>NC_140299.1:81996944-82189444 GCF_964211825.1 Aythya ferina
GTTCATTGTTCTTCTCAGTCTGCTCCTAAATTAGAGACTTTTCAGCTGAGTAAAAAACATCTTGATGTACATTCAAAAGCTAAAGTGGGTTGGGAAGGAATGGTTTTCTCCCACCAGCAGGAAGGACTTCAGATGTTCTGTGGAACTGCAACATAAACATTTCATTTTGGTTTTGGTTATTCTTTGTTTTGTAGTGTTTCTTTGTGTTGTTGTTCATTTGTTTGTTTTTTCTTGTTGACCCCAACTACATTGAAGAGACCAAAAAAAAAAAAATAATAATATTGGCGTCTGATTTATTTCCAATACTAAGACCATTTCACCTTTATTCCAGTGATGATAGAAATGCAATTGATACACCTAAAACTACTCAGTGGCCCTAAGCCAATAAAAGCTAATCTCTCTGTCTCCAAGTGGCTTCTCTCCAGACTGTATAGAGCTGTTCTTTATGCACCCAAGGGGAGTTACAGAGAATGGATATGGTTCTTATACCTTACTTGACCTGCCTGTTTATTAAGCTTGTGTGTAAAGGTTACTCCTTGTCCAAAGTTATATTCAGCTATGCAGCATATATATGCAACATGTATTTTGCATTTTGCATGTAATTGTACGGAGCGCCAAACTTTCTGGAATGGTTGATTTTATTTTTCTTATTTGTTGTTTGTTTTCTTTGTTGTTGTTGTTTGGTTCATTTGGTTTTGTTTTGTTTTCATTTATGCTATTAATCATACATAAAGAACTAATAAACAGAAGAAATATGTTTATTTAATATATGTCTGAGTACACATAATGAAGTAGAACTACTACTCTAAATGGGGATGAAGCAGGGGATGTTCTTTTTCATGCAATACAGGAGCACATCCCATGCTGGCTGATAATGATGGAAAGGATGAAAATGTAAATGCTCTTTAATCCTTGTTTTTCCTTGCTGTTAATGTTTGTACATATATGCATATTTCTGCACAGTAACAAGTAATACAGGCAGATAAAGTAGTCTGGAAGTTTACTACAAGGTCAAGAAATATGGTTAAGAATTTTCCTCATGCCAATTGGAGCTCTACTTTTTTATATCCAAATTAATATAAATATCCCAAAACAGCATTAAAAGAATGTATTAATTCACCAGAGTAAAAAATAACTCTGCAAGAAATTCCGACTCAGTTTCTTTTTTTTTTTTTTTTTTTTTTTTCCTGGAAAATAGAACCATGTCCACTGTTCACTTTCCCAAATGTTATTTCTGTCAGCTGGAGAGGTGTTGATGGTGGTGTTTCCTCAGATGTTCGACTGTTAGTCAGGAGTGCTGTCCAGTCACACAAGAACAGGATTAAGATTTTGAGACTGTCAGCCAATCCCAATACGTGGATGCAAAGTGAGGGAGTAACTCCCGTACAGCAAGGTCCTTAAAGGCATGTGACTCCTCAGATGCTGATGTGCTGCAAACTAAGATATCAGTTATTATTTGCTTGACACAGTAATGGTCCACATGTCCTAGGGCAACCTACATTTTTCACAGGAAGGACACACTTCTAAAAAGGTCAACCTCACATGGTCAGGAAAGGACTCTACAAAGTTTGAAGTATCTGCTAAGTGACAAATGTTTAGGAATAAAAGGACCGTGCCTTTGCAGATGTGCCTCTGCATATGTCATTATGGCAAACCCATGAGACATACTAGAAAGATCAGAATTAGTCTAGGATAACTAAACCTAGAGTTGGATCTGGTGCCATAGTGATTTCTGGAGCATCTGTACTACAAACGTGACATATACCACACAAACAGACAAATTCATTCTGTGTAAAGAATCAATAAGTGATGTGCCTGCATAGTCTTAATAATTTGAGATTATGCTATAGGTTGTGTCAAATATTGTAGAGTGTGAAAGAGCTCCTCTTACATCCATTTCTTTAGTTCATCAATGTTATCCTTCTTTGATCTTCCTCATCTTCTCTTAGTTAACCAGCTTAAACTTTAACCTTGCTCTTGCCCATGTAAAAGAAAAAAAAAAAGTGTTTTACCACATTAATGAAATGTCATTAATTCATGTTCATAATATGGCACCTAAAAGGTTTTTGTAAGTATTCTCATAACTAGTGAGATACAATAATATGATATTATGTGTGTGTGTGAGAGAGGAAAAACACTGTATTATCACTCATAAGGATATTTGAAGGTAGGTGAGCAGCTTATTCACAACCAGCCAAATACTATTACTGTGGATCTTCACCAAAAGTAAATATCACTCCATTACATGCTGGAGCAACTAGCTATACAGGTAATAGCTTTTTGAATGGATAGCAAATATGAAGCAGGAAAGATCCCTGTAGAGAAATCCTGGTCCCACTGATGCCAAGGAGAACTTTTTATCATAGCTGTCAATCAAGACAAATTTCACTTATTTTGTCAGAAAGAATATCTTTCTTGAACAATGGATTCATAGCATATTCATAGCTGGGTCTAAAGTAGGTTTGAAAAGCATTTAAGTAACTTTCCTGACTTTGCTATCATACATATCCTTTGTATTAATCTTCCTATCCCAAGAAGTAGTGGAATTGGGTAACTGGTTGCTTGATATTCTGTTTTATTTTTTCCCAAGGATCATCCTTTGAAATGTCACCTATTGTGAACTTTTACATATCAGCCATTTTGATTTGAAGGGGAGAGAATTGTGAAAAAAAGGAGAATAATTCTAAATTTAAAAATACATTTTAAACAGACTTCTAAAAACAGTTAGTAAAAAGGAACCTCTTTTATTAAACCATTTATTAACACAGAGAAAATATTGTTCTAATACTGATATAAAATATTGCTCAGGAGGAATTAGTGTGACTCCTTGGAAGCATAATAAAAATATCTCTTAAGTTTTATAAGCAGCAGGGCACAGTTCTATAATCTTTTTATGGACAAAACCTTTATATTTTGAACATATTATATACCAAAACAACAACAGAATTCCTTCACTTACTTTTTTACCCTTCTCATT
This sequence comes from Aythya ferina, assembly GCF_964211825.1. NCBI lineage: Eukaryota > Metazoa > Chordata > Aves > Anseriformes > Anatidae > Aythya > Aythya ferina. Next base: position 81,999,922 of record NC_140299.1, read on the forward strand.
CCCTATCCTGAATACTGTAATATTGAACAGCTGTCCTTAGTAGTACTTTCACCTTTGTGAAAAAGAGAAATAATAAAATAAAAAATAATAAATTAAAATAAACTAACTAAATAATAAAATTAAAAACTAAATCATTGTCTTTTTGCATCAACAACACATTTTAACTGATAGCAAATATTCTTTAAAGAACTACAGGAATAAGTAAAGATAAATCTGCTTCATTTAGTTGAGAATCTCCAGCATGATTAAGGGCCACTGTGATACCAAGGTGTAGCTGATGAAATATGTAAAATTATTCATATGAACATGTAAAAATGTTCTTAGAAGATCATTTCACAAGTCCTTTTAGCATTAGATTTAATTAATAAAGACTGTATAGTCTTCAGAACAATAAAAAAAGTTCACAGGAGTCTTTTTAAGAGCAAACAAGACATGCAGAACTTAGAAAAACAGATCATGTGCTGAAGTATAGTGTTTAAAAAAATGCTTGGGGAAAACTGGAATGAAAATACAAATATGGTGCATTTGCATTTACATTCTGCTAAATGGCTCAGTTTTTCCATTTTGCATTAATAATTAATACAGCATTCTTGAGTCAGTTTTGGCCTCTTGGACTTTTTTTTTTTGAACAGTAGCTCTGATAGAGATGGCCTTGCATGGCCTCGTGTGCATGACTGTAAATTAACTTGCATTCCTTGATGCACACATTAGGAGATATGGCATTGACTTTGGGATGAAGATCAATATTCGTTGATCTTTAAATCCTTTCTCTTGTTGCAAGTGGAAAGTTGTACAAGGAGAGCATGCAATGTGCAACCAAGACAAAGGAGTGGAAACAGTGGAAAACTGATCTATAATAGGTCATTTTTACCAATGCAAGTAAAAGTTAAGAAAAAAAAAGATACATTCCAGTAAATTTCTAAGTTCAGTGAACTGTTTCCTGATCATTTAGTGCATTTTGCTTTTTTTTTTTTTTTTTTTTAATTAAACCTTACTAATTGACTACACTGAGTAGAAAGACAGTTTGCATACGTGTTTTTGCATGCGTGTGAAATGTGACTTACACAAAATTAAAAAACAGTGGTTCCCGGCCTAGTGGTCTGTAAAGCCATGATAAGTGGTACATAGGTGCCTTGTTAAAATGTGATATAAAATCTTACTTGCAGTAGTCTGCAGGTTCAACAATTTAAGAATTTAAGAATAAGTTTCCCAAGCAGACTGCTGAGGGACATGCCAGACTTCTTTGAGTTGTACTGGATCTTCATTTGCAAGACTGACTTTCAGCTTTATGGAGACACTCGTGTCCACATTTTGCTGGACTGCTTCATTGTGTTGAAATACGCTTACCACAACAGACAAGGTTATATGGGATAGTATAACAAAGACACATTTTCCAATAGAATATGAACAAAATTTGTTCCCACAGTTAATCATTTAACTTTGATGTTTAACATATAGTTTACTCAGTGGGTAATCCTATTGATTTTTTTGGTAGTATTCAAGAAATAGAGTAGTCAAGATGAGTTGAATGTCAGAAAGGTACATTTACTGCTGACACCCAAAACTGACAAGTGACGTTTATGGGCCTGTTTATTATCTAGTTGAGGACGCACTTGATATCATATGGATATTATGGTTATCTGACTCTTATATAAAAAAAGGAGAGAGACTCCAAATGCAGGACTCTCTTTGAGGTCAGGGGAAATGCCATGACTCTCTGGTGTGTCATTAAAAAAATTAACAAGGTGTTGTCTCTTCTCTCTCATCTGCGTGTGCTGTTATGTGCCACTGTGAATAATAATGAGAATGAAGTATTTTTATAATGTGTATTGTCCAAAAATCTCATAATATTGTTGATGCTAACAAGAATAAATGCCAAGTGCTCTCAGTGGCTTGAGACTCAACCAGAAAGCATTGTTTTTCATACAGTTTGTTTTGACAGTGGTTCCCTTTCTTTCTTTCCTCCTCAGCTCTGTTGCTAATAGCAGAAGTAGAATTATTCTGAATAGAATTTAGGTGCATACTACTACCTAAATGCTGTGTTGCAACACAGAATTGTAGAACAAGTATTGGATTTAATAGTGCTGGCTGCAATTACACAGGTAAAAATGAGCAATGACAGCAGGTACTATTTTGTTTCAGGAGCTGGCCTACCTGAAGAAACAAAAGATTGTAAAATTCATGTGCCTCTAATGTGAGGGTGACGAGACTCCGGGGCTCATTCTTTTTTCTTTAGACCTTTCCTGTAGTGTTCAGGTTTTGTGTTATGCTTTCAAACAGGTATTGCTTCCTCAGTGTAGTAAAGTAATTCTGCAAGCTGAAAGCTCACATGCCCTTAAAGCATTGAGGTGAGAGGTTGAGCAAGTTCTGTGTCAGCAGTGTGATGCTCTCTTCTGCAAAGCGCAACTGCTCGTACCCTGTTCGTGTTTGCTGGTTTCTTAGCTGGTGGCTCAATGAGGATGTTAAATTGTGTTTTCTGTGTGCACTGACGCTCATGCTGATATTCCCTGTGATACCCTATGGTGGGAAAAATATTGGGAAAATGTTAGGTGCCATTCAGTGCACATGGGAAGCATGAATGCCTTGGTATTTGGTTTGAGAACCATTATACTGTCTCTGCTTAATTAAGTGGAAAAAACATGTTTAATTTCTGGACTTTAAAAAACTTTGCAAAGTTTTTTTGTATTTGTACTTTGTACAGTCCACAGACTGTAGCTAAGAAAGGTAGCTAGAACTATGTAAACATTCTAGAGATCATGTAGTTATGAAAAGGAACATAGCAAATAGGTATGTACAATTGTGTTCAGGACAATCCTTGTAAAGAGAGTTGGTACAGATTTTAAATGCCCACGTTCTACAGGAAATTTCTTATCCTGTAAGATGAAGTCCAAATTCACTTCTTCTGACAAGATAATATCTTCTGAGATTGCAACAATATGTATTTGCTTCTGTGTGTCTGTGCAGGTAACAGTACCATGCAAATATTTATACTTGGATGCTAAGAATAGCATTTTTTTTTTTATTAAGAAGTATGAGCTTTGTGTGCCTACCTATTTGGAATAGTTTTCAGGAAGAGACTGTGTATTAGGCTATGCAGTACTAGCATAATTCCTCTCCATATTTCTTGATGTTCTGAGACAGCTTTCTTAGTCCAAACATTACAGCAAGGGGCAAGTAGGATTAAATTAGTAGTCTGTATCAATCAAATATGGCTAATACATATTAATAGAAAATGTTTATTTTGTACTCTTAGTAGTTAATTTTCCATCAGGGAAAAAAAGAAGAAAACATCACACTGTTTGCTGCCATTATAGCAGCAAAGATTGTGAAAAATAAGAAAAGGGGGGTGCCTGATCCTTCTAGCCTCTAAACTGCCCTTCTCCAAAACAAAGTCAAACAGAAAGCAAAAAGAGCAAAATGCATAAAGCTGGTAAGAGAATATTTTTCAATCTTTTTTTTTTTTTTTTTTTTTTTTTTTTATAGTGAAAATAAAAATACTCAAGCCTTGAAAATAAAGGTTTGCAATTGAAACTCCATTGACTTCTACTAGTATATTAGTGTTGCTATAATATCTTTATTAACACTATTAGAACAGGAAGAAATAATTCATGTGCTTTAATTCATATGAACTGTTGCTGATTTTGTTGTGTCTTTTCTTCTTCTCTGTTTTTTCTTTCCCATCTCACTCAGATCTGAAGGGTCTGTGGATTTATCTTATGCCTGTCATTTGTCTTCACATGACTTTAAAATAATTAATTGCAGCACTCAGAGATGATTTATGATTTCTACTGACGTAATTAATGATACACATCAATTTTTCTTGTTAATTGAAGGAGTCACAACAAACTTTTTATAATATGTGTTAAAGGAGGGCAAAATAGCTTTTGAAAAGTACCTTTAGAATTTTCATTTTGTATTAGGAGGAAATGGTAAGATAATTAGTAATTTAACAGTGAAGACAGCTAAAGACATTTTGAAGAATGGAAGTAGAGGCATTTTACTGGCAATATGCAGAAGAATTTGGATAATATAAATATAAAAATAATGTCATAAAAATAGTTAAGACCTTTTTTGTCATTTTAAAAGGAAAAAGTTAATTTACTGTATTAAGATTGCATTCTCTTGTTTTTGTTTGTTTGTTTTGTTTTGTTTTGTTGTTTTGTTTCTTTCACCTTTTAAGTAATGAATAATAAAATAAAAAGATTGTCAAATTATTCTAACCTGGATAAAACAAAACATATTTGAACCTAACCTTGCCTGCCTGCCTGCCTTCCTTCCTTCCTTCCTTCCTTCCTTCCTTCCTTCCTTCCCTCCTTCCTTCCTTCTCTCTTTTTTCTCTCTTTCTTTCCTTCCTTCTCTCTTTCTCTCTCTTTCTCTCTTCCTCTCTTTCTCTTTCTCTCTTTCTCTCTTTCTCTCTTTCTTATTTTCTTTCCTTTGTCTTTCTTCAAAAAGGCTCACTTCTGACTATTTGGTTTGCAGACCAAGGAGGTTTGAATAGATTTTGAAACAGCTTTAAGTTTAGAATACTTATTAAAATACCACAAAGTTTCTAGTCACCCAGATGAAAATTGCCTTTCTCAGAACATCACTTTATTAGAGGGACAGAGTTGTCTCTGCATTTATTTTCCTGTCAGGTTTGAAAATTTGAAAATTAGAACATGATATAATATCCTGAATGCATTGTAAAAGCAGATTTTCTGGATAATTGTTATAATATATTTTTTTATGTTTAATCAATTAATGCATAAGGAAATTCATATACAAGATATAAAAAATTGTAAAAATAACATTTCCTCTATTATAAGAATTTATTCACGTAGAATAACATAATTAGTTTGGAACTTGAGCAAAGTAATTGTTAGATAGTCACCATTTCTAGACAGTCTACTTTTTAAGACAAGCGTGGTAAAAATCTCTCTGCACAGTATTGCCATTGCTGTTTATTATTATTATTATTATTATTATTATTTTAAAAAAGCAACAGTAGATGCATCAAGTGTTGCGAACTTGATTTGAGCATTTTATGGTACTCGAGTCAGCTGCCTATTAAAAGTGTGATCAGGTAGTTTAGAGTGTGACTAGCTGTGTCAACAGAAGGAAAGTGGAGGATTAGTCTCTATGGCAACAACAAAGTATCCCTGTTTGTAGACAGACAAATTCTGCTACATCTGAAAAAGATTGACAGGTCTATTCCTTTGCAACTGACCCATAGAAATTAGCAAGTAAAAGTTATTATACTGGGTTGTATTGAAGGGTTCTCAATATCTTAAAGTGCTCTTGTAAGTTTTTCTGCAGCATTTGCATGAGAAACCTGGCAGGAATTGTTCTGAGGTTTATATCTATGGTTTGATAGATTCTTTGTGGGGGAGTATTGCTGGCGAGAATAACTTAATTTTCAGTTCTCTGTATGACAGAATTGTTGGAGCATGGATTGAGGGAAAAACACACATCAAAGGACCCAGGCTGAATAATATGCTACATTTCAAATCTGAGACACGTTGTAGGAATATTACAACTGTACATTCTCAAAAATGGGAGATTGAAAATATTTTCTTCTCCAATTAGCTTAAAATAATTACATTCTGGAATACCTTAATAATTAAGATTTCCATTGGAAAGATTTCATACATTCTCAGAGATTCTGTTATTTAACTGAATAACCTTACCGTTTCACTTAATGCAGTAGGAAGGAAGGCAGTAGTAGGAAGGCATGATGTGCTGTAATTGAAATAGTTTATATCAAATGTAATACTTTTTTTTTTTTTTGTCTTATAGGGGAAAAAAGAATGAAAAATAGACTTTGAATAGTCTTTGTTATTTAATTGTTCCTAGATTGTACATTTAGGTACTAGCTGAAGAAACTAGAATTCACCTTTAGGCAAGTTAGTGCAGAGTATATTGAAAACTCTTTTAATCTTATCTATGTGTACATTGGCAAAAGTCCAACATACTAAGAATGGATGATGATTGTGGATACTTTTTCAGACAAAAAAATGAAATGTATAGAGATCTTTCTTACTGAATGTTCTCTTATGTTCTGGTACTATCCATAACCCTTGAATTTGGAAACAAGTTTTAAAATGTATTTTTAAATCATGATAAGACCATAGAGATTCCCAGAAATATATGGGAAATCACTAGGAAATATTCGGTATGCTTTCATTAGATATTAATTTCTTTGTATACCAGGGGAGTTTAGCTGCTTAGCCTGATGGAAACGGCCTTCGCCTCCTAAGTGGTGTGCTTCTGGTGGTTCTTTTTGATCAAAAAGCACTGTCTGAGCAACTTTTTCTCATTGTGGTTGCACCTGAGGTTTTATTTAGCTGGGTGCAGAAAGGACAAATGCTTCTGAACCTGGGGAGGTGTTCCTCCAGCTCCAGCTACATGGAGGCAGGGTGAAGCTTGTGAGCGTCCGCAGAGTGTGTGCCTGTCCAGGACGGTGCCCTTCTGCACTTTGTCCCAGGCAATTCCTTTCTGGTCTGTACTGCAGCAAAATCACAAGATAAAGCAGATTAATGTAAGACATTCAGCTACAGTTGGAGGGTAATTTCTATTATCTTTGTTCCTGCTTATTCACACCCATGAAAAAACAAAAAACCTCTCTTCTTCCCCCCTGTATTAAGGTACATTTTATTTCTTCCTCCTGAAAGGCAAGAGATGACAGGCTGGTGCACACTGCCATTGTAGAGTGCTGCTGAGGATTTCACTGCTCAAAGTGAGAATATTGATGATGATGCTTTCCCAGCGGTTGAAGATTGCTGATAGCGTGTTGCCTTATGCATCTGCCTTTATTTGTCTGTCTGCATGTGCAACTGTAGGTGCACAGAGCTTGCAAATGGATGGCAGAAGAATTGGTTTTGGTCATACCGTTCCCCTGTTCCCACCTTGTTTTTATTTCCCAAATATTTCTTGTGATACACCGGCCATGATCAGTCATGATCTGAGAGGCTGTGCCTCCAGCATGCTGAGCACGCTGTAAAAATACAGTAAGCAATGAACCCTGCACCAAGAGCTTGCAGTCTTTAGCCAGTCTTTTACAAACACACGATGTCCAGTGGAAAGAAACTGACGAGGAAAAACATGCTTTTCCACAAAAGACACAAACCGAACCTGAAGTTTTGACCTTCAGCCTGTGCGAATACCTCTCTACAGGCTATTTTTTAACAACAGTGACAAACTTGCAATAGCAAAAGCTCTGACTTTTTTTTTGGATTGTAAGACACTAAATATGTCTGCCACCAGAGAAAAGTAATAAAAAATGTTTTGGAATGAATAAGTATCTGTTTTGAATTAGGAACTGAAAACAAAATTTTTTTTCTGTAGTTACATTTTTTTTTTTCCAAATGGCAAATGTGATTAGTTTAGGAAGATTTTATCCTGCGTTTTTCCTTTTCTTTCTTTCTTTCTTTCTTTCTTTCTTTCTTTCTTTCTTTCTTTCTTTCTTTCTTTCTTTCTTTCTTTCTTTCTTTCTTTCTTTCTTTCTTTCTTTCTTTCTTTCTTTCTTTCTTTCGATGCAGTATTTATAGTCCACACTGGTTTTTATTCTTTCAGAAGAGTGAATGGTAAACCCTAGCTAAGATATCATCCTTATAACTGAAACTCACTCTGATTAAGTTCTGGGATTTATTTTTGCTTTTTCAAATTTGTCAATTATCCTGTTTTTTCACTGCATGACACTGACACCGCACAAACATGTCGATCCCTGTCACTGCTGCTCCTGTGTTTCTGAACAGGTCTTTGCATATCCTATCAATGAGCTGATCAAACTGGTGACACTGGGATTTCTGGGCTTTTGACAGCTGAAACTGCCGTGCTTTTCCTGAGCTAATTATTGTTTTCAAGGGGCAGTCACTATCAGAGCCTACAAGCTTCTTTTTCCACCCCCAGATCAGGCTAGAAATGCTTAAAAGGTTTGCTTCTCCCTCCTTCCACCTACTAAGATTAGTTTGAGAATAAAAGAAATGGTAGTTAGCATGAAATGTAGAGGTGTTGCTTCATATTTAAATTAATATACAGGAGTTAAAACCCCTGTATTTATGAATCATTCTGTAGAGATTTTGTAACTTTAAACAAAATACCGTCTTGGATGATTCTTTCATCTCTGCTACCTTAAGCTCCATCCAACCTTTAATGATATTATTTTAAAATGAGTCTTGCCTTGCATTCAGTTATAAATACTTTCACATTCACATTCACATTTCACATTTAATTCACATATAATACTTTTTTTCTTTTCTCAACTTTTTAATAAGTCATAGAAGTTATGTTAGTACTTGTGTTCACCAGGGGACAAATAAAATAATAACGTGTCTATATGCATGCCATTGTTATTTTGTTATCGTTGTTGTTGTCATTAATATTATTATTATTATTTTATTTATTTGCTGCGCTAGAGTTGTATTTTGTCTGCAGCTCTCTGTTAATTGTTTGCTGACCAGACAGAGGTGTTTTTTCATATCTTCTTTCTTTAGCTGATTTGCATTGGCTATCTTCATTTGGGATGGAGGGAAGGATAGAGATGGAAGAGTGGTGACTTTTTTAAAATTTGTATCATTAATACTACATTTTACCTCCTAAGTGCAAAACTACAGGTTGGAATGGTTTGTATTGGTGTCATGAAATAAATTTGAATGAAAAAATGAATGAAAAATTCAGTAAAAGACAACTTTTTTTTTTTTTTTTTTTTTTTTTTGTCTTATAGTTTACACTCTCTTATACCAGTGTTGTTAGAGGTGCATTTTACTGTGTAGAGATTGCAGCCTTGTACTATGTCCATGTCTAGCGTAGATGGAGGTTTCTAAAGCAATACTGAAAGTGAGAAAATTCACTTAAAGGAAGAGCTTTGTCCAGAGCTCTGCAGCAAATCAAAGGTAGATCTTTTACAGATACATGCTTTAGTTTTGGAGAAGTGATGCCTTATTGTTAATCAATGGCTTTGTTTAATGGGAAATAGAACAGTATTAAATTATTAGGAAGCTTGGGCTTTAATTTATTGCGCTGTGAAAGAAATAAATTATCACAGGTTTGAGTGGCTACAGACAAAAAGGCCCTATATTTCAATATACCTTTGTTTACAGTTTTCAGAAAAAGAAACTCTGGAACAGTTACCATGTTTTCCCATTTCTGAGGGCACAAATACTCACCAATTAATGAAAAGAACATTTACTGTGTTACTGAAAAGCGTACCTTTCCATGCTGCTTTATAGGAAAGAAGAAGAGAGTAAGAAAAGAGGAAGAATATGTACCCTGGTAGCACAGTCTGCTGTGATTTACAGACCTTATAGCCTGCAGTTTCATTTAATGGACTTGAAGGAAGCATTGTGTAGTACCAGCACTTTGGTTCTGCAAAATCAGTATTCATCCATTAAGGAAATAACATTTATTCCACTTACAGGTTTTTATAAGGATGCAAATCCATTCAGTAGAAGGGCTAGTGGACATGCAAAATGGAAGGGAGCTAGCAAAAATGAGTACAGTTATAGCTTTTCTTTTCTCAAAAAGAGAGGGAGTGGGGGGAAAGCAATTTTGAAAATGGCATGTAAGTTAAAGCTGCCCCTGGCCAGTTTTAAATTATGTGATTCTCACTTATGCAAGATGCTGCTAGAGGAATTCCTTGGCTCTCATTAACATGGAATAATCCCTCTAGACTTCACATGTAGCAGACATACAGGGGCATATATACATTTCTACAGTCAGTTGCATATTTCCAACTGCAAAACAATGTACAGTGTGCAATGAATCTTCAAGCAAAAGACTTTAAATTCCCAATATCTTTTTAAGCATTTCTCTAATTCATTTTAAGAACAGAGTTGCCAAAATGCATTCAAAAAAATTTGCTTGGGATAATGTACAAGTGATCATCTTCACTGCAGTAGTATGAGAAATGTTCACTTTCCCCATTTTCTAGGCACAGTTTATCAACTCCAGCATCTTTTCAGCTACCACTGATCTTTTGGTTCTACTATAACTTTACAGTCAATTGCAGAAATAAGGAAGCTGGAAGACTGCATGAAGGCAGATAAACTCCAGCTACCTCCACTGGACTTTTAAAATTCTATCCAGGAAGTCTTGGCATAGACTTCCCTATAAAATCTCAGACTCCACCTGAAAATGCACACAGGTACCTAAAGTATCTTTACATTAATTAATTTACATAACCCCTACCCTTGAGGGTGAAGTGCAAACTGAGGAGCTTGGATTATGGTTACCAAAAACAGACTAGTGAATGATACAGACTAGTGAATGACACAGACTAGTGAATGATATTCTAATGTGAAGGACTGCTGTTACAATTCATAAAAGTCTCAAGACATCGGTGTGCATTTGGATGCTTGCAGGCATCCAGGATCTCCTCTGGAGGAGCTATGTTTGCAACCTGTGCATGTGGCTCAGAGCTAGAAGAATCTTAGCTTGAATCTTGCTCAAGGCAAGGCAAGGTGTTTTGTTGTTGTTGTTGCTGTTATATTTTCTTTTCTTTTCCCTAACAAATTAATAGCTCCTTCTCTGTCTTTAAACTAATGATATCCTGGTTTTCTAAGCCAGCCTTTTAATTGTTTCCCAATTTCTCTTCATATGTTAGGGTGCTTTATATGAGAAAGTTGAAGTTGTAGTGTAAAAGGACAATTCAACGTCATAAAAAATTATGGCAGGGCAGGATAGAGCCATGGAGCAATATTGCCAGACATTGGCTAACAGGCAGAAACTGCCAGATTCTCACTCCTGGGAATGCTCAATTTGTGTCAGCAGGAGCAGATCTGTAGCCCCACCTGGAGGCATTGCACAGGGACTAATTGCCACAGCATGTGCCTTACCGGGGACAGCATAATAAGGACTAAATAATACAAGCCCTGGAACTCATTTGCATAAGCTTCCCTGGCCTGCAGATTGTGGGGAATTTTTGGCCTTAGCTTTTGCTCTTCATTGTGGCCCAACTTCTTGTAGCTGGGTAAGTGGCGGTGGAGATCTGTTGCTGCAGGTGAGTGGCAGCTGCGATCGCAGTCTATGCAGATGAGGAGGGGGTCTGGAGCAGGGTGAGGTGGTACTGAAAGGCCCCTCTGCTTACTGTTTTTGCAAAGCTCTACCTGAAGCAAGAAAGACACATCTTTTTCTCTCCTCCCCCCTTACCCCCCTCCTCCCCCCGCTTCTTTCTGGCTTGTTCCATCTTGTTCCACTGAGTTTAAAATTTAGACATTTTCTATAGAAAAAGGAGATGACAATCACATGGATTAGAGGGTTCACAAGAAACACTGTGAGAACATAAAATACAACTCAGATTTTGAGCACACCATGAGGCTGAACCTCATCACATCTTGGTAGATGGAAATGAAGAAGGCAAAGGAGCGACAGTGGCATCTACACCTACCACTCAAACAGCGCCCAACTCATACCAAGTATTCCTGTTGCCTGCAGAGCCCAAGCTCTCCACCAGCAAAGTAGCTGTGCATTACGAAGCTGAAATTTATGCTGTGTTTGAGTGCAGAGCTCTATCATATGTGCTGTGGGTGGTGTGTTCTCCCAGTGTGTGACCCACCTGCCAATAAACCAAGGCACTCTGCTTGGTGTTTTTTTTTTTTTTTTTTTTTTTTTTTTTCCTGCCACTGTCTGGTTCCTACGCATGAAGTCATTAACTGTCTTGTGTGATGAGCTTGTGAAGAGCCATTTCTGATTTTTTATTATTTATTTATTTATTTTGCATGAAAGTGTTGCTACCTGCACTTTTCTTGTTTTCTTGGCAGATAATGGAAGCTAAGTGAATTGAGAGGTGTGGCTAAGAAATTAATGCTGTTGAAATGCACAGTTTAAAAAAAAAACAGATTATAGGCAATGTTTCTGAAAGACATAAACCTTCTTAACTAAAACATTTTTTAAGCTATTAGAAATCAGAGTTTATTGGAGAGGCAGGAATGTGCACTTGGAATTCAAGTTCAGAAGCTTATGCAAGTTTGCCAGGCTACTCTTTTAATTTAAATTATACATACATACATATATAAATATACATAAATTAGTAATCATATGATTTATATTGATGACTGATCCTTACACTATTGCATTATCATCTGAGTTTTCTCTACTGTAATTATATTTACATTTACATTTGGCAAACTGTTGCAATTTCAAATGTTTGTTTGTTGGTTGGTTTGTTTTTCAGCAAGTTTTAATATTAGCCTTAAAAATTACAGTGCTGCTGACTGGAAAGTTCAGCCAAGTGAGAGAACATACAGTAGGATTTTGTATTATTCCCATTACTTCACAAATGGATGCTGAAGTTATTTTAATAAATATGAAACATCTGGAATATTTACCTGCAACAATCTGCACATACTAAAAACCTGCTTTTGAAGAGCTTCCGAAGCACAGTTTTGTCAAAGCTGATTTCTTGAATCCTTACTAAGCTGTTTACTTAAAAACAAAACAAAACAAAAAGCACTTTTTTTATTACCTCAACATTATTATTATTATTATTATTATTATTATTATTATTATTATTATTATTATTTACCTGTATGGGGTTTCAGTAGGTAAACAGAAGGCAGTATGACTGATTTGTAGCCTAGTGCCTTTAAGCAGTATGCAAGGCTGGAAGGCAATGAACTCCTAGAATAGAAAAGTCAAAACTTATTGGTTCAGTTCTCTTTGCAGTGCTCTCTTTGCCTCTGACAACTGTCAAAAATGATCCCTTTTGGTGCTCATACTTCATGGCCCTTCAGAGGTCAGGTTCAGGTGGCAGGCATGGACAGCCAGATCACCTGTTGCTAATTACCATGATGTTTGTCTTCAGAAGGTTCACACTGTCCTTTTCTGGAGCAAAGGAAAGGACATACTTAGCCAAACGTAAAAAATAAAAATCCAAGCTCTAAAATGTGGCAGCACTAAAAATACTAGAGAACTTTTAGAAATGCAAGCAGGAATGCTGATGGAGAAGTCAGAGCAAGGCAGTCTCAGAGTGCAATTGTTTTCACAGAGGAATTTGCAAACTGGAATTTGTTATTTCAAGTGCTGTTATTTATATTTATATTTATATTTATATTTATATTTATATTTATATTTATATTTATATTTATATTTATATTTATATTTATATTTATATTTATATTTTTAAAAAATGTAGTGTAATGACAAGTAAGGAAACTTGGCCAATAAACAAAAATGGAGAATTTTGAGAACACGTATACAACATATGTATTTCTTATTGTTGATTTGCCTGAAAAACATGACATGGCTGAGAACCTACATGGTCTACAATATAGGAATTTTAAGGTTTCTGTTTGAAGAAGGCAAGATTTTGCTAAATATATAACACATTTCTGATTTCTGGCAAAAAGCAGAAATTATTATCTGCAGTTGTCAATGAGGTCTATAACTTCTGTTTTTGCCATATTTCTTGAAATCAGCCTCTTAAAATTTGTGACACGAAGCACAGATCCAAATATATTTAGTGCAATAGTTAGCAGAAGCTAATGTGCTCTGTCAGAAAACTGAATCTCTTGATTTTTGTGTGAGAAGTGATTATGGTGAGACTGAATATGTTCAGACTACCCAGATGCAGAAAGTAGACACATCAGATTAAAATGAGAGCATTATTTCTCTCAAGAATTATTATGAAAATATTTGAGAGAGGCCACTTCACAGCCAAAACATATGCTTAACTTCAATAAATGCTAGTTTTCAAGCTTATTAAGATCTATCTAATCATCCTGTTTTAAGTTGGCACTTCTGATTCTGAACAGTATTGTTGGTGGTGTTGATCTCAAGTACTGTAGACTGGCTTTGCTGAAACAGCTCCCAGATAAGTACTGGGATCGTTTTCATGTCACTAAACCTTGCTGTTGATTTGCTTCTATCATTTTTACAGAACCCTTTAGAGCTCTAAAATAAATATGCAAATAATTAATGAAATACTAAAAACAATATTATGACTATAAAGCTCCTATATTTGATTTCCATGTACAACATTTTTTATGTCTGCATGAGAAAAGAAAATATTCAAATTATGAAGAAACTTTTTTCTCTCTTTCTCTTTATTTATTTATTTTTTTGTTGTTCTTCCTTTTCAGGGCTTTTACTCTCAGTAATACTGCGATAAGTGAATTAAATCCTTTAGCAGTTGCTAGAAAATAAATATAATCCAAATGAAGAAGTAAGATTGTATCAAAAATTCAAGGAAGCAGTATACAACATGCACATGAAAAAATATCAAGATGCAGAAAGAAAAAATATTGATATACAGCAATCAATGTTGTAGACAATATCTTTTAAATCTATCACACTGCCTTTTGCCCTTTATATTAAGTCAAAGGGAAAGGGCCATAATGAATGAGCATGTCCTTATTCGCATCGGCAACAGTTCTGTAGGAAACCTGGCAATATGACATTTAGCGTGATTAATTCTAGGCTCTCGCTCTAGTTTATTTTTTCCCTTGTACATTTATAAAGAGTTATTATTAATTTAATAAAAACATTGAGTATTTTGAGACTATTTACAAAAGTTATACTGCAAGCTATCCTCAAAAATAAAATGTTAATAAAACTCTTCCACTAATACATGACATTTATTTTCAAAATTATCACTTTTCTTCCTCTAACCAAAGTGAAAGTTCCTAGGATTGTGAATGCAAGGTTTGTTAGTCTATATCTAGCTTTTTAACAGTTTTTCTGCATCAAAAATAACACCTAAATGAAACAAATATCTAGATATTAGAATATGCTATGAAATATACTGTGCGAAACTTCGGTATCTTTTCGTAGTTTGTATCAGAAGGGGGCACTAGTGATCCATTATAAACAGGCAGTGTGACATTGCTTTTGTTGTGCCATATTTAATAATAATAATAATAATGATAATATAATTTCCCCATTTAATATTGAGGGCATTTATGTGCATAATTAAGATTATAAATATATAATGGTAATTCAAAAAGTTAAATAATTAATAGATTGTAAGTAAATATTATCTGTTGTCTCGTATTTTTATATTATTAGTGAGATACTGTGGTTACAGTTAACTTACTGTCTGTAACAACGAACTAATGCTGATTATTTAATACACAATTTTCATGATTTCTAACACAAAGGAGGTGAATCCTAACTGTAAAGGATTTTGGTAATGTAAATTTAATATATTCCTGGTAAAAGTAGAAATTCAGATCCTCCCTGCTATAAAAGCCATTTATATGTACATTGAGATTTAAGGTACTATACAGATATTACAACAAAGAAAATGTGTTAAGTATTTGTATAATAATATTGTGTTTATATGTATTAAATTAAATGGATGGAAAAATATGTTTTATTATGATGCTTACTTACTTTTTCATGTTAGTTTATCTGATCCTGTACATTTTAGCAGATTTGCTTGTATTGCTTTGGCCTATAAACTGAGGTCAAGATGTGGTGGCTTCACCCTTTCATAGATTCAGCTTTGGTATGTGAGCTATGTGAGCAAGAAAAAAAGAGATGAACAATAATATGGTTTCTATTCTTTGTCCTCATTTCTTGCTGTCTATAGAATAAAAACTGGCAGAGTGCATAAAACTGCAAAAGACGCAAGTCCGTCTTCATAACAGCAGGAAAACCAGCTGAATTTTTGATTTGCAGGATGCTGACTGATACAGTATTGTAATAAAATACCTACTTACGAGATAAGTAGACAGCAGTGTTATTGAAATAGTATAGATACCCATAGAAGATTAAATGCTTTTTTTTTTTTTTTTTTTTTTAAATAGAAATATCTGCTGTTATTTACATGTGTAGAAATGAGGGTCAATGAGAAGTTGAATTTAGCATTCTGTAATTTCTACACATGCAGAATACAATATCTGTAAGTGGTTAAGGACATTAAAATAGGTGCAAATGTGAACTTTCCAAAATCTAAGCTGTAATTTAGGGCCAAAATCATTTTCATTATAAATTATTTGCAAGCTATCAGCCAGTTCCTGGGCTCATTTACTCAGGAGTGAATCCAGAATTTGCTTTGTTCAAAGTGCAATTAAATCTAAAATGGCAGAGGGAAGAAAGGTTCTTTGTACCTTAAAGGCAACTGGAAGATATATATTCATGATTATAGATAAGTGCTTTATGTGTGCATATAACTAGGCATTTTTCAAACAAAAGTGCACTTGTTCATGCAGTAAACTATAGTCATTCTAGATCAGCCATTTAACACAAGTAAGCACACACCTGATCTCATATCCTTGTGTCTAAGGTTTATTTCAATTTTCCTAACACCAGCAGTCCTTTCCAGATAATTATCTAAGAATGTTATTGTCAGGATAACTGGAAAACAATTGTTTTCTAACAAGGAAACACACCTGAAGATCTGCTGTCTGTCATGCCATTCTTCAGTGAAATCTCTTTTTCTCTTTTATTTATTTATATTTAATCAAAAAGACTATGTATTCAATATGGAATCAAAATAAATAAATAAATAAATAAATAAAAATGCTGGCAAGCTACCAGCACAGCTTTTCCTGTGGCCTAGATGCAGATGGAAGATGTTTGTTTTCCATTATCTCCAGGCACTTAATTGACTGTATTTTTATCTTACTTAGTTAGAATATATTGATAGTAGTAGCAGTGTAGCTGCAGGAACATGGAATCTGGCATAGGCCAGATAGCTTTTGAGAAGCTGAATAAATAGGTGTGTGGGACACCTCATGAATTATCTAGTCTAGCCCCCTGATACTACCTGAACTGAGTTCCAGGTCTTCTTACTTTTGATACTGTCAATACCTGAATTTGAAGCTTTCTGTTATATTCTGAAACATGTTGCAGAGCCTGCAAACTGCCTCAGATTATCTCAGCTGTTGTTAATTTTGATGCTTATTAGTTCAAGTGTCACCATTCATACCAGTTTTTGTGTTTGGTCATTTCAGCTGACATATTTGTTACTTAACACAGTGCTATATATTAGAACTGTATTGGAATTAACTTCTTAATGAATGCAACTTGATCTTCAAGCAGAGAAAACCACAATTTTGTTACTTATCTAAACTTGCAAATTCAAAGTGAGCCATTTGTCATGAAAAGGTGTTTGTCTTTTATGTTCCCTATTACTCCTTGATTTTGTTTAATTTAATTATCCCTGGACTAACTCATTTGTATCTATTAATGTGCGGAGTCAAAAGTATTTAGGTAAATAAAACAATAAAACTATATTGTCTATATTCTGTTAATTTTCTTGCTGAAATGAAAAAAAAAACATATTTATAATATGGTATTTATCTACTGTGAGTAGATGCTGTTTCTTTTTGTACGGCAGACAAAAAAAAAAAAAGTCTGTCTTTTGAAAGGCAGACAGAGGGTGTGCACGCATTTTTCTCCTTCTTCCTCCTTTCAGTTGAACTCTTTCTCTAGTTCAGTGCCCATCATTTTGTCATAAAAGATATTTTTGAAGAACTGTCTTTACAGTCCTGAAAACAAATCATTTTCTTACCTGTAAAATGACAAAATCTGCAAATGACACATATCTGTACATACACCAATACATATCTCTGGTGGTCTGATTTCTTATTGCCATTATAAAAACCATTGGTATACTAAAAAAAAAGGGAAATATTTACATATACATATACATATATATATATAAAGAAAGAAAGAAAAAAAAAAAAAAAACAACACAAGAAAGATATGTTGCATTTAAATTTAAAATCAAGAATCTGACTTTAGATTCCTGTGGATTTATACAAGCAAATATGATAACTGAAAATTGGTTAAAATATATTATTATTAAAGTATTTTGGAATTCAATATTTAAACTAGTGAAAAGCATCACTTTTATTTTAGTGATAGTTGCTGTATCATTTGCAGCTACAACAGAATTTGGAGCCAAATAACTATATGAGATTTTACTTTGGAATTTAAGGTGAGAGTGTCACATGGTACAAAAATAAAATAAAATAAAATAAAATAATCATGAAAGTAGAAACTACATATTAACCTTGTTTTCAGTAGCATAAATTAAAAGTTACTTCATTGAAATTTCTGGAATTATTCCACCTTTATCCCAGGGGAAGTGGCATTTTCATTGAGGTGTGTTATGCAACAGTACCATTAGTTGCTCAGTTATGTCAGCTACTAAATTAATACAAAAAAGGGAATCAAGAAAGATCCCCTATGCACACTGGAGCCAACCGACTCACCAATGTCTAAGCTGCAGTTAGCACTTACATTTTAAATAATTGGGCTAGAGCTGTGCTGCAGAAAAAGATATCTTATTAAGGGGAACATTCAGGAGACAAGAAAAAGACTTGTAGTTTTATATTCACATTTTATTTTTGCTCAATAAGCAGGGTACTTGAAATGATAAACAGGTTTAAATTGCATCAAATACCATAAATATCAAATACCAAAGCGAGCAACTAATTTCAATATTTAGATTAAGATCTGAAAGAGAGAAAGTGCCAAGGATCATTAGTATACTTACACTTTCAACAGGTTGAGCTTGTACCACAGAACTTCAAATGTAATATTCATACAATTAATCACTATAGAAAAATCCAAATTTTCATATTGAAATCACCTTAATGAGAAGAAAATATACAGTTGCTTTCCCAAGTCATCTTTCAATTTTATGCTAAATATACAGGGGAAGACAATCTGTCGGTACTTCTAGGAATTTTTGTTTTAAACTCAGAATATACTATTATCTCCTATTGTGCAGAGGCATTCATTAATCATAAAACATTTTATGTTCTTTTCATGTATTATAAAATTTTATTTGTTTTCTTTTGCAGAGTAAAAATAAAGGTACACAAAGACAGTCTACTTTTGCAGAGTAAAAATAAAGGTACAGAAAGACAGTCAACACCAATAAGGAGAGCCTTATTGTTCCTTGATGACCTTCTCAGCTTTGCAGTCCTTGCACTTACTCTAAACTCTTTGTTAACTTGTCTGGTCATGGAAGGTCTCCCTTAAATTTGTCACAAATGCAATCTTGCATTTCTGGAAATGTGAAAGCTTTTTGGTTTTCTGGTTCCAATCACTTTCCCTCTCTCAAAACTCAACTGCCTGATGAAGACTTCAGAGTTGTTCTAAAGAAAAAAGAACTTACAAGATGAAGCATGTGACCCTGATGATAACAGGCCAAACAAGGAGAAATAAAAATAAAATAATAATAAAAATAATAATTAAAAACTTTCATACAGATTAAATCTAGAAAAATAAATAAGATTTGCAATTTAAAGCTTTACTCCACTTTCAAAAAAGTGGTGATTCCATAAACATCAAAAAAATGTGACTGAATGTACTTGTGCAAATACTTTTTTCTTGTTACTGGACTTGTTTTGTGAAGTTTCCTGCTGTATTATGAGATTATTTTTCTTTAACTGGCAGCTGAAATGCTTTTGTCTTGGGATGTTGATAGTATTTATGTGATATATTGCTTGTATGTGCCTATTATACAATAGTATATATAACTACTATACAATAGTACCTATTGTACACTGATTTCTATACAAGGCTTTGGCTATTTTTCTTTTCTTTTGAGGGCCTATGACTGATCACTACTTGAGAGCTTGAATATAGACAAGGTGGAGAAGTGGATTGGAATTTTTGAACAGGCTATGTTGTTTTATGTTAACATGAAAATTGGCAGAAAGCAGAAGTAACACAAGACTAGGTATGATATCATGTTGTTGTCTTTTCTTTCCTCTTTGCTCCTCCTTTCCATTTGTTCCATAGTGAATGACAACTAAAACTGCAGGCCTACAAATGGTGTTCTGTAAAATAACTGTTAAAATGCTTGGTATTTCATAGCCTTAATATCTTGTAAAATGTGCTTAGCTGAGAACTGACTAGTTTGCCTGATCATCAGACTGGTGGAAAGAGCTAGTGGTGGATTCTGTGGCTGAAGTTGCCATGTCTCCCTATCTCCTTTCCTGCCCTCTTGTCCTTGTGAGTCTTCATCAGAGACAAATGTTCTCCAGGTTCAATCCTTCCATTACTGGATGTGGCAGTGAAGTCTCAGAAGAATTTATTGAAACCAGACTTTTCAGTTTTGACTATCACATTGACAGCAATGATGTCTATATTTAAAGCTGCTATTCCACATCCATTGCATTTTTGTTTTCTTTTTGCTTGTATGAACCTTCAGCAAAAATTCCCTCTTGATTTTGACCCCTTATTGGTCTCAGCAAGAATGTTTTATAAATGTTATTATTGGCATCTTGTTTTTCAACAATTGTTAAGCAAATTTGAGCAAAGCAAACACATTTAGACTCTGACTGAGCAACTTTATATACAACCCAGATTGCTGGAAATAAAGGCAACCTTGCAATGTAAGATAATTTCAAGAACATCATCATACCGTCCATACTGGTGTCTGGAATCCTTCCCAAAATTTCAGCAAACCAAGTTAGTTGTTTTTGACCAAAATGCTTTTATTTATTTATTTATTTATTTCCTCACAAGACCCACATGGACTTTCAGTTCTGCCACTGAAGTCCACTAAAATACAATCAAAGTAAATCAGGCTGAACCATTATGAAATTGCTTTCCTTTTACAATTACATTTTGTAACTGCTTTGCTTTCTGCTTCTCTACTTTTGTGCACCTAGAAACAGCCTCAGGGCTTCACATCTCTGGACAAGGAGAGAAGATGTTGTGGTGATAGGTGATAAATCCCTACAAACACTCAGAAAACAGTAGGAGGAAGGCTTGTTAGTTTTGATCAGCATACAAGGAGAAGGAAAGAGTGTTGGAGTGGGTATGAAGTGCGAAGTGCTAGAAAAGTTCTCTGGTGTTATTTCTTTCGAATAAGTGTCGTTCAAAGTCAAAAGTACTGATATCAGTGCAGTGTAAGCATAGTTAAAGAATATGAATATGTATAGCTTGGCTAAAGAAATTTTAAGGTAAATATGGTTTATAAGTTTTTATTAAAGATTCATAAATAAAAATAATTTCCACCACTGAAAATGTAAAGCAATATTTAAAGATGAGAATAATAAAAATATTTATTACCTTTATCTTCTAACTACAAGACTTGTGTTTCTGCTTGTTTGCTTTAAAGTTTCTTTTTGAGGAGAATCTTCCCATTTGACAGCCTCTTAGATGTCATTGAAGGAAGGGAAGAGTTATCCTTAATAAGGAAAAAGTAGTTGAGCTAGGCTGGGGTTGGTGATACTGTTATTGATCTCTGAATATTTCCCTTAGAAAAAATATTACATGCACATGAAAATGAAAAGAACTGAAAACATGTTTTTTTTTTTTTTTTTTTTTTTTTTTTTTTTTTATATCAGTTTTTGTTTCCAACCATATTCTTTTGGAAAACAAAACAAAAAAAAATATAGTTATTATTATCTGATATTTGGCGTATTTGTATCAGTTACAAGTTCTGGCTACTGTTTCGGTCTCAGTATTATAGAATCATAGAATCATTAAGGTTGAGTAAGACCTCTAAGGTCAGGTTCAATCTTTAACCTAGCATTGCCAAGTCCACCATTAAACCATGTCCCTAAGAACCACATCTACATGTATGTCTTTTGAATACCACCAGGAGTGACTGAACTACATCCCTGGGGGCAACCTGTTCCATTTCCTCACAACCCTTTCAGTGAAGCATTTTTTCATAATATCCCAACTAAACCTTCCCTGTCACAATTTGAGGCCATTTCCTCTTGTCCTATCACTTGTTGCCTGGGAGAACAGACTGCCCCCCACCCTGGTACAAATTCCTTTAAGGTAACTGTAAAGTACAGTAAGGTTTCCCCTGAACCTCCTTTTCTGTGGGCTAAACAATTCCAGTTTCCGCAACTGCTCCTCATGAGACCTGCTCTCTAGAGCCTTCACCAGCTTTGTTGCCCTTCTTTGGACATACTCCAGCACCTCGATGTCCTTCTTGTAGTGAGGGGCCCAAACCTGAACACAGTGTTTGAGATGCGGCCTCACCAGAGATGAGTGCAGAGTCACTTCCCTGATCTGAGCCAGGATGTTGTTGGCCTTGTTGGCCACCTGAGTACACTGCTGGCTAGTATTCAACCAGCTATCAGCCAATACCTCCAGTTCCTTTCCCACCAGGAAGGTTTCCAGCCACTCTGCCCCCAGCCTGTAGCATTACGGGGGGTTGTTGTGCCCCAAGTGCAGGGCCCGGCACTTAGCCTTGTTGAACTTCATACAGTTGGCATCAACCCATCAGTTCAGCCTATCTAGATCACTCTGCAAAGCCCTCCTTCCCTCTAGCAAATCATCGCTTGTGCTTATCTTGATGTCCTCTGCAAACTTACTGAGGGTGCACTTGATCCCTTCATCCAGAGCATTGATAAAGGTACTAAACAAAACTGTCCCTAGTACTGAGCCCTGGGGGACACCACCTGTGTCTGGCTTCCAGGTGGTTTTAACTCAGTTCACCATGACTCTTTGGGCCTTTCAAGCCACGAGCAGCCAGTTTTTCTAGAAAAATACTGTGGGAGGTGTTGCAAAAGATCAGCTAAAATGGATTTAACTCATAAATCCACTTTTTTTTTTTTTCTTTTCCTTTTTTTTTTTTTTTCTTTTTTTTCCTTTTTCTTTTTTCCTTTTCCTTTTCAGTTCTCTATGATGGAGTGGAGATTGGACTACCAGACTACCATTTTTGTTTTATCTAAGGACACTGAAGTTGGTGGCACACAGTGGTGTTCTAATGGAATCCCATACTGTGGAATTTATCTTGATATTTGGCTGGATCAATGGTTTACCTGCACTTTGTTACAAATGCAGTAGGTCTAATGCTTCTGCAGACATCTCTCAGAGCTAAGTGTGAATCAAGCCGCAGATTCTGAGAAATAGTTCTCATATTTCATATACCATTTTATCTACTTCAGTGCACTACTTCTCTATCCAATATAACTGGTTGAAAACCTACCATACAAAACAAAAGGAGGCCCTTGGAAAGGGTGACACTCAGAGTAAGCAGTTCCTGCTGGAGCACTTTGTTCATCCTATTTATTGCAGCTCAGGGTTAAATGGGAAAGGGGCTAGCACAGCTGAGATGAAGACCAGATTACCTGTGGAAGGGAGGAAAGCTTGACTTCCAGCATGCCACACATGAAGCATAGACTTGTTTGTACAACAGGCCCTGAAGAAATGAGAGGAAGCAATGAAAGATAAAAAATGCACTGATGACTTGATATGTGTTTCCTCTGTTGAGCAGGAAGAACCAAATTTCAACTATTTGAACGATGGTTTTCTTCAAGAAAATCCTACAGGGAGGCATTTCAGTGTTATTTACCCCTTGATTAGCTCTACAGTCTTATTCACTCTGTGCATTCATGTCTAATGACTAGTTTGCATTAACATGAAAAGAATTGAACACCCCTCTTTCCAGAGTAACTTAGCAGAAGAAATAGTATTTTATCCAGACATGGTGGAACACATCTGGGTAGAAGTCTCTTATTATCACAAAGGAAACTAGATGAATAGTATACCATGAATACTATATTCATCAAAGGAAACTGTTTTCAGTCTCTGGCGACCTGAGAATTGTCTGACAGTATGGTAAAATTTTATTGTTAATATAGCTCAATGTTATTACGCCACTCACTGCTATAGACTACACTTTTATCCCTTTATTTATTTATTATTATTATTTTTTAATACATGCTATTTCTTAACTGTTGCTCAATCTACAATTAGAAAACTACCTATGTCATAGCGGTTGTGTTGGCTGTGCATTCATATGTCAGCTCTTCCTTCACAGGAAACATAGAATGCAGTGTAATAAATTACCCAAATTCAGGGATTCAGGGATGGTGTTCTGCTCAATCTGCTTAATACATAAGGAAAGAGTTGAAGTTATTTATTTTAGATTGCTTGGCTTGTGTTTTTTTTTTTTTTCTTTTTTTTTTCACTTTGCTTGTATAAATAAAAGCCTGTCATAAGAGTTTGATAAGACGATCACTATAACACAAGCTATCACAGAGGAAAACCTATTTATTCTGCATGACTACAACCAAACAGACTTCTTGTTAAACATTTTAATTATGAATATAATAATATTTGTTGGCAGAGAGGATAAAGATGATGTTCTAGAGCATAAAGTAATGAAATTATCATTTGGAAAATTATTAAGGGAGAGAAATCACGAGACCTTCCTTAGGCCTGTCGAACCATCTACCTAGTCATGTCCAGTACAACACAGAAAAGGGACTATTTTGAAATGGTTATTACATACTTGATGAAGGTTTTAACCTTCTTAAAGATCATCAAAGTTCAGGAGTAGGAGAGGGGGTGGTCAAGGAGATAACAGGAGACATATGGGAGCAGCAGACAGAGTGGAAAGTAGTCTTCTGATACTTTTGGCTCCTGCAGAAGAAATCCAACTGCAGTATTGCCACAAAACCTACTGTCAATAAATGAGAAATATAACTGCTCCTTGAAATAAACCTGAGAGTTCCCAGATGGGAAAGCAAAGCAGCAGATCTCTGTCTTCAAGAGCTGTGAAAGACCACTCTGACCTTAACTCATAACCCACCAGAAAGAGAAACAGATAGTGAAGAAAGCTGGGACAATTTTTTTTTTTTTTTTTTTTTTTTTTTTTTTTTTTTTCCCCCTGTGTATCATGTTTCTGATCATATCAGAAGTACTAAAACTAGTAAATGTAAAATCACTGCTTGTATGAATTTATGAAGGAAGTTCAGAGAAGATATATATTCATCTGAGCTACCACTGCACGCTTAAATTAGGTTTCTAAGACAGGAACTCTTTCTGTAGCCATTGCCTAGTTTAGATCTTAGGCTAAAATCTCTGTGTGTCTGTCTTCTGCTCCCCAACTTGTATACACCAGAAAACTGTCTGTGATTGTCAGGGATGAGTCTGGATGACAGTACACATGCAGCTCCATGGCTACACAAAGTACTCAGCAGCCATGAGAAGTGGCTGTTTTAAGAACAAGACTAAGGCACAGAAACAATAACTCTGATTCCTGATGTGTGGCAGCAGGTAGAACAAATCTGTCTGCGGAGTGTACCGGCAGCTGAAATGGGGCTGAACCCATTTTGGAAAATAAACTTATATTTGACAAGTCAATGGTCACTTGACCATATTTACTATGCTGACTAGTATCTTTCTCACACAGTAGGGAAGCTGTCCACGCTTCCCTACTTAAGCTTTGTACATTATTATCCAACCTGCCCCAAATAAAAAAGTAGAATATTTCTTTCCCTTTTTAAAAAAAAACAACATATGAAGCCAGAGAGAGAGAAATGGTTTGAAGCTGTCACTATACAGAAAAACGTAGTAGTTTTGTCAGTGGCCAGAGAAATGACATTGTCAAGAGACAAAGGCATACATCAAAATAAAAAATGTAGTGTTTTGTTCATTACCTGGTGGGTAGCATGTATGTTTCCTTGTTAACTTTCCTCATGCTATGGAGGGCTGGGCAATTTTTTGGCACCCTGTTGAGCACAAACAATTTTGCTTAAATCAAGAACCATGGTCAGCACCTGTTACCCTCTACCCCGTCCCAGCTGCTTTATGGCTTATGTGAAACAAAGACAGCAGGAAAATAGGTTGAATCACTGACTTGGGAAACTGGAGAGAAATCCAGTCTAAGTATAAATAAAAACATTGGGCTAAGTCTGTTTTGCAGAAATTAAAGATGCTCACTAGTTGCAATTGTAACCTATTAGTATGTGCAAGGTGATAAGAACCATGTTGTTTCTAACTTTATCTTCTTTTCCTTACTAGATACTCCAGGCTTTCCTTGAAATTAGTAAAGTTTAATCTCATACTGGCAATATTTTAGTTAACATATTTCAAAATACTTCTACAACCTTTTAAGATATATATATATATATACATGTATAAACATATATACATATATATATATATATAAATTTTACTTATGTTTTGTACCTTTTCAGTGATTAGGTAGTTGACATACAGAATCACATTTTCTGTGTGTTGGATGATATGTGATATCACAGGAATCCCATGTTTGCTTGGTTTATCAGCAATGACCAGCTACACAAATGGATAAATAATTCATAGATCTCTTTCTTGGCCAAAGAAACAATATGAAAACTTGACCGCAACACACCATAGATGTCACAGATATGTACTACCAGATAGAAATCTTAATACCTCATTCAGACATAAACAAATAAGTGTTTGCTTATTAACCCTGTTTATCATAGATTGTCTCTCTTTCCTCTAAGTCAGAAATCTACCTGGCCACATTATCTGATAAAATTTGCATTTTAGGCCCTCTTAGAGTCAAAATGCTTTTCTCACTGATTAACATGATAGGGTTTGAAGGGTAACAGGCAAGATCTCTGGTAACAAACCCAACCTTTAACCCCTAGAAAGAGAATTGCTGTTTTCCACTTTTTTTTTTTAATTATTATTTTTTTTTTATTTTAAACACAGCTAGGTTGACTCTTTTAACTCCCTTTCATTGCGCAGTTAGCCTTGAAAATATAAATTATTTTGAAAGAAGCAAGCAGCAGGGCTCCACATCTGGCAAGGAACTGTGGTAGAAGAGTGTTAAGCATATCCTTGTACTCACCTTCCATAACATGGCTTGGCTAGGACATGCTGACAAACACTTTCCATGTTCATTGGGATTTATATCAAACTGGAAGTGGGCAATGAATGCAAATGATGAATTCAGATCTGACACTGGCACAGGCACTTGCACAGTAGGGGCTGCAGTGCAGAGACTTTGGCTCTACCAGACTACTCAAAGCTCTTTGCACCACATTTCTGGACTGAAGTAGTCTCTGAGGGTGAGAAGAGTCAATGCCTTTAGATTGTCCTGGGAATGATTCACTTGCCTTGTCTATAGACAAGATTCACTTGTCTATAATTCACATTATAGACAGTTGTGCTGACATTGTCCCTGTGCTGCTCCAGCCTTTGGTCCTCTTCATCAGACGGAAATCAATATCCCATAATGATCATTGGACAGATGCTCTTGTATGCCTATACCAAATACAGATGACCTAAGGGAGGTGTCCTGTGCTCCTGGAAGACTATGAGCTCCCTTCCTCAGCATGCTCTAAGCTCTTAAGTCTGGTGTTAGAGGTGCCTGCTACACAGGAGAATAATCAGAAGATCCCAAGGACAGATAAATGTAAAAAAATCTGAAAAAAAAAAAGGAAAAAAAGAAGAAGAAAAAAAAAAGAGTTGATTTCACATCAGGGCAGTCTATCTTTATTTGGCACTACCTTCATTTATATTGCCAGCTGAAGTAGAAAGTATTGAAAGGAGTATGTGATTCTTTTTCCATATCTGTAGCCATCACTGCTTGTTTTTGCTTCATTATTTAATCTCTGCAACATTGTGAGCACTCTCTAGCGTCTGTTCTCACTGTCAGTCTTTTTTTTTTTTCTTTCTCCTTCAAAACATTGACACTTTGAGAGCATGGGCAGATGTTAAGCTGCCGCAGACATCGCAGTAAGAGTCCTCACAAGCAAAGTCATTGAAAACACAGGTATCTACAAAAATGACTGGAAAGCAGAATGGCTCCAGGAAAGAGGAACGAACCTCTTCCCCTATTAAGTCTGCTTTCTTGGATTTTAAAGTGGACCAAGCAGGCTTTTCGGATAGGAAGAGTAGGCCTGTATAATCTGCACACAAGATTTTCAAGAACCTCTTCTGCCTGTTATTTTTCCTCTTATTTGTAGTGCATATTGAGTAAAATATTTCAACTTACTCTCCAAGTTTTGGAGGAGAAGTTAGGTTGAATAATCTAGGACTAGGAAATCTATATTCAATCTTTGAATTTTGGACTATTTGCAGCATTTGGACATAGGTAAACTTTCTGCAATGAGAGCCTGGAGCTTTTGTGAAAAAAAAAATAAATAAAGGATGTTTTGTGAAAGTGGGAGTAGTTAATGGATTAAATCACAAAGTCTTTATGGATTCATATGGTACCCAGTTGCTTTCTTGACTGCTTGCATGATGAAGGGTATGGGTTTCAAAGATAAAATGTACCATAAACAAAGTTTGAAACAGATTTATTATGAATTATTGTTAACATTACACATAATTAAATGCCGGTTGTAAAGAGCTGGAAGTGTTTGGTTGAATACTCTTTCCTGTGTTGATATTATGGCCTCTTGCTTAAAGCAGTCTGATGTATCTGCTTGTTTGCATATCTTGCTAAAATCCTTTTAGCTTGATGAGATTTACTTCATAAACGAATCCCAGAAAAACAATCAAAAAACTCTGCAAAGCCTTTAAGAAGTATTTACTTATCAGTCTTTACTTATCAGTCTGAATTATAGCCTACCTGTATTGCAAAACCTATCAGGTAACTGAAAGGTGATTTCATTTGCAGTGGGAATTATACATGGGGCAAGCTGGAGCCTTTCTTTCCTAATGAATGTACTGTGTTTTTTCCTGTTTCATCATTTTTTTTCTTTTTTCTCTTTTATTTTTAATTAGAAAAATGGAATTTTCAAATCTGTACTGAGCACATGGGTTATCTGAGATGATGGTAAATCTGTTATTTTAGACTTTTGGTTTTTTTTAGTGTAACTGAGATGTAGATTTTATATGTAAAAGTACATGTATTTTCTTTCTCCAGCTATTTGTATGTGCAGTCTTCTTCTGCTATGCTTAGTTTCCACTTTATTGTCTTTCCAGTTTATACCCAATGGACATAGCTGCTAGCCAGTC
The DNA here is from genome assembly GCF_964211825.1 of Aythya ferina. Lineage (NCBI taxonomy): Eukaryota > Metazoa > Chordata > Aves > Anseriformes > Anatidae > Aythya > Aythya ferina. The sequence continues at coordinate 82,028,515 of NC_140299.1, forward strand.
TCAAGGGCTATGAAAACTGCAGCCACCTCCCCTTAAATATCCTTCAAACAACACTTAAAAGACCCAAACATTTCTTTTTCAGATATGATCCTCACATAACTGTACTCCCTGCTCTGTTATATCTGCTCAGAGGGAAAACTGTATTTCATAATTGTATACTGCATGACTTGTATAATGGGAAATAAACTTCCCATTATCCAAGAGCTCTGAAACAAGTGTGTTGGTGTCTATAGATGTTTATAACCAAAACTGAAGTATAATATGTTTTACTACATTTGCAGAAGTATTATTCAAAATACCAGAAAATAAGCAAAAACTTGCACTTTACAGTCACCTATGAGATGCTGATCACCACATAAGCCATTTGAATCATTTGAGCTATAACTGTTTACATAAAATTCATGAGTCATATTTACTTTATTCCATGTTCATTGTAAAATAAAACCAAATTACATTGCTTTTATAAGTCAGATGAAGATCTTCTACTCTGTAGACATTTTGGTCTCCTTCTGGCTGATGATGTTTACTTTTTCTATCCCATTCCCATTGCTCCAGTAGTTAATCTCATAAAATCAATAGATTCTTGTGCATCAAATATAAACACCATCAAGCTGTTCCAAACTATTCATTACATACAAACCAATACCTTAATGAAGCTGGGAAAAGATTAAGGAGGAAGATTATATGAGATGAATAGGAAGAACTGACACCACCCCATTGAGTATTAGTCCTCATTCCTGTTCTATAATAAAGATGAAACTCTGCATGAAATTTTTATATTATTGTGAGAATTGACCTGTGACTATTTTGACAATGAACAGATATCCACTGGAGTATTTATGCTGAAAAACTTGCACAGTCATTTTATGATTTTTGAGCCATGCTCTTTGGCTGGCATCTTAAAGTGAGCCAAATACATGTACATGGTATATCATGTTATGCTCTTCATCACTGCTATGTTTGCGTTACTAAAAATCTTTGCACAGATGGGCAGAGGCAGTGCTGTCAGAAAATTTTCAGTTGCAAATTCTCTGCTAAATCCAAGCTTTTTCTCCCTCCAATTGTTTAAAAATAAAACAAAACAAAATGCATAATAAGCTTAGTTCTAGTTATCTTTTATGCTAACTTGGAGCAAAAATGTATCGCTTGACTTTTTATTTCTTTTAATTCAGACAGAATAAAGTCTATTATGAAGAATAGGATTGTTTGTTTTATTTAATGTTAATGTTTTCCTGGTTTAAACCATTATTTTCTTCTTATGTAGAATATATTTATATTAACATTTTCATTATTATTTTTTTCACTATCAGCTTTTTTTTTTTTTTTTTTTTCTTTTTTTTTTTTTTTCCTAATATGGTTTCACATCACCAGGGAGAGAGGAAATGAATTATATCAAATAGGATCAAAGCCCTTTATCCATCATTTCAAATAAAAGGCAATCCTAATCTACCTTGAACTTCTGAAGACTTTAGCTGTTTTGTATCCCTTATATTAGGCAGAAAAATATGATGCTACTCATACTGGCAAATCAAAAATGGGAAACCTGCAGCCTGCTGAGGTGGAAAGAGCAGTAGCAGATTGTCTAGCTAATGAAGTATGTGCATGGAGCAAGATTACCTTCCTTTTCACTTTTCTCCCATTTATATTAAGGTCATAACAATGTAAAATCACACTGTATATACAAATACATGTCAGCATTTGTTCTATTACGCAACCATTTTCATGCTATGAAAATGTTCAAATCCACTTTTCCATGGTTTTGGAACAGTTGTCTCACTAAAATTATGTAATAGGAGATACGATGGCTGTCCATTATTCACTATATATATGTGCTAGTCACCTGTTTAAGCAGATTCATCCATCCAATATGGGAGCAAGAATAATAGGATAGGACTTCGGTGACTTTTGATAAACTATGCATCCAAAATGTCTTCCATATGCATCTTACAATATGAAATAATATGTTTAATTCCCCTGAATGAGACATAGGTTTATAAAAATGGGTCTTCTCCTTTTAGCTTCAGGTTACTTAAGTGTAGTCTCTCCTTGATCCCTACCTGCTCTTGATGCAAAGCCTTCAACTTCTGTCCCCTGGATATTCCTTCTGTGTTGCTGCTTCACCAAAGTAACCTAACAGTTACTTTATAGACCAAACAGAAGACCTAATGGAAGTAGAATTGCCAATGAATTCCACATCCTTTTGCATGCCTCTTTTGCTAACAGTGAAATACTTTCAACAAAATGTGTAGTACTTCACTCCCACTGTTTGAAAAACCTGGCTTTTTTTTTTTTTTTTTTTCATGTTCTCATATTCTCTCTGTGAATACTTATTGTTTAATCTATGCAATCACACCACTGGAGGCCCCTCACAAGCTTCATTTTATAAGAATGGTGATATTTAGAGCAAGGCCATGTTGCAAGGTTATCATAGTGATGAAGCAGTGGTCCCGTTCCCCACTCAGTGAGTTTTCCCCTGTGACAGATGAGTTGCCTGGAGCTAGATGAAGGGCACTGAGGGTTCTTCTGCTCCTGGTATGGCTTGAAGTCAGGAGCTGACAGCCCAGCTACTTCAGCTGTTGCTTTCTTGCTCTCTGGAAATTAAATCCCCAGACTTTTCTGATGGAAATCCCTTCTCAATATTTTGAGAAGTTTATTTAATTCATTTATTGATAGTCAGGCTACTAGTTTTGTCTGCATCTTGGTCTGTAGCAAGCTATACGTTATGTTTATACACATATATATATATGCAAACACACACACATGCACACACATACGCACACATACATTTATAGACACACATACACACATATTTATACATCTATTCTGCAAACACATTATGTATAGTTAGGTATAAATACAGCTACAAACAACATTAGTATATATAAATATGTGTAAGCTGTCATTAAAACTGATTATGATTCCTTACTTACAGAAAGAGTATGTATGAAATGGTTTTTATGTTGCTTTTTTGAAGACTTGCTGTTAATGCATTGGTATTTGATACTCACATACTTTAATATGCTGTATGCCTGAATGACAGATGATTATCTGACAAAGGAAATCTGGTGTTAAACAACATGAGCTAGCAGTACATTAAAAAAAAAAAAAAGAAAAAAAAGAAAAAAAGAAAGAATAAGAATAAGAAAAACTCTAACAAAACATCATCTAAGTGTATATATTGTATTTTAAAAATTTAATAGCTGTCTATTGCTGGTATTGTCTTTGTCCGTGTTGACAACAAAAGGATAAATACAGTGTATACAGTAGGTCCCTCTGGTTATACCACGAACATGACACATGTCATCCTATGATAAATTGGCTCTGTGTCTGTTCAATTTCAAATCCAAAGCTCTGGAGGCAGAGGTGTTAGGAAGCAGGCATAATTCTGGCGAGCAGAGGCCTCAGATGCACAAAATTAGTGTGCATGGAACAGATAACAGAAAGGGAGAGGGAGTCTGAGAGGAAGTTTGCACAGGTTTGTCAACTTCCTGTGGTTTAGGTAGTACTGGCAGATGTTAGGTGTAAAAAAAACATCTGTAAGCATGATAATGAATGTTACCCGAATTTGAAGTGACAACTGTATCGAGCACAAATGCTGCCTTGTTTCCTCATTTGCATACCAATTAAATAAAAGACACAAATATTAGGTTCCAGAATTTGTGTGACAAATACTCTGTGGGGCTTACTTGGTACATCTGGGTCAGACATGTTGGCTTTGTGACAGATGCAATGTCAGAAGGAGATTTTAACATGGGAAAAATGTATTCAGATTGTTACTAAGTACTGTACTTAAAGCAGAGATTAGAAAAGGGTCTACTTCAGAAATTGCTTTAAACATAGAGGTATCTACCTCTCTCTAGGCATTTTATTGTGCATTACTGTCAAGTCTGGTATGCAAGACATCTTCCTAACCAACCACTGAAGAAAGAAGAAGGCAAAAATAGTGCTGTTCTGTACCATTACGTTGTGCAGCTATCTTATTCCCTGGATAAATACATATGTTTTATGGGACTACTCGAAGAGTAAGAGGCTACTTGATGTGAGTAACGATGGCAGAGTCAAGCATTACATGCTTAAGCATTTATGCAGAATTTTGCATTTTTCATGGGGCACTGAAATATTTATGAAGAAGTTCATGTGTGGTGAAGGTTCAGGTCAGTTCTTGTTTTAGTAAAACAAGCCTGCTTGACCCTGATTTTAAACCAAACTCGAGCCAAAACCAGATACCTTGATATTATATATGTGTTGTTAACTGCAACTGGTTAACATGGGTATGCAGCCCATGTGGCACTTCATTTTGTGTTTTTCATGCTGCATTTCTGTGTTGAACACTGAATTTCACCTTCCACTAGTGCCAAAGTCACTTCCAGTAATTATTTCAAAATCTGTCTCTTCTTATTCAGCTTTCCTTACTTCTCAGCCAGTAGGCAGTGAACATCTTTATCGCTGTTTGGAGAGGCATGAGTACTGGTGAAGTAGCCTGAAAAATTACTGAAATTACTGAAGCTGTGTGCACACTGTTGTACAGAAAGGCCCTCAAAACAGGAAAAATTATCCACCTTTGAAGAGCCTGCTTGCACAAGTGCCACTGGCTTGTTCTAGTGCAAGCCTGCTGACATTCTACAAAATAGGATAGTGGTTCCTGTGGTACTTCAGGGACATGGAATAACACAGAAATAAAAGCAATATAAAAATTGAGAAATAGAATTTTGTTAAATATAAGTAAAGAATTTACAATATAACTTTTCTGCTCCTCCCCACCCCGCCCCCCCCCCATTTTTTTTTTTTTTTTTTTTTTTTAATCAAGGAAATGAATTTACATAGGGTGAATGTAGTGTTTAAATATTTAAAATTTAAATGAAGGAAATCCTCTTGAATGCACCTGTATGTACGAGATATGTCTGAGTCCATTTGGTATGGGAAAGTAGGCCATGAAATTACGTATTTTAAGAAGTTAAGCTACTCACTCACATAAGACTAAAGTTTGCTAACCTCTACTTTAAATTGTGAATTACCTGTGAAATTCCAGGCAAACAGAACCCAATCCTTTAACAGTGTATAAAGGTGCAGTTTTATAAATTTCAGAATTTGGGAAGTGAGAGAAGGGGAATTCTCACTCATGAAAAGTAAGAATGGAAAAAATTGTTTTATATACTAAAATGATGACTTTTACAGCATATAAAATCTTTAAAAATAAACTGAATATAACCAGACCACTGTAGGTTATACCGCTATGTGGAAGGAAAAAGACACATGGTTAGTTTTGAACCAGCAAGTGTTTCATACTGCAACCAAGGGATGCATTTTGCAGGGATGAAATTGAGCAAAAGAAAATTTAATCTTATTACCGGGAAAATGTATCTAATAGTGAGATCTATTAGAACTGTGGAATAGTCTCTAGAGAGAAGTGATGGAAGCCCTATAGTATGAGTCACTGAAAATCACAGAATCACAGAATCACAGAATTGTAGGGGTTGGAAGGGACCTCAAAAAATCATCAGGTCCAGCCCCCCAAACCCTGCCAAAGGGTTTGAGCAGGGTTCTTTAGAGCAGGCTGCCCAGGTAGGCATCCAGATGGGCCTTGAATATTTCCAGAGAAAGAGACTCCACAACCTCCCTGGGCAGCCTGTCCCAGTGCTCCGTCACCCTCACCGTGAAGTTCTTTTGCATGTTGGTCTCTTGCGGCTATTACCCCTTGTCCTGTCCCCACAAACCACTGAAAAGAGGTTGGCCAAATCCCTGTCTCCCACACTTTTAATTATATACATTTTATTTATAAACGTGAGATAAGATTCCATCTCGGTCTTCTTTTCTTCAAGCTGAACAGACCCAGGTCTCTCATCCTTTCCTCATAGGGAAGATGCTTCAGGCCCCGTATCATCTTTGTGGCCCTCCACTGGACTCTTTCCAGGAGATCCCTGTCTTTTTTTGTAGCAGAGAGCCCAGAACTGGACACAGTACTCCAGGTGAGGCCTGACCAGGGCAGAGTAGAGGGGGAGGATCACCTCCCCTGACCTGCTGGCCACTCTCCTTTTAATGCACGCCAGGATCCCATTGGCCCTCTTGGCCACCAAGGCACACTGCTGGTCCATGGTCAACCTGTCGTCCACCAGGACACCCAGGTCCTTCTTCTCAGAGCTCCTTTCCAGCAGGTTGTCCCTCAGCCTGTACTGATATGTGAGGTTGTTCCTTCCCAGGTGCAAGGCTTTTAATAAACCTCATTTGGTTTCTTTCTGCTCATCCCAGCTAGTCCAGGTCTTGCTGAATGACAGCACAGCCTTCTGGCGTGTCAGCCACTCCCAGCTTTGTGTCATCGGAGTACTGCTGAGGGCAGACACTATTCCCCCATCAAGGTCGAAGATGAAGATATTGAACAAGACCAGACCCAGCACCAACCCCTGGGGAACTCCCAGTTGCTAGTCACAGGTCTAAGAAAGCAGAATAGGGAAATTGCTGGTAGTTTTCTTGTTGAGAAATAATCTTGTACTGGAAGTTAAATGCATAGTGTGACCCAATGCAAAACTATTGCCTCCATCATGTTCTGTAATCTGATTTATTGTTATCAGAGTTCTGTAGCTTTTATGAGAAGTCTGAAAAAAGAAGTCAGAATTTTGATGTCCTGATGCTTTTCATGACACAACAAAAGCAAAAAAGTGTTAAAATGCTCAACCATGTCTCAGCATCACTGCTATGTTTTTTCATGCCCATGGACAATCAATAGATTGAAGTTACTTTATGTGCTTATTCCATGCAAAATTTCCACCTCCCCCCCGCCCCCTTTTTTTTTTTTTTAATGGTTGTTGATTCTCAATGTCATGAAACCATATATGAGCTGAGAGGATTACTTGCATTGCTGGAGGCAGGAAAACTCTATTAATATTTTTTTTATGCTTTGAAAGGAATTTTCTCAGACAGTAACTTGTGTTTTTGTTCACATTCAAGAAAAAAATATGTAATGTAATTGTTCATTTAAAAACAAAATGTAGATATATTACTGGATATTAACAAACAAAAAAAAGTTATGTTTGCATGCCTCAATATTCACAGTAAAATGAACAAACTCTGGAAAATTCCTGTGATCTTTCTTCAAGCAAATAAGGGTTAGGGTCTGTGTCCTTTTCTTTTTAAAAATAATGTGTGTTATTTTGTCAATTATACTATGGTAATATATTTATTATATTATTTATATAATTATACTATGGTAATATAGGTATTGTATGTATGTATGTATGGTAATATGGTATTGTAATATAGTTAGTAAAATAGTACCCTGATGATTTAATGTCCAAGACATGAATGAATATGAACAACAGCAGTTAAAAACAAAAGACTTCTGACCTATCAGTTCAAGGCTCACTGAAACCTACTGGATAATTAAACAATGGATTCTAATGCTTCATAACTATTTACAAACCCTTTCTTGCTGAGTGAATATCATCCTGTGTAATTCTACTTTCTTTTTAAAGGAAACATGGATTTTTGTCAGGTTACTTTACTGAAAAGCAAGTAGGATAAATGAAGAAGGGTTATTGTGTGATTCAGGACAACAAGATATCCAGATATATTTTCTCCTTCATGGGAATGCAAAATATAAGTGACCCATCTGAACACAGAGAGATATGTCTGGCTTGCATTGATATTAATCACTAAACCTTTGACTAAAATCAATTTTAATGTCTGCCTAAATTAGTAAAAATGAAGATCAACTTCTTAATACCTTCTCAAGTGATTCCAGGAGAATAACTTGCTGGATTTTCTGTCCATTTCTGCTAGAACTGTGTCCATAATTAAGAACAATCTTTATTGAGAGTCACAGTGATTGTATGGAGTAGCATATCTGAGCTATAAAAGATAACAAAGGTTCCCCATGAGGAAGTAATGTTATACAAACATGAATACTGCTTGTTTTTCCTTTAGTTTTCTTGGGAGATGTATTTTGCTTAATCTCAAGAGTTGTTTCATAAACTCTTCTTAAGGTTATACTCAGTTCTGTCCTTTTTTTTTTTTTTTTTTAATATTATTAAAAATAAAGCTAATTATCATGTCTCAATCACCAACAATGACCTGATTAATACAACACTTTAATTGCAATATGGCATGTTAAATACAAGTCAGTGACACATAGAGAGACATTTCTAGGCCCCAGTTGACTCATAATTTGCCTTAAACAGAAATATGAGAGTGAGAGAATAATCATCCAATACAGCTGGATACTATACTTTGTTGGTTTTGAGTGTCTCTGTCAGTAATGTAGTAATTATTTATTGAGCAGAATAGGTTAAAATAAAACAAAACAAAATTAAACGTATTTAGAGTGGGATATGTCTTTACAGAAAAGTTTTGCAACTTATAAAGTTGGTTTTTATTTATTTATTTATTTATTTTTTTAAATCTCTGGATTTATAAATAAGAATATTTGGAGGTAGCAGAAAGAGCTATAAACTCATAGTCCTTCCTAACGTTCATTAATTCTAGTCTCTTTAAATGTAGAGCTGATGTCTTCTTCCTGTCTTCTTTCTAAATTTAATTTCCATTTTATTTTTCAAATTGCATTAAACACAAGAAGGAAGGAAAAACAGCAGTGGTTACCAGACTGAATATAGTGAGGTCAAAACAGGTAGTAGTACACTGAACATTTTACATACTTGGCAAGTGGAAAAAAACATTTAATGTAAGTGGTCAAAACACAGCAGTCCATGCCTTATCATTTCTTTAATTAGTTTGAAGGAGATGAAAGAAAGTATGTTGTGATCTCTTTCTGTACATGTGAATTCCCCTAAAATTAGGCAAAAGTTTAAGATGTATGATTTCTAGTCAGGTAAAGTTATAAGATTTGTTTTGCAAAGAAGTTCAAAGTTCAAAGGTATTGAACTCTGATGTTAGGAACATCTCAAAGAAAACCATCTCAGGTGTGATTTTTTTTCTGTTAAGCAGATAAATTTCTCCCTTCAAGCATTATATAATCACCTACCTCCTGACTTAGTGCTCGGAAGAGTTCAACACAGTCATGTCCAAGATCCAGACTCTGAGCAGGCTTTGAACCTGCTGATTTAGTTATTGATATGAAATGACAGTGATTTTTTAACTGTTTTCCTTTCTTCCTTTTCTTCTACTTGTGGCTTTCTTATTGTTTTCTAGTTGCCAGAAACTATAGGAGACTATGTTTGTTTGTTTGTTTTTTCTTTTCTTCACATCTGTAAATAAGGTTTACTTTTACTAAACTTTTAGAGGTGCCAATTCTCTGGGTTAGAGCTACTAATTTTGCAGGCACTGGCTGAACAGGGGCTCAAAAGGATTAGCTGAGAAGTCTACATATAGTGAGTTTCTCTGTCAGCCTGAAGATGAAGTTGCTTTTCATGATTTAAAACTGTTCACTTAAAGTGAATCAAAAAATAATAAAAAAAAAATAATAAAAATTTTGTCTTTCATGCATAGCCAATGCACATCTTTCAACTTAATTTTTGTCAAAATATGTTTGAAAACGTCCATTTAGTGGAAAAGGTAGGTTTCTGTAATTTTTGTATTATATTGTTTACATTATCAGGAAAAAGGGTCATCAGGCACTGGGACAGGCTCCCCAGGGAAATGGTCATGGCACCAAGCTGACATGTTCAAGAAGCATTTGGACAACACTTCCAGATACACGGTCTGATTTTTGGGTAGTTCTTTGGGGACACAGGAGTTGGACTCAATGATCACTGGGGGTCTCTTCCAACTCAGATATTCTATGATTCTACTCCCTTGCTTTTTATTTACTCTATTTATTTATTTAATTCCAGATTTATTTTTTATTTTTATTTTTATTTTTATTTTTTTCCCAATAAAACATTGTTAATAGCCTTGTTCTCATGCATGCGTCACAAATGCTCCACTGCTGAAATTCCCTTACTTGAAGATCTCATGAGGACATACACAACTGTAAGCATGGCAATGACAGTCATCAGTTGTTTCAGTTCATCTTCAGATTTGCTGGGTAACAGTTTGAAGGTCCTCCAGAGGTCTGCTTACCATGAATTCCCTGATGTCTCAAGAGATTTTAAATCTATATGCTAGCAAAAAAATTATTATTATTATTATTATTATTATTATTATCATCATCATCATCATCATCTTTCTTCTTGTTTTCTCTTTCATTCCCAGAAAGAATTGTAGAATGAGTGTGAATACAAATCAGAGTCAGGAATTCCTTTTAAAGTTAAGTAATAACAATTTCTTGATCCCAGTTTGAAGGTGAATAATGCAATTACAATACTGTAGAAAATGATCTGTACATTAAAAACAAAAACAAGGAAACAAAAAAACCCACCACTATTCTGAACTAATTTATTTCATTTTTAAAGCTTATTCTGAATTTATTTTTCTGGATAATACTGAATGCAAAATTGTTTTGTTCCCCTTTAAGGTTTGCTTGTTTCACATGCATAATATTCTGAAGAATGAATGGATCTTTTTAACCATTGCAATGCAAAGTATCTAGGTTTCTCCTGTTTGTAAATGTTGACTTTCTTGTCAGTGGAATTGGTCTGTCTCTCTTCTGATGGAAAAGGATGGGAAAAGGTCAATCCATGCAGTTTGAAAGAAGGTGAGGATGAAATGACACATTTCTTCTTTGGACCTGGACATATGGTAATGCTTAATGTGAGATCTTGTATAGAAAGAATTTTTAAAAAATATATTTATTGATTGTTTACTTAGCAATTCAAATGCATTTTCTGGGTACTTAGTAAGTGAACTAGAGGAGTTACAAAATATGAAGATGACCAGTCTCTTTGAAAGCATTTTGAGAAAAGTCCACTGGTAGCAAAAGGTTTTGTGGTCCAGAGGAGGCTACTCTTGAAACTGCTAGAAATTACACCACTTCTGGGGAAACAATTGCTCTCTACATGGAGCTGCACTTAGAGATGTAGGTTGGAACCTTTTGCACAGTTTGGAGAAGCATGGAGCTGTGCCTTCATTTTATCCTGTCTCAGCTATCTAGGCAATGCAAAAAAAAAACCTACATGTAAGAAATTTATATATGCTATCAGATAGTTTCTGCTGTGCTGAGTCAGAAGACTTTGCTATGCAACATATGTGTTGAATTCTGTCTTCAATCTGTTCACTTTCAGCTCTGGATTACACCATGATAATCCCAAAGCTGCTATACAGTTTATAGCAAGAAAAATCAGTGGCCAATAACACTAATGGGAATGACAAAACTGAGACTGAAGAAAGTGAATATGTGACTGAGGTGCTGAAAGAAAAAAGATTACAAGAAAGTTGATGTGCATGGAGAGCTGCTGGCAAAAGATCTTACAAGATTCTCAGACCCTAGTAGGTGTGAACGATGCAGAGCCCAATTTGGCAATGTGCTTCACATAGTCTGTTCTTCCCTAGGAAAGAGCCTCTGGCATGGCTGAATTATAATGCTGTTAGACTTGCACAACTTGCAGATATCTGTGCAATGTACCATCATTTTGGTACATCATATTTTGGTACCATCAAATTGTCAGGGTAGCTGCACTGAGGTTATGGTGTAGAATGTATTATTACTTTCTGTAACAGGAAGTAATTTGTCCACTTGAAATATTTTCAGTAGCTCAGTTTGCTTTTCAGTTCCAAGGACTTCTTGTAGTGTGTGTTCATATTTTAGACAGTTAGTCTTTCATTCTTTAATTAAGGTCTCATAGGTATTCTGATGAAGCATCCAGTGCCATCACTGAAAAGATTCCTCTTGGCACTAGGTAGTGTAAATCTGGGCTCAAAAGCACTTTAGATTTATCCTCATATACATCAATGCAAATTAACACCTTTTTAATTATTAGTTCCCTGGTCACATTAGGCATATATAGACATATCTTCCTTCACGTTGAAAGGTACTTTCATGTCACTAAAGCATCAAGAAGTAACCTTCATGTAAATAAACATCATTCTCCAAAATATTTAGTCATTTATCTAACCACTTACACATTCCAGTAAAATGTTCATACTATGTCACTTTATGAAAAATGAGTATTTGTAAATTGCAATCTGGCCTTGATTTTTATTTTTATTTTTCCCAAAGGATTCCAATAGGTTTGTTTTGGCCTTTGTGCATATATTGTCATGGCATGTATATAAATGTATGCATTGTGATAATACACACTGTTAAATGCATTTATGAATCTCTTATTGATTATGGTCTTAACTTTTCAGACACCAGTCTTGATCTTCTAAGATGCATATACCATTGAAAGCTGCTGTACTATCAGACTCTGAAATCTATAAACTAAATCTTTATTGGAAAGACTGACGCTGGATATTCAGTTTTAGAAAACTTTGTGCAACTTAGATATTATGATGCAAATTGTTAAAGGGTGTTGGGAAGAGCTCTGCTCATAAATATGCTGGGCTAGTTTTTCTCTTAAATCTCAAATTCTTGAGGTTGTGATAAAAGATTGCAAATAAATAATGCATATTATGGATATTGTGAAAAATATATTCTTCAAATATTTTCAATCTGATTGTTATTATTTTTTAAATCCAGTATTTCAGTACCTCATAATTCCAAAATAGAAGAACTAGCCATAATCTGTTTGTGTGTTTTACGTTTGAAAACAGCTAAAATGCTCACTTTTTATTTTATTGTCTTTAAAATAAATCTCACTTTATCACCTCCAATGCTACATCTTTTATTGCTGCTGAATGTTAAATATCTGATTTTAAGATTCTTGTAATCTTAAATATAAGAGAAGTGATAAGGATCAATTAACAGCTTAGCTATTTATGTCTGCTTTGGGATTGTACTGAATAGGTAACCTTCGAAAAACATATTACAAAAGGCAAATATTGAGTCACAAATGCAACAGGAAATAGGACAGAACTCAGTTAACAGATCAGCATGACAACAAATGGATGTCTCTCTAGCATTTTTTACATTCAGAAAGAACAGGACAGTGAATCTCACTGTGACTATCAGGACCATGGTGGACCTTTCTATCCAGCAACTGTTCCAGCACTCTAACTGTGGGAGCATATCCATGTCCTTTAGTACTGTGCTTTCCTTCTGTTGGTGTTAAGTCTGAGCGAAATTTACAGAAGGGTTAAAGAACAATATATGACAACTGAGTTCATATTTCTGTTAAGTAATTAAATCACTAGTTGGTTTTAATCCATTTGCTGTTTTTGTGAGTATAATAATTGGATCTAGCTGCACATATCTTCTTAGCGGTCCTGCCACTAAGAATAGATCCATGATCTATTACAAGATGCTTTGTGTTAGTGCTGGTTTTATAAACCTTCTTTTATAGTACTGTTTCACTGGATTGAAAAAGGGTTTTTAACTATCTTCCTAAAAACTCTTAGAAGCATAAGAGGGAGAGTTAGATAGCAATGCTAAGTGATTAAGAGTAGCCTTAGTGAAGCTGAAAATGAATGAGCATACACTAAAATGTTTATTTATTATGTATCATTCCTATAAACATTGGCAGAGAATGATCTACCACTGTACTAGATTCTGTGAGACCATCAAATTTCCTTTCCTAGAGTGTTTAAGATGTCAGGTTGTGTGTATGTAAAACATGCTTTTATTTATTTGTTAATCAAGTTTGTTTGTATTTCTCTTTATAGAAAAGTATTTACATCACTGACTGATGTTCCTCAAGTAAAAGGAGTAGGAAAATGATGTCTGTGAATTAAGATGTGAAGGACAGCAGGTCTTGTAATACTATGGACATCCATGATATGTGTAAAATACAGTGACTGTCCACATTAACCCGGGATATTCACTCAGCTGCCATCTATTCTGACCTTCACCACAGAGAGACAGAGCAGAAAAAAGTAATTAATGCAAGCTTGTATGGACTAGATTTGAATTCAGATGCTTCCATTCCTTGTGGTATCATGGAGATGGATCATGACACAGGTAGCTTCAGTCCTGTTGGTGCTTTGCCCTCCCACCACAATAAGAGGTTTTCACATTGAGAGATGGATTATAGATGCTGTGGGGAATATAACATAGAAAGCATGAACAATAGGAAAAAATAGTTTTTCAGCCATTCCTGTGTACAATACATTTTCTACTACTTCCCATTAAAGACAATTGCAATCAAATGGTAAACAAAACAGCCCCAATACTACTAAATAGATTTAACTGTACTCTTCAATAATAGATAGAACTAAAGCTAACTGAGCAATGTCCTTTTACTCTGGAATCATTCTTTGTTAATTATCCCCTTGACTTCTCTTAATTCTCTTAGCAGTAATTTCTAATTTTACTGTGATCTTTTCTTCACCCATAACCTTTGAACAATATTGCCAGGGTATTTTTTTCCTTCAGATAATTTCATTTGATTTCTCTTCAGTGTCCTCAAAATGTACAATGAATAGCAGCCAAGATTTCTTCTTCTGTCATCTTCTCAGTTTTAATAAAGCTCTTCTCTTGTTTAGCCATTTTCATTTTCTTTTCCATATTATTTATACATTCAGAAACTGTTTTATGAAATAGAATAATATTGACAGCTGGACAGAGGGCACAAAACAGAACAGTAAACAGAATCTGCTCTAGGAACCACAGTGATGGGAACAGATCACAGAAATTCTCAGGTTTGAAGACTTTTCCCATTCCAGTGTTGTGGTAGGTCTGGAAGATAACACACAGTCCATGTTTTGAGGGGATTCTTTTTCTTTTTCTTTTTCTTTTTCTTTTTCTTTTTCTTTTTCTTTTTCTTTTTCTTTTTCTTTTTCTTTTTCTTTTTCTTTTTCTTTTTCTTTTTCTTTTTCTTTTTCTTTTTCTTTTTCTTTTTCTTTTTCTTTTTCTTTTTCTCTTTCTCTTTCTCTTTCTCTTTCTTTCTTTTTCTTTTTCTTTTTCTTTTTCTTTTTCTTTTTCTTTTTCTTTTTCTTTTTCTTTTTCTTTTTCTTTTTCTTTTTCTTTTTCTCTTTCTCTTTCTCTTTCTTTTTCTTTTTCTTTTTCTTTCTTTTTTTTTCTTTTTCTTTTTCTTTTTTTTTTTTTTCTTTTTCTTCTTTTTCTTTTTCTTTCTTTTTCCTTTTCTTTTCTTTTTTTTTTTTTTTTTCTTGAGGATGATATACATCTAGAATATGATAATATAAATAGATAAATATCCATACAGTTTCTCAGAATCAAAAGAATGCTTCATTACAAAGAAATTAAATAAGCATACACAACACATGATAAACGATAAAGGGAACTTCACTGCTGTAGTTATTGCTCGAATTCTGTGAATTGAGCAATCTGAGTTTTGTAATTATACTAGAAGTGGATTATTACATATTTTACTTATTTTATTTTATTTTATTTTATTTTATTTTATTTTATTTTATTTTATTTTATTTTATTTTATTTTATTTTATTTTATTTTATTTTATTTTATTTTATTTTATTTTATTTTATTTTATTTTATTGTCAGCCATTGGTAGAAGATCTGAGAAATGCAATGTTTAGGTTTGCTGTGTTGAACTCTATTGTCTACAAAAACTGATCCTATCCTATCTCCTAGGTAAAGTCATTTAGAATATCACGGAATCACAGAATGATATCTTCAAGCTCTAACTTACAAAGTAGACAGCAAAACTAAGGATTTTGCAGTGTTTTCATTCCTTTAAAATATGGTATTTGCTTTTAACAGTTAGTGACGATAACAAAAAACTCTGATTCCAATATCTGACTTTAGTACCATTTCATATGGATGACTGTGAAACTGTAATCTAGGAGAGAAGGATGGAGGGACTTTTGCTGCAGTAATTTCTGCAGCAAAAGTCTGATTCCAGTCCTGAGTTAGAAATACAGAAAAAAATAATGTAGGAACTTGAATGTGAAGGAGTTAATGTGAGTTGAGGATGACTGGTGAAACTTCTGAGGAGATGTAGATTTATTGGATTTATGTATGTGTATCTGTGTGCGTGTGGACATGCATGCAAATTTCTATTCCACTGTATATGCACCACATGAATGTGTGACTTGTGAATATCTTCAGATACCCTTCTCTAATGTAGTCTACTGTAACTCAAGCAAAGAAATTTACATGAGTAAATTGTGGAAAACCCATGTAACTCTATGAATAAAGCTGATTAATTATGTTTAAATTTCTATAATCTGTTAAAAGGGTCAGCCCCCAAATTAGAAGAGTTTTCTATATTCCTATTATAAAACATAGACACACTGTCTGAGCTAAATTAAATTTTTAAGCAGCCTCAGGAAAGGAAAAAAAAAAAAAAGATTTAAATTGCTGCCACAGGGAAATTTAAACCTGACACATAAAATAGAAAAGTGATCATCAACAGCCTGTGAAACAGAGCTTCTGGTTCTATTTCCAATTTGTCATCAGCCCCCTCCCCCCACCCCCATAATTTTCTTTATTCTTTGTTTTGAACATAAAATTCTACAGAGAATGATTTTAGCAAATTCTCCTGTGGTGCAAATGCAGTAGTGTAATCATGGATGTTTTTTTAGCAATGCTTTAAACTGAGTAATATATTTTTTACTGTATTTTCCCTATTTTGAGGGGTGTGTGTGTCCCAGTATGTAATCATATAAAACTAGAATGTTTTATTATATTTTTATTTAAAATTGGATATGCAAATATCTATGCCATGCTTTTTTGAGACTAAATAAAAATTTATTTTCAAAAAAAAAAATCAAAAAAAAAATCAGAAGACTAGAAAAATACTGCAATTATAATCCCATATGTCTATGAGCATTATTCCATTAATATCTAATATATCTAGCCTGAAGATTATTTCTTTCAACTGATGAAGTCTAATAAAATAAATACTACATCCTTTCAGTAATCTACCTTCATTTTACTCTCAAATATAATCCGTTTTAGTAAGAATTTGGCCAGACAGTTCTTTGTTCAGCATGTAAAGAGAGTGTAAGTATAGTTGCACAAAATGTAGGACTGCAACAACCACATTACAGTTTATTTTAAATACCTTTATTTGGCAGAATTCTTAAATTGGAGTCTTATATAACAGAAATAGGTAGCATTTACCCAGTTTAGTTTGTGAAATAGTAACTATATTATAAAAATTACTTATTAAAATTTATTATCAGTTAAATATTTGCATTTTTTAATAGATTGAGGAATTTCTGTTGTCAGACTGAGAGTTCAAACTTCATTTTTGCTTAGAAGTAAAGCAAAAGATGAAATAAGATATATAATAAATATCAAATAATAAAATAAATAATAAAAACAACAACAAAAAACATAACAAATTTTAAACTAAAATGAATGGTTTCTGGTTGAGTCTCCTGCTATTTTTTTTGCTATTTTCTTCCCTGTTTTATTTTTTTTTTTTTCACAAAAACTAAGATTTTCATAAGCTATTTCAGGAAAAAACTCCAGGAAAGATAATGGTACAGGTATTGGCTTGTAGCATCTTTTTTTTTCCCCTTCCTTCCTTCCTTCCTTCCTTCCTTCCTTCCTTCCTTCCTTCCTTCCTTCCTTCCTTCCTTCCTTCCTTCCTTCCTTCCTTCCTTCCTTCCTTCCTTCCTTCCTTCCTTCCTTCCTTCCTTCCTTCCTTCCTTCCTTCCTTCCTTCCTTCCTTCCTTCCTTCCTTCCTCCCTCCCTTCCTCCCTTCCTCCCTTCCTCCCTTCCTCCCTTCCTCCCTTCCTCCCTCCCTCCCTTCCTCCCTCCCTTCCTCCCTCCCTCCCTCCCTCCCTCCCTCCCTCCCTCCCTTCCTCCCTTCCTCCCTTCCTCCCTTCCTCCCTTCCTCCCTTCCTCCCTTCCTCCCTTCCTCCCTTCCTCCCTTCCTCCCTTCCTCCCTTCCTCCCTTCCTCCCTTCCTCCCTTCCTTCCTTCCTTCCTTCCTTCCTTCCTTCCTTCCTTCCTTCCTTCCTTCCTTCCTTCCTTCCTTCCTTCCTTCCTTCCTTCCTTCCTTCCTTCCTTCCTTCCTTCCTTCCTTCCTTCCTCCCTCCCTCCCTCCCTCCCTTCCTCCCTTCCTCCCTTCCTCCCTTCCTCCCTTCCTCCCTTCCTCCCTCCCTTCCTCCCTTCCTCCCTTCCTCCCTTCCTCCCTTCCTCCTTTCCTCCCTTTCTCCCTCCCTTCCTCCCTTCCTCCCTTCCTTCCTCCCTCTCTCCCTCTCTTTTTCCCTCCCTCCTTCCCTCCCTTCCTCCCTTCCTTCTTCCCTTCCCTCCCTCTTTTCCTTTCTTCTTTTCTCTCTCTCTCACTCTCTTTCTTTCTCTTTTCTTTTTCTCTCTATTTCTTCTTTCTTTCTTTCTTTCTTTCTTTCTTTCTTTCTTTCTTTCTTTCTTTCTTTCTTTCTTTCTTTCTTTCTTTCTTTCTTTCTTTCTTTCTTTCTTTCTTTCTTTCTTTCTTTCTTTCTTTCTTTCTTTCTTTTTCTTCCTTCCTTCCTTCCTTCCTTCCTCCCTTCCTCCCTTCCTTCCTTCCTTCCTTCCTTCCTTCCTTCCTTCCTTCCTTCCTTCCTTCCTTCCTTCCTTCCTTCCTTCCTTCCTTCCTTCCTTCCTTCCTTCCTTCCTTCCTTTCTTTCTTTCTTTCTTTCTTTCTTTCTTTCTTTCTTTCTTTCTTTCTTTCTTTCTTTCTTTCTTTCTTTCTTTCTTTCTTTCTTTCTTTCTTTCTTTCTTTCTTTCTTTCCTTTCTTTCTTTCTCTTTCCTAATGTCTGTTTTGCCAGTTCTTGCTCTTCTACTATCACGCTTTTAAAACCAAAATATTAAAAGTGCTAGAAGTGATTAAAACCTAAAATATATGGTTTTGTGTAATATTACAGTTTTACACCATATTGGACCTGTGAATATTTAATGTATCTTACTCTTTTCGTACTAATTACAAAAATGGCTCCAAATCTTTTAATGGTGTTAAAGAGGACTAAGTATAAATGATAAACAGAATTCTAAATAATACAGGACCTAAATATAGTTGAACTTAGGTTTTCCTTTAACAATAGTCTGAGTAAACTCTAATTTAAAAATTCCTAAGATTTGAAGGATACATTCTTAAGAGAAAACAGTCTACCTCACAATGCTGCAAAATTGCTAGAATGGATTATATAATACCTTCCTATGTGTATAGTGTATGGAGGGTATAGGAGGTTTAATATAATTGTTAATTCCATTTACATCATAATATTCATTCATTAATCATAGAAGATATACTGATATTCTCAAATCCAGAATATTTGAAATCCAATGCATAAAGCAGAACGTCTAGTAACTCAGTTCCTCATGTATTAACTGCTTAGGACTACTATGTTTTCTTTTTGCCCTTTGGTAAGACTGTATTTTACCAACTTATTTGCTTTTTCACACCTATTAAGAAGTTGTGACCAAACCAATATAAATGTGCTAAAACCATGCTTGATTGCTGTGTGGAGGGAAACTGAATGTAAGCTTTCTAAAAATTTGCAAAATTTTGAATTTACCTATAAGCATACTTGTGAAGGTTTTCACTGTTTTGATGAAGTAACGGGATTGTCATCTTGAGACTCTAAATTAAAGAAATTAATAGTATATTGCAGCTGTTGTTCCTTTTCTTTTCTTTCCCTTTTTTTTTTTTTTTTTTTTCTTTCCTTTTTTTTCTGAGATTTAACCTATAATTTTGTTTGAGGTCAGTGAAGTTGGCTTAATAAGAAAAAAAATCAATGCCAATTCAAAAACAGTTTAAACTTTTCTCAGCAGCTCAGCAATTAGTGAAAATCTCTTTTGAGAGAAAAATCTCTGAGCCTCACTAGCTTCACTGCATAATGTGTAATTTAATAATCCTGAACCCACATTCTTTTTTAATAAAAATTGTAGAGTTCTCTGATGTGTAAATATACATAGATTCAGATGGCCCTTTATTAGGCATTTTAACCTGTATTAAAAAGATTACATGTAACCAGAGTGTTTTTTTTTTTTTTTTTTTTTTTTTTTTTCCCTGCTCATATACAATAGGGTATGGTACAGTGTTGAACAAGGTTGCTTGGAAGTAAAACTTTGGAGATTTGTGGAGAAGGCCATGTGTACAGTCAGTTGTGAGTGCTTAAGCCATGTTTGGGAAATCTGCTTAGATGGGATTCTCCTACTCTGTCCATCTCGAGATGTTGTGATAGCTCACCAAAGATTGTGGTCTGCACCTGAGTACCATCTTGTTAACTAAACACAGAAATACTCAGGTCATGGAGGTGGTAAGGTATCATACTGATTTTTATCTATCAGTTTTGACATTCCTGAAGGATTAAAGGGAAATAGTCATTCGCATTTGTGCTTGAGAATGATGGTTGTTGGGGAAGATTTTTATTTTTATAATACCTTGTAGATATAGACACTGTATAGTTCTGTAATAAAGTCCTTTACTAAAGAGACCTTTATGTGTGTATATCAGAAGCCTTAGGGGTTTTGTTCTAGATACTTTTTCTTGTCCTTTTGCAACGATATCTTTACTTTCAAATATTTATGTCAGAATCATTTTCTTTTATATGACCTCTTTATCATCTTTTTCTGGACAAGCAACAGAGGCCCTTTCCAATCTAGAACTATGAAAAAGGTATTGCGATTTGAATCAAGCTGAAATCTTGTTCTCCTGGGATAAAAAAGAATAATTATATATATATTTTTATGATAGCACTGCTGTTTAAAAGCCTTGTTTCCCACTATAAACATGAATATCATTTTCTGTGAACTCAGCATAATATGGGCTGTTATTTTACCTTTCTTATTCCTGTATTTAGTTGCAAGTCTCTGACATCAGTTCCTAATTAGGCAGAGATTCAGTTTCCTCTCTTCCTTTTTTTTTTTTTTTTTTTTTTTTTTTTTATGCCAAAATGTCAGCAGATGGTGACCCATGTTTCACTGATGTGTTCCTGGAATTACATAATATATAATTATAGGTTGAAGTTTGAGTTTTTAGCCTTATATAGGCCCATTTCAACTCAGCTGTAGGTTTATGGTTTCCATGGGATCGTGGAAAGTAACATGATGCAATTTGTACTTCACTGAAGACTGGTTAATTCAGTACACTATTAGAAAAGCCACAATTAACAGTTTGATGCGATCGTTAGCTATAGAATGTTCTAGTAAAGCTGTCAGATGAAAGTTTAAGTAGTAATTGATCACTCTCCTTTTTTCTTCATGCCTTGTAAGTGGGTCATAGAGCTGGACGGAGCCCTCTGAAATAATCCAGACAGTTTCTGTCTTCAAGACAGTCAACTGCCTTGTAATTTCTAGTACAGGCTTGTCTATACTCTCTGTCAAGTCTTCATAACCTCCAAATTTATTTTGATGTTTGCTATTGTCAATATACCCTCGTTCAGGACAAGCCTGTGACTTCTTATCCAATGGAGATACTTGGAAAACAGTATTCTGTTTTCATCTGTAGAAATGGCTGTTGAATCCAAAACCTCTCAGTTGCTCCCCTTTAGACCAACCAGTCTCTATTCTTTAAATAATTCTTCATAGGCTATGTTCCTACACCCCTGCTATTTTTCACTGATATTTTCTAGACTTTGGGCAAATAGTTAATTTCTTCTGGAAATACACTGTAATTTATCTAAAACTGTGCCTGTCTGAGCAGAAAAATGAAGGATTACTTCAGCCCTATGTGTTTGTCTACTGCTCATGAACACATCCTTTTTTCAAAAGGAAAATGTTGATGTCTTATAATTAGTTATTATTCACAGAAAGGCAACTAATAATCTTCTGATGAATATTTTGTCTACCAATTGTCTCCCAGGTTATACATTTGATTTTCTGCCTAGCTGCAACATCTTGCACTTACTTCCTCCTCTTGAAAATGAACATACTTTCTCAGGCCACGTCTCCAGTTTGTCAATATAATTTTGAATTCTAAAATTGCCTTGAAAAATGCTAGCAATCCTTGCCTGTCTAGTGTGATCTGCAATTTTATTATATATGCCCTCTGCTTAATTAAGCAGGTAACCCTAGTACTACATAGCATAAGACTGATTTGTGTGATCTGTATTTGTGACATCCTTTCTTCCTGACAGTTAACTATCAATAATTCCTTAAGCACAGTTCTTGGTTTAAACCAAGAACAGTGTTTACATTCACATTTCTGTATTTAGATTTAGACCTTCATGAAAATTAATTTCCTACGAAAATTTAGCTCTAAGAATGCAATCAATGTCTACATCCTGCATTTCAAAGACAATCTCTTCCTTCACTTGGACATTGAGTGTACATGTCAAGCATTAGCACATGCCTATCTTAGATACTGAAATCTCTAGATATCTTTTCTATAGCTTTTTTTTTTTGACTATTTATTATTATTTATTATTATTTAATACTTCACCACTTTGTCCTTTGTTCTTTAGCAACCCCATTGTGACTTCTTTAAAATAAAATCCTTTAAGGTGATCTGAGACAGCCAGCATGGCTTCAGCATCGGCAAATCATGCCTAACCAATCTGGTAGCCTTCTAGGATGGAGTGAACGCATCAGCTGACAAAGGAAGATTGATTAATGCCATCTACCTGGACTTCCGTAAGGCTATTGACACAGTCCCTGGTCTCCACATTGGAGAGAAATGGATTTGAAGGATGGACCATTCAGTGGATAAAGAATTGGTTTGAAGGCAGCACCTAGAGAGTGGTGGTCAATGTCTTCATGTCCAGGTGGAGGCTGGTGATGAGTGGTGTCCCTCAGGGGTCTGTCCTGAGACCAGTGCTCTTTAATATCTTTATCAATGACATAAACAGTGGGATAGAGCACACCCTCAGAAAGTTTGATGATGGCACCAAACAGCACTGCAGTTGATGCAACGGAAGGAATGGAAGTCATCCAAAGAGACCTGGACAAGCTTGAGAAGTGGGTCCACATGAATCTAATCAGGTTCAGAAAATGAGAAGTGCTGCTTGTAGGTCTGAGCAAACTCAGACATTAGTCTAGGCCGGGAGAACTCATTGAGAGTAGCCCTGCAGAGAAGGACCTGCAAAGAAGCCCACGTTAGTAAGGTTTGAACTGATCTTGGAAGTTAATAAACTGATCTTTAAGGTCCCTTCCAGCCCAAGCCATTCCATGATTCTAAGTCTGAGGGGTGACCTCCTTGTGCTCTCCCATTTGCTGATGAGGGGGAGCAGAGGGGTCCATCCCTTCTCTCTGTTGCCCAGGGCTAGGACAGGACCTGCTGCAATAGCAGGAAACTGCCTCCAGACCAGCAAAGGAGCTGAACTCAATGCTCATGGTGGGTCCCTTCCAAGTCAGGAGCTTCTCAGATTCTCTGCTTCTTTGAGGCAAGCCTTGTACCCAGCGAGCTGTCCACCTTCGTGACAACACACTGGGCACAGCTGGGAAAGCTTTTGGGGCTCCCTGCCCTGTAAGCATGTGCTGCAGGCTTTCTTGGTCACTGCATGAAGGCTTGGAGGTGACCATTCCTTCACCTGGACAGCTCCTATGAACAAAGGGAGGTACAGCCTTCAAGCAGGTACCCTACGAAGACCCTCCTGGGGAAAGGATGGATCACAATGCACTCCATGAATACTGTGGTAAGGAATCAGAGTCTGAATAGGAGTCAATCCCTGTCTCTCAGCAGCTGAACAGAAAGGTGGTGGAGTAGTTTTTTCCCCAGACCAGTTCAACATCAACTTCTTGGACATCAGTCCTCCCTTGTCAATCATTAACAGGCTTAACAGGTGAGTATCAACAGGCACTCTGTGATTGTCTTTCAGACCCTGCAGCTGGGGCTCTCTAAGCAGATGCAAAAACAATGAAGAGCAAAGTAAAGCACTATGCCTTTATTGTGTGCAGCTGGAAAGGGGCAGCTCCTGCTGGTGCCTCAAGCCTGCAGGCCTTCAAGGCTCGGCCGGGCTGCTTTGCACAAGCCACCACAGCTGGGCACATGGAAGCCAGGCAAGGCTTTGAGCTCTCTGCCTCTTCCTAAGCTCTGGTAGGAAAAAAGCCAGAGAGTGACAGGGCACCAGTGGCGCCTGGGTGCTGCAAGAGCAGCTGGCAGTGGCCTAGTGCAAAGTGCCCCTGAGGCTTTGCAGCAGGGCACTGAGAGTGTTACTGCCTGCAGTGGTACTTGTACCAAGATGGGGAAAGTCCTAGAGGGCACGAGGCAGGAGGAGCAACTGAGGTTCCTTGGTTTGCTCAGCTTGCAGAAGAGAAGGGACAGAAGACTGCTTCTTCCCCAAAGCAATTGGGAAGGGTTCTTCTGGAAATCTGATGTGGTCACAGGTGATGTGGACTGATAGTCCCACTGAGGTGCCTCAGCAAGTGCACACAGCAAGGAGGAGTTGGAAACCATGGTGCAATTAGACAAATAAGACCAGATTGCTATCACAGAAATGTGATAGTTGAAAGGCTGAGGTAGTCAACAACTTTGCTTCAGTCTTCACTGCCCGTCACGCTTCCCACGTCTCTCAAGCACCTGAACCTTCAGGCAGGGGCTGCAGTAGCAGAGTCCCTCCCACTCTAAGTAAAGAGAAAGTTTGGGACCTCCTGATGCAACTTAACAACTATGGGGCCTATGACAGGCATCCCAGGGTCCTGAGGAAATTGGCTGATGGAGTACACCATCTTGGCTGTTGTCTGCTAATAGCTCTAATTATTCTCTATAAGCTTGCATTACTGGTAGTGTGCTTGACAATTACAGTTCACATTTTTTTTTAGAAACTAATCAATTAAAAAAATCATTTTAACATGTACAGATGTTATCTGTATATTAAGCATGCTTTTGGTGAATGTTACAGAGCGTATTAATAAATGTTATGTTTCTCAGATTTGTATTGCTTTTTCAACTGAAAATTTAAATATGAAAAAAAAAAAAACAAACAACTGTGTACCAATAGTGTGAACTATTTGTTGGGAATTTCAGCAATCATAACATAATTTGTGATCATTTTAAGAAAACAGGTATGTCATAAGTAATAGTGCAAAACATGTTAGTCCTTTGGGCTGTGGCTTCAGTTGATTTTCGTTTAGGATGGGCTAATGTATAACTTTTATTATAGTTTGTCACATACAGACTAACAGCCTCATATTTCTATGAGATCATTGCATGTTATACCTTCCTTGTGAGTCATCTGTGGAAATTTGGTTAAGTGTATACTATCATTGTACCTAACACTGAGGCATCTTTAATGCCTTCCATTTCCTCTTATCATTAAGATTTGCATCTCATGGCTTTTGGATATGGTGGTGTGCTCATATTCCCAGAATGGTTACTAGTCCAAGTGTCTGGAATAAGCACTTAAGCATAATCTTGTCATAATTTATTATGCTAGGGGAATATTGTAATTTATCTATATTTGCTAAGGCAAATGTATTAAGGATGGCCACAAACTTACGTTGATCTACTTGTATGTTTAGTAGTAAATTCCCTTCAGATGTTTTTTTTCCTTTTTTTCTTTTTCTTGCATATTATTTGGATGGAAACTCTGACCCTCTCCTTGCTGCTCAAAAAATCTTATCGTATTCTTTAAATTATTTGTGTGTGTGTGCGTGGTGTTTTTTTTGTTTGTTTGTTTTTCCCCATAGACTAGGCTGTTGTGCTCCTTACAGTACCCAAAGCTTCAGTATTTCGTTGTGAAGGATCTTAAGTGTTGAACAGAAACTAGACAACACTCTTCAGAACCCATGTTCAAGAAGAGCACAGATAAATGCGTATTCTAGTTTCTGTAAGAATACCTGCAAGAACTGTGCACATTAAATATATATATAAAGTATGTAAAACAATATCTCTTACATCAAAATTTCCCCATTGTAGGTGGAGTTAAAAGTTTATTTTATACAATAGAAGGGACCCTATCTCTGTTGGTCCTTCTGCTTTTAATATGATATTCAGGGTAGGATATCTATCAGCTTCTTCTCCTAGTAATATAAATTATTCAAAAGGCAAGAATATCAATGCCTTTTGGAAATCAATACCTTTTGGTTATATCTTGTGTTCTGATAATTTCTCTACTCTTTGAAACTATTCTCAGTTTTGCCTGTTTTGTTCAGGTTCTTTGGCTCTCCAGCAAATGTTTTCTTTGAGGCCTACATTTTCACAGAATGGCTGAGGTTGGAAGGAACCTCTGAAGATCTTCTAATCTGAAGGAACCTCTGAAGATCATCTAGTCCAACCTCCCTGCCCAGCAGCACGTTGTGCAGGATGGCTTACAGGTGGGTTTTGAGTATCTCCAGGAAAGGAGACTTCATAACCTCTCTGGGCAACCTGTCCTAGTGCTCTGTCACCCTCACAGTAAAGAAGAGTCCCTTATATTGAGACGGAACTTCCTGTGCTTCAGTTTGTGCCTGTTGCCTCTTGTCCCATCACTGGGCACAAATGAAAACAGACCGTCTCCATCCTCTCAACATGCTCCCCTCAGATATTTATATACATTGATGAGGTCTCCCCTCAGTCTTCTCTTTTCCATGCTACACACGCCCAGTTCTCTCAGCCTGTCCTCATACAACAGGTGCTTCAGTTCTCTAATCATCTTAGTAGCTCTAAGCCCCTTTTGAGACATTGTAGTCCAATATTCACAAAATCATAATCAAAATCAAATTTCTTCCAGTTGAGGCTGGAAGGAATGCTGTGAAATCACCTACTCCAAACCCCACAAGCTCTGGGAGTGTTAAACAGAGAGGATGTCTCTGTCTCAAGATCATAGAAAATGGAAATAGTTTCACTTAATTTCAGTCAACTTCATAATCAATATTACTCGTGAGTAAGAAGCAACGGCAGTTGAAATTATATGCTGTTCTAGATTTCAGTCATTAAACTCGCTAGCATTAGATTTGGGTAAAAATGGTAGATTATGATTTTAAAACCTATTTTTCCAAAAGCAACCTATGACACACACGCACACACACACATATTACTTTCTGGGAAAAAAAGAAATGGTATGAAATTTGTACACAAACTTGGAAGTCTGAGATTTAAACAGCAAAAAATCTTTTGTTCTGTGGTATAACAACAAAACAATCTGTGGACAGGACCAGTTTCAGAACTGAACTCTTAATATTCTTTAAATGTGCCTCCAAGAAGGAGAAGAATATTGTCATGGAATTAAAACCACAATGATTAAGAAGGCAAGCACTCAGCATGCCCTTTAAAAGTAGAATTTCAGTGTGGCAGTAGCCTGTTGTAGCCTTTCAAGGATAGGATTGTCTTTAACTTTTCTGAGCCTTTGCTATGCTATCAAAATTTGCCTTCCAAAAATACACCCTTTCTTTCTGTATTATATATATATTATATACACATAATATAATACGCATAATGCTTTTATAGGCTTTTCAGTATCCTAATAATTTTCTCTTGCTCTTCCATCTTCCAATTTTTCTTCATTCTATTATTTGATAGGTTTTGACAAAATGTGGTGAATATGTGCAGATTTTCCTTTGACGTATTTGTTGGGGGAAATTTAGTAAAAGAATTGCTGAAGTCCTGGTTGAGTTTCATAAAAACCTTTCCTACTAGCCAGGATAATTCCTTGGCTGTACAGCTTAAGCTTTGTTGAAGATGCATCAAACCTAAGTCATTCAAGAGTGTGCTATGTGATTGTTCTCAAAGCATACGTTACAATAACTATCTGCTCAGAAAGGACTTTCTTCAGACTAATCAAACGAAATTTTTACAATGAAGTTGTCATGGGTGGTTCTCGCATCCTTTTAATTGTTTTTGATGCCATGTCAAGCAGGGATAACCACAGGGCTGCCACTGTTGCACTGGGACCTCAGCAAGTCCTTTCCTCTGCCACATGCAACGGCTTCTTGTTGCTTCAGTTCTTCTCCTTCCTTGTTGTTCACTGAGAATGCCAGACTTTTTGCCCAGAGCAACAGAAAAATATCCCATGAGATTTTCTATCTTGCTCACTGGCTGATTTCTATTGATTTCAGAGGGACAGAGTTAGAACAATGTTGTACACCTTTGAAACTGCTCTCAAAATGGTGACAATAGAGCGAACGGGACAGCTTTTTGGCAATGTTTATACTTGCATAAGAAAAAAAAAAACCAAACAGCTTAAAAGCTGGGCTTGTAACAGCATGACAGATTTCTACTTATTTTGCTAAGCACAAAATCTGAGAAAAATAAATCAACTTCCCAACAAGTTTGGTAAAATATTTATATCAGGAGCCTTTTATGTTTAAATATGTATAACTTCTATAGATATCTTTGAGATGTTACACTGTGACAAAAAATTCAACTCTTATATCAATAATTCCACCATCCTGTACATATTATATTTTCAAAATATATACTTAATCAAAGCTGACCATTAAGCCATGTCAAATGTGGTATGGTGGCTTGACCCCTTAAATGGGGAAATTAGTTTATTTCACAAAGCCAAGAGTTACAGTAACCACTGAATTGTATTTTTATTGGCAGTTCCTGAAAAAAAAAATATAAAAAAGTCTTATAGTCCCATGGATGACAGTACTATTTTATTTTATTTTATTTTATTTTATTTTATTTTATTTTATTTTATTTTATTTTATTTTATTTTATTTTATTTTATTTTATTATTTTATTTTATTTTATTTTATTTTATTTTATTTTATTTTATTTTATTTTATTTTATTTTATTTTTTTCTACCAGAGATCTCTTCAAATCCATGTGTGAAAGAGAGAAATGCTACTGGCTTTCCTTTACTTTTTTTTTTTTTTTTTTTTTGGCTAAACATCAGAATTATGTGGTCTTTAACAGTGCCAATTTGCAGTGTTTCTTAAGAGCTAAATAGATTCAAAAATCAAAGACAATTCCACATATAGTTTTTGGAAATTTATAAATGTTTTAGCATTATAAATTTTACAGATAAGAGAAAAAATTATAAATATATATTGTTGGATTTTCTCAGTTCTGGGAATTTCCTTCTATAATTTCCTCCTATAGTTTCTGTTGTAATCTGTTATATACAGTGGAAATTTCTTTAATGATATTAGTCTTTGAACAGAATTCATTTATTTCATCTGATTTTTTTCTTAAAGCAGAATTTGTTTGGAAATCTCAGTGCTTGTGGTTTGGCTGCAGTTTGTTTCATAGAAACTACAATTGATTTTATCTAATTCAGCTGTTATTTCCGTCATATTTTTTGTCTGTTTTTGATGTTATAGGAATCAACTGTTTTAGTTGGTTAAGGCTTCTCGCCTGTTCATAAAAACAATAGGTTCCTTTTAACAATACAAGGACATATTGCTCTGGCAAGAAGGGGGAGAATAACTATTTTGTTTGTTTGTTTTCTCATACATTGGATAGCCCAATGTTTTCTCTGATTGCACTTTGTTTTCTTTCATCATAGCTACCCCCTTCAGTTTCCAATTGGGTAGTGTGGAATAGCAACTCATATTCTTCTGGTAATGCTTCTGTGTAAGAACTAGTACCACAGAACAGACCAAGATACAAAGCTAGTTAGGTTTAAAAAACAACTGTCCTTAAGTCTCGTGCTTCACCAAATCTATGTTGTCATGCGACGGGTCTCATTTTGCAGTCCATCGATGTTCCTGCCCAGTTGTTCCAAGCCAAGCACTATCTCTAGGGTATCTAAACCCCATAAAACCATGGGTGGATGTCTGGAAAATGTCATCTGAGCTGTTCCATGCTGTAGACTCACCTCTGTGCCCTCTGATATATTCCCACGAAAATGTAGATCATTTGGCATCACTGCTAATGAGAAGGAATACTGTTTTCTTTCATCAATGCCTACAACATAAAAAAAAATCTTTTATAGAATTGTTATTCAGTGCTACATATTAGCGTGAGACTTACAGAAAAAAATCAATATAAAATGTTTATTAGCTATAAAAGTTCAAAGAGACTGAGGACACCTCAGCTTGCAAATTTCTGGATACTTAAATTTGGAAAATTGTGAATTCATTTGTGTTTGCAGAATTTCAGTACCGATATCAAATATCTGTAATTCATAGTGACCCATTCTGACCTATTCGTGTGCCCTGTATTCACCTGTGAGGCTTTGTCTTGAATATGACTAGTAAGATAGAGTTTTATACATAGCATATATGTACTAGAAGTGGATGCTGTATTAACCATCTTGTGCAAAAGGTATAAATAGGAACATGTGTCAGCTCAAAGCTTCATGACAGATGCATTTAGGTATAATACATGATACATCACAAACTATCATCTTAGCCAGAAATCTTGAAAAGACCTGGATTTCTGAAGAATGCAAAGATGAAAGACAATGTTTTCCAGGGAGAGATGTCTTTTCTTCTAAAAGCTCCAGGACTTCAGAAAGTATTTTAATAGGTATTTGCTATTTGAATCTGTGTAGACAATTACCAACCCAAACTTCCTGCTTAAATATACGTAAATTTCTTCTCTCTATTCTGTCTGTGCTCCAGGTCTGAAAATGTGCTGACCTTTCCTTCCTTGGATGCTCTTAGTGATGGGACAGACCACATAGGAGGAGGGAGAGGACATCCAATCAATTGCTTAGGTTGGAAGCTTGGTTTATTCTTGGATATGTTTTCAGAAGAAAACAGCATACTAAACTGATCTTCCCTTCCCTGCTGACACCCTGCTGACACTGTTCTCTCCCTCACAGCCAGGCATAGTTCAGTACCAACCATGAGAACAATGGAAACTTTCTTCTTTAGTTCTAGAGATAAAAAGGTAATTTTGTTTGTGTCTATTCATTAAGTCCCTTGACGAGAGAAACTCTATAAACAGGAACACTGAGGCTAGGTCAGCAATTATTAAATCTAAACTTAAAAACATTTTTTTTTTTTGTTTTGAGAACAGCTGTTACCCATAGCTCAGCTTAGGGAATTAAAAGTGACCCAGTTGCGTTGATCTCAGTGTGCTAAACTGGGACATTAACCTACAGCTACAGCTAGGGGAAAGGATTAGATTACTTAAAATGTTAGCTAATGTCTGTTTGATCTTGATTTCCTCTTACAAAGACAAAATGTGAACAAATAAATTATTCAATGTCTTTTGTTTCGTAGGTAAGTTAAAGTGAATTGATGACATATAATCCTAATTATTATTATTTAGGAACTTGAAAACCACCTCATTGATGCCTTTTATTCCTAATATGTATGTGGCTTTCTTGGAGAAATGTTCTCATTGACCTCAAGATCAAAAACACATTTATGTAACAGATGCAAACCCTGCAAACCCATATCTTTTCTTTTTTTTTTTTTTTTTTTTTTCCCACCACAATTAATTTTTATGAATCTTATGTAGCTGCAAGAAGAATGTTACTGAAGCACTGATAGCCATTGAAATACATGTAGACTGATGACAGTATGATAGACAAAAGACTTGTCTCCAGAAAGCAGTTAATGCCAGCCCCAAACAAGAATTTTAAGTCTAGAAAAGAGAAGCAGAGCTGGGGTCAGCAAATACAGAGTTGTAGAGGGCTGGGGTTAACCCCAGTTACGTAAATCGCTGGTGTTGTGGATGACCAGGCAGGCTCATTGGGTGAGATCTAAGTTCTCTCAGACAAACCGGGTTCTTGACCTTCTGTGGGACTGATTGCTGGCTGCAGCCTATACACAGCTTTTTTAAGTCATCCTTGGAACTGTAGTTGAGCAATAATGATGGAAGAGCTGCAAAATGCCATTAGTGAAAATTGCAGAGCTACCAGAAAGTGGTTTAAGGAAATGTTACACTTAAATATGACAAAGGCAAAGGTCAAACTAAAGAGATGCCTTATCGTGGAAAATGTACATCATGTTGCTCAGATCCCTAAGCTGAGTACGGCGTAAGTCCACGGGGAGTCGGTAAGTGTGTGTATGAGACTTATTACTCTGCCATGACACTATTATGTTTTATTTTTTAGCATTTTTAAAGAGTAGGTAATAGTTATGAGAGATGAGGAACTTGGAATTAAGTACTGCAGTTATACACAGAAGGATAATTTGGTTTTGATAAATTGTCCTGAGCCTGTTAACTAATAATACATTTTTTTTTTTTTTTTTAAGTAGCATCTCACCAGTACAAAAAAAAAAAAAAAAGAAAAAGAAAAAGAAAAAAAAGGTAGTATCATTATTAATGTCTAAACTATAGTATGTTTCACACAGGATTATGGTAAAGGTCAGACCATGTTTCGCTGAATTAAAAGCTATTCTGAGCTATAGCATTCCTAATCAACTCAGACCTAAAGGTGCATAGCTCAATTATAATGAGGCACAATGAATTTAAATAAACTGTGCAACACTGTGTAGTGATTTATAAATACACTGTTATATCCTTTTAACTCATTAGCAATGAATGATACTCCTATATGTATTCTCCAGTATTTTCTGCTGTGTAATTATTTTTACTCACAATACTTCTTAGAGAAGACTTTTTTTTTTTGTTCGTTTATAATATGCAGGATGTAAAATGCAACAGGGGCTGTCTTGAAAAACAAAGGGAAGGGAAGGGAGGGGAAGGGAAAGGATTTGTACAGAAAAGTAGTTGTGGTTTTTAATTTTAAAATCTGTGATCACATATCTATATGTCAGATAGTACAGATACGGCCAGGTTCAAGGACAAATCCATGGTTTTATCATAGGCATGCAAATGATCTTACCTAAGACGAATATGTAGGGAATAGTTAACAAAAAGTTAATTTCATAGAGCTAGGACACAGGAACTAGGGAAAGAAGTTATAAACATGTTTTGATGGGAAAAACAAAACAAAACAAAACAAAACAACAAACAAACAAAACAACAAACATAAAAATAAGGTAATAAATGTAGGTTGCAACTTATTGTTCTGTGTGTGGCACAACAGAACATGGCCATTGCAGATTGTGGATGGTAGTTTGTAGGAAGGGTGAAATAGATGGAGAAATCATTTTCTAAAAACTTTTGGAAATATTATTCAGGTGTTTGAGGAAGTTGAGATGAAGGTAGTTAATCATATATATATATATAATTTATTTCCTATTTGTCAGCATGCAGATCAAGAAGAGTGGAATTAATGTAAGATCTGAACTTTTAGGCTCAAATTTTCAAAATTGCTGTGTCCCTTAAATTAGGACTGCAGTATAACAGAATCACAGGATCACATAATAGTTAGAGGAGAAGGCTCACCTCACTTGACCTGCTGGGAAGACTTAGTCTAATGCAGCCAAGAATACCATTAGCCTTCTTAATGACTAGGGCACATTGCTGACTCATGTTCAGCTTGGTGTCCTCCACAGCTTCCAGGGCCTTTCATGCAGAGCTGCTCTCCAGCTGGTGCCCCCAGCAAGTCCTGGTGCCTTGGGCTGTTCCTCCCCGGGAACCTGAAGGTCCCTCTGGATGGCAGCATGGCCATCTGGTGAGCCATCACTTCCCAAAGTTTTGTGTCAGATTTACTGAGGATGCTCTTTACTCATCAACCAGGTCATTAATAAAGATGTTAAACAGGACTGCACCCAGTATGGAGGCCTGGGGTACTCCATATGATTCTTCCCTCCAACTAGACTTTGCATTATTGACCACTAACCTTTGTGTCCACCTGCTCAGCCGGTTTTTGATCCACCTCACTGTCTGCTAATCCAGCCCATACTGCCACAGCTTCTCTATGAAGATCTTATGGGGGACAGTGTTAAAGGCCCTACTGAAGTCTAGAAAGACCACGGCTCCACCCCCCAGTCAGGCTGACCATCCCATTTTAGAAGCTTGCCAGGTTGTTCTTGCCTGAATTCCTCTTGTTGAATCCATGCTAACTGCTCCTGATATCTTTCTTCTCCTTCATGTGCATGGAAACAGTTTCTTGGTACCAACATGATCAATTTTCAGAAGTGCTGAGCCTGCATTAACTCTCAGTTTCAGGTGTCTAACATTAAGCACTGTTAGGATTAGATGTGTGTGGAAGGTGGTATACAACTATCTGAAAACACGGCTAAACTTCTGATTTAATTCCCAAACCTGTCATGTTTTGACAAATGCTGTACCCTAGTGTACTTTTGCTCATTATGATATCATTATAATACCAAAACACACCTCCATCCCAAAAGCTACCTGCCTCCAAGGTGCGACCACCCCTCACTGAGCTCTGCATTTCTCAGGGCCTATACCTTTAAAGGGAGATGGGAGAACTTTTCACCAATCATAACTAAGTTATGCCTGACTAGAGTCACTCAAGCTCCACCTAAAAGATAGAAAATAATATAAATTGGCCTAAGAGAGAGGGGATGTCAGGGAAGATACCATTGTTGGGGAAGATACCACCATCAGGGGAGGTACTACCCCAAGGGGATACACCATCCTGAGAACCTCCTGACTCCTGGGATCAGTCGACGGGCTGAGCCTCTCTTCCCCCCCCATTGAGACGCCTTTGGGTGAGATTTGAACACTTGGTTATACTGTGTGTCTCTGCGGAAACTTAGAAATCTCTATAGAGGCTTTGTGCCTTTTAATGCGTTAATTTCCAGGCTGTGCACCTCTGTATTTCATGCATGCTAGCTTGCTTTTGCAGACAGTAAATTATCACTGGCAATCCAAAGAACCTGTGTACCTGTTGCTGTAATAAATTGCACTTAATTGCACTGTACCTAGCCATGATAGTTCTCATTGAATGTGACTAGAGTAAGGGTGGTTATACGTTATTGGTGAATCCGTGACCGTGCTAGTTCAGTGCTCAGGGCAGTTGTACATTGTAGGTGAACCTGTGATTGTTACTGTGATAGTTCAGTGTCCTGAATCTGACCGGACCCATAATAGTTAATCAGCTACACCCCTTAACGTGACAATTCTTTCCCCCAGCTTTTATTGCTTAGCATGTCACCACATGCTATGGGACATCCCATACGTGTGCCAGTGACATCTGGACTGTAGACCTGTTGGCAGTCAACTCACACATACAAACACACACACACACAAACAAACACACAATAACTTTTATTTTTATTTATTTTTTGATTCATGATGCATCTGAGTCAAGATCTGCCACCACAGTTCTGACAATCAGGTATCTGATGTCAGATGCCAGGTTCACTCCAGCTGTATTCAATAAATTAAATTGCACAGTGAGGTGAGATCAGATTGCTAGGCTTCCATGCACCCTCCCCCTTTTTAAAAAAGCAACGGGGAAAAATAATAGTGGAAGTGTTATCTAGCAGATCCAGATTCTCAAGAGCAACTCTGGAAAAGGCCTGATTGTCTCTAATCTGAATAAACCTATGTAAAACTAAGGGCCCCAAATCCTCCAAAAAAAAGTGTCTTGTTCACTTTTCTAATAAAAGCTAAGACAGAAATGTTCTGCTGGTTCTAACTTACAGGATCAAGCCTTGCCTCAAACCCTACCCAATACATCATGAAAATGTACAAAATCAGACTTATTAACAAATTATTCAAACTTTCTGTTAATCAGGGAACTTTGTTACTAATCCAGCAGTTTTCTCTCTTGGCCATGACTCCATCTGCATTCATATAAATATGTAAATGACCTTCCCCAAAGGCAATTTATTTGTTGGTTAGAAAAGTATATTGGTGCACTGATCTGATCTTATTTACAAAGGTGACCAGTGGGATTCACAATGCAAAGCTTTTTGTAGTGCAGATTGAAAGTTCTTTCAAACAAATGAAAGGTACTCACATTTCTAGCACATTTTTGATCTTTTTGTTTGTTTGTTTGTTTGTTTGCATCTGTACTTTCTAGCTGATGCCTTGTGAGATTAGTGCCCTTAACAATGTAACAACCATCATATTTAAACTGTGGGGACAGAGAAGCCAAAGCTTCCCTTGTTCCCTTTTTTTTTTTTTTTTTTTTTTTTTTTTTTTTTTTTTTAAAAAAAAATAGAAGGGAGGAGGGATAAATCTAGCTTGACTGCATGGTAATAATTCCATCTACCCACTCTTGCATTAAGTGATTATCCCACTGGAAGTCAGTGATCTGCTTTGAAGTCCTCAGCTTCAAAAGAGTCACCACATGAAGCCTATTCATATAAGCAGGGGTTCCTCTAAATAGAAAAACATCCTCTGCATCTCACTCTTAATTTTTGCAGTTGATGAAATGCCTTTCAGCATCAATAGGATTTTAAGATTACCATAATTTCTTCTCAGATGCACAACTAGAAGGGCAAGGGCTTGGAGGCCTGACTTTGGAGGTTGGATTCCCTTTAATAATCAGGATGAAACAATTGGAGGATGATTTTGATTACCTGCTGTCAAAGTATTCCCCAGATTTCTTCAGTGCAGGAGTATTCCTGCTATCAAGTCAATACATTTTTCAGACAATGAAATATCAAAGGATATTTTTGCTCATTTGAGCGAGAGATTATAAACCTGGAGAGAGAAGGCAGGATGGAAAGAATGCTGATTTCATAGGTACGGATATCTTAGCAACCCCTACCAAAGGGGCTCTGCCCTCTTGAAGATCCTGTTTGAAACAGAAAGAAGATTGCACAGAGCTTTTATAAATATGGTTAAGCTTTCCTCACTGTGCTCTGCTCCAGGAACTACAAAAAGGTACTTGAACTTACTCATTTAAAAATGTACTCACTGTAATGTCCACGACTAGCACAAATAAAGGTTAATTACATTTATTTTAAGTTAATGTCCCAGATGCATACTTAAAGCTGCAGCCTTGTTCTTACATCCATGGTTGTCCATGAATTACATAATACATTTCTGCATGTAAGTAAGCAAATAGCTATATGAAAGCATTTCTTCACTGTGTTTAGTTTTATCTGAAGCATCAAATCTTTTTCAAGCACAAGAACAAAGCGCTGGAAAGGTAGTTTTAGGTAGTAATTTCCATTCCCTGCTACTGCATATAACCACACCGTAAGACTATCACTTCTAATCAAACTTTAACAGTACGCCTAATAATCTTTGTGTACTGTAATTTGACACATGCTTCTCTAAAATACTTGGGAGGAAGATCTGCAGGAACTGTCGTTTCTCTGCAGATTTACCAGAAGGTGTAACAAGATGGTCCAGTGTTGCTAGTGATGCTGTCTTCCCTTACATAGAGGTATGGAGATGAGATTGCACCTTACTGGGGAGCCCTAGGAAGAAATGGCTTCCCTACTTTCTGTTTAACTTATTCATTATTATTATTATTATTATTATTATTATTAATGATAATGATAATAATGATAATACAATTTCATTTCCTTGGTTTTTACTCCACATTTCTCATAAGGATTCAGTTCCCTGTTAGAGTAATTTGTTCTCACATAAACCTCTCATATTTAATCTTGGCCATATCTGCATGATATTATATTATTAGTACACTTTTTTTTTGCAGTGCTTGAGATTCCTGTTTGTCTCTCCCACCACGGAGAACTAAGAAGTGTTCCTGCATGGAAAAGTGGAACAACGCTTTCTCCTTGGAGGTGGCCTCTTGTCCTAGTAGAAAGGTTTGTGTGGAAGGGGAGAGGAGAGGTGGAGGGGGAGAGAAGGTGGGGGTTATACACAAGGAAATTACTGATTCCAACGTATGATTAGTATATTTCATGCATGAAAGTTCCAATTCTTTGCTAAATTGGAGCTGAAAACAGAGTTAATAAATATGTCATCAAAAGAGGGTAAGAGGTGGAGCTAGAGGTCCTGCTGCCTGGTGCAAGTGAGAGGATGATTGTCTTTCCCTCACTGCTAGTTGTCATAGGAGGGATGGGTGGTATCTGTGAGTTATGAAGTTATGTAGAGGTAGGGAACCTGAGGCAGCACATTACATGGGAATGAATAAAAAAATAGTTATGACTTGTGCTGTAGCAGTTACTGACAGATTGTTCCCAGGTGATTTTGATTAATAAAATTGTGGCTTGATTAAGCCATATATCCTGTCCTTCTTTTCTCTGGCATCCCAAATGAAAGATTGACTATATGTGGAAATCCTGACACTGACGCTTCCATCCAGGGGTATAAGTACAACTTCCCCTAAAAAAAGAATTTTTTTCCTTCTCACGTGCAGGAAATTTTCAGCCACTGTAGTTCTTGCCCCTTTTCTGTACATAGAAGGAGAAGAATTCTCTGACATACTGTGTCTTTCTCATAATTTGCATAAATGAGCAGGATTTCAGCTTCATATATATATAAACATTTCCTCCCTTGGTATTGGAAAATGAAAAATTGAATGTGGTGGGAAATAAAGAGTCAATGTCTGCATTAAAAATAATACACTACTCTCTGCTGCTATACATGAACAAAACTGTACATCCAGTTGCAGGTGCAACTGGAAAGAAAAACTTTATGAGAAATGTAAATTTTGTGTATGCTTTTCACTGATATGTAGATTTGCATATTCTATGTTTGCAGCTTAGACACAAATTTTTAAAAGTGATCCCAGAAAGATTACAAGACAAGAAAGAATTTTGACAAGCATGGCATCTGTGTACAAGTGTCTGTGTATGTATCTATCTATGCATCTATCTATTCCCTATGTAATGCATACTGAATATTTTAAAAATGTTGTAAAAAAAAAAGGAACCTGAGTTCCTTGAAAGACAGTTGTTTACAAGAGTACCTTGACATTCTGCTTTCTTTGTTACTCTCTAGGTTGCATCATATATCATTTGGTTCTACATGCTTCTTTCTCTTGGTATTTCTTTTTATGCTGTCAGATCCTGCCATGTCCATTCAAATCTGAAATTGTCTGAAACTATCTAAGTAACAACAAATCTGCTGTGTGAATAAAATCTTTATGGTGAGCTGCTAGGTTTCCAAAGCACATGCATAATAGAAATTCAGTATCACTTCATTTGAGTACAGGCATTGCTAGCTGCATATCATGGAGTCCCACAAATTGTCCTATGAAAAGAAAGATTATGACAGAAAGACAGCCCTATGTATAAGAGTCTACTAAATGTATTCCACAGCCAGCTGTGTGAATCACCTTGGGGAAAAATGCATATGAATGCACATGCATATTAGAGAGGCTTCTAACAATGATCTCATTCTGTACCAACTCTGAAATACTTTTTTAAAAAATATGACAGTTTAACTGAATTATCTGGAGTAGGCATTTGGAAAGGCTGCTTTAACTCAAATTTTAACCTACCAGAGCTCTCTGGTACATAGCAGTTTTGATTAATGGGGGTTCCTGAGAACATCAGCTTTCGGCCTCAGCTAATGTACATTTGCAGACCCTAATTTTTCTTTGGAATCTGAGTTTGTAAAGTATATCCAAATGGAGATGAAAATACTAGGGTATATTAAATGTTTATATCAGATAAAATATGCCATGAATGGATGAAATGAAGCCATATCTGTCTAAGATGGCCTTTGGTTGACTGTGATACTTAGCATATCTTTGTAAAATGTTAATATAACTTGGGAAGTGTCATGAAATCCAAAATCAAATTAATTGAATGAAACTCAACATTCTGTTATAAAGATTGCATAATATATCTCTTCCAATTCTAACATTATTATTGTTTTTGAATAGAGTACATAAAACATGCTAAACTCCAGTAGTCCTCTGTAATATTCATATCAGTTTCTCCTATTATTTCTGTTGTCTCTTTAGATGTACTCACTAAGTCTAATAAAAGCAGGATTGCATTACAAGTAGACATAACCATGTTCCAATAATGTAGTTAATATTATTAGTAGAAGTAGAAGATACAGCAGCACATACTTTACCAAGCTGCATAAGCTTGCAGCGAATCTTGGATGTGTGCTCCTATTGTTGATCTGTTCTGAAATCTGTGTTTCCTCATCCTCACTCCTACTGGCTACTTACCTACAGCTAGTATCAGTGTGACTCCTATACTCCTCTACTATCTGGTGCACAGATAAAATACAAGCCCTCTTGTTTCTATATAATATTCAATTATAATATACATAGCTATATGTTTTGTGTATATGGTAGTCATATACTGACATATATATATTTACTTAGCTGGGTCTCAATAACAAGCAGTAAACTTCCATGTAAAATTTTCTAAAGAGGAGGCGGAGGCATAACTCTTTAAATTAAACCCTAAATGTAAATGAAAAAAAAAATTTGAGATTTTACCTCTTTGATACTACTGGAGTAAGAAAAAGAGAAATTACTTTTAAAAATTCTCAAGGATCATTTTAACAGATTAAAGTATCAAAATGTCCTTCCATGGCTGACTGAAGACTGATCTGATGTCACATTCCTGAAGAATAAAACTTCTAAGACAGGTAGCCTCAAGCAAAAAGCACAAGGAAAAAGCAGAGTGGTTTTGAATTTGTCAAAGGATAACTGAGGCTGTAGAGTGGGCAATTTCATTGTGGAAAACTCTATTGTTTAACATTCAGTTATGAAGACTTGAAATACAGGTTTATAAAGACAGGTGTTCAACAAAAATGTAGTGTCCCTAAACAGTGTTTCCAGTGGGGATTGGCTTGAAAGATCAGCGTGGATGAAAGCTAGAAAAAGTGTCTCTGTGTCTGCGTGAAGCCTATAACAGAATTTAATTTCTCAACATCACAGATTATGGTTTTATGAGTCATCCAAAAAGGCAGCACTGCAATACTGAAAACAATTTTTGTGTGTGTGTGTGTGCATTTTTGATGTTGTTTGTTTGTTTTACTTATATCAGGTAAGAATGTGAGTATATATATAGCCTTGAGAGACCTTACTAAGTAAAGTCAGTGTTTGTCAATTCTTTCTGTGGGATGTCAGAACCAAGTTAACCATACACCCAATATGAAATGTTGTAAGGCTCATTGACAGAGGTGAAAACTCAGTTAAACTTTATTCTTTGTGCAAAATACACAAAGAAAAGGTCAAGGGAAATTTTTTTGCTGATACCACTGAACCTTTGCTAAGGATGAAATCTTGATGCACTTTGAGAGTCTTAAAGGTTGGGTTAGTTAATTTACATGACAGAAAAATACCTAAAATTTTGCACAAGCACAAAATATCCACAAACAGGTTGTTTAAGCAAGCTAATTATTTGGGCATGTTTCAACTTCCTGCTGAATTCAAAACAATAAGATCAGTTTAGAAAATCAGACCATGTGTTTAAGTGAATAAGCACAGATCTATAGTCTTCTTTTAACTGTATAGTTTGATAATGAGTCAATTTGAAAATTACTCCCTAATACTTTATTCAAAATTCGAAGTCTTATTGTTATGACTTCTTAAGCAAATTTCACCTACTTGAAACTAGTCTTGCAGCATTTCATTGATGGTAGAAACCTTGACACAAAAGTTATTCTAGTGTCCCTTTAAAAGTGAAAGGGATTGCTCTTACATTTGCTGTTGTTGTAGTTGGTTTTAATGCACTTTTATCTACCTCCTGGACCTTCATGGGTCTTGATGCAACAAAGAAGCAAATAACTTTGTGAGGCTGGGGATCCGTCATCGACTTCCAATTCACTTTCATACAGACTGAATTTTACCCCTAGCAGAGGTTCAGTCACTCCCATTTTGAAGTCAGAGAGTATTTGGTGCATACACTTTGTATCTTTGCACGGTGTAAAAAAAAAAAAAAAAGAAAGAAATCATCCATAAGTAGTTCCATTGTTAGTGGGAGAGCTCACTTTAGCAAAGCAAACAGGATTTGACTATTATTTCTGTGAAATTTCTGTTTTATTTCTTTAACACTATTCTAAAATCCTTCTCCTCTATCTGCAAAAGAGAAAAAACTTACTCAATAGGCTATTTATACCTTTTCTATTAGCTTTATCTATTTATTTTTAAACCAAAAAGTTAGGCAAAAAATAACTTTATTAAAATATGTCTTTCTACATTTTGCTTTACCCCCCCTGTCCCCTCCCCTGGGATTGCCATAAAGAAGTCAAGTAAAGGATCAGTCTCCTACAGCAGAAGAAATGCTGGTAGGCAGCCCCAGGTCAATCCTGCCTCTTGATATACAGAGTTTGTGATACATTTTTAGAAAACCCTACAGTCCGTGTCTTGCAGACCTTAAAGCTGAGAATTCTCCTTAACTCTCTGAAAACCATTGTACTGTAACAGCTCTGTCCTTCATTTTTTTTTTGCTTTGAATCATAAGGCCACGTTATATTTTAGAATGTAGTCTATGAATGGTATGATATTTCATTCTGGTGCTTAACAGGCATCTTTAAAAGACTTGAGTGTATTTAGCTTACACCTGGGCCCCTCAGGATTCATAAGGTGTCCCTCACGGGCAGGTCTTCAGTGGTGGCTCTTCTTTGGAGTCCCCTCTTGAGTCATCTGTCCATCTGGTGCCACCAGTGGCACCACCACCATCTCCCTCTCTCACAGGGCCCCAATGAGGAAGGGCATTGCCTCGAGCTGAGAAGGAATTCATCTTCTCCAAGATGCTTCACCCATCGCTATAGAGAGGCAACTTCCTACACATCCACAGCCCTGAAAAGAAAGCAGGTGACTGCATTTAGTTTTTCAGCAGAATTCCTGCCGTTACCATAATGATCATCTCAATACTTTTACACAATAGCCCTCTATATAGAGTACCGATGAGGTTGTCATGTTGACAGAGATTACATAAGGCAAGTGGAAATATGTGAAATTTTGCTATTCCACTCCACAATGATGATGCCTATGGTAAAATTATAGCAGTGATACAAGGACTCTGAAAAGTTCATTCTGTATATCATTTGATTACATTAAGTGAGAAATATCTGCAGCACTAATGTGTGGGAAATTATGCATTCAGAGATGGGTGACTAGTACTAGAAATTAAAAGGAGGAATGTATGAAACAATTCTTTCTTTAACAAAGTTGCAAGACAAAATTACTAAAATAAAAAAATCATAAGCATTGAACATTCACATAGATAGTAAAAAGTATCAACTTTTCTTTCTTTTAATTTGTATTTTGGGGAAAATCTGAAAAACAATTACTGAAATAGTATAACACATGCAAAAGGATAACTTGAAGGCATACTTGTAAAACACATTTCAAAATTTGTATTTTATAAATATTTATAAACTGAGTTTTTGGGATAGAATTGATTTTTTACAAAAATTATCCAAAAGGAAAATACAAAATACTGTATGACTAATTGACATATATCTTAACTAAATTTTAAATTGATGTATTCTGGGAATAAGCTGTTTAAGAATAAAGTATAAGGCAAGAACTATATCATCTCCAGTCTGAACTAACTTTTTTTTTTTTTTAATTATTATTATTTTTTTAATGGCTACTTTTTTTTTGGGAAATCATGAAGAATACTCTCATAAATTTTTGAAGGAAGTAAATTTCTGCCAAAATTCTTGTGCTTATTCCAGTCTTGAGGACTTTTTAGCAGGACCTGGCAAGATTATTTCTCTGGACTTCTTTGGAATTTACTGGTATGTAAAGGTGGGGGAGGTGACTTTCTGCTAATTGAGTCATTCAAATAATGACAAAACTCAAAAGTATATTCATTAAAAATACTCAACTGACAAGAGATTTAATGCTCAGTGGGGACAAATGGTTTAATGTATTTAAAGAATTTTAGAGACTGATCTTCTGAAGGCTTACCATTGTGAGTAGCTCTACTGAAGCCAATTGTACTATATGTTTTTACATTTAAAGTCCTGTGTAATGGTACAGTGGAACTACTGAAGTTCTTTAAATTAATCTTGAGCTTAAGTGTGTAGTGGGATCTAGGACTATATTTTAGTTTGAAAATCACTGTATTTTGTTATGAATAGATGAGTAGAATTACATAATATTTTATATCTGGGCTCAATAATGTGCATATCTGAAATGCCGTGCACTGAATGTAAATACTGGCATGGTTATTCTTATGTCAGTGTGATCAAAAAGTACCTGTAACATATTTATTACAAGTTTCTCTTGGTATGTGTAGTTCATTTGAATGTCATTGTAAAAAATAAAAAAATAAAAATAATGAAAAAATTACATTGAACTGGTAAAAATAGACACAACAGTTTTTGAAGATTGAATATGTAGAAATCTTGATTTTTGTTGATGTGAATGCTGGTCATATGAGTAAGTAAAGTAAGTAAATAAGACTTTATTAGTGTGCATTCAATAGTGGAAATTTGTGGAATTTTATATATGTGAATCCTTAAGAGATTCAAAATCATTATCAGTATAAACACATATAAGTTTGAAGACTAAAGGTTTGTATTTAAAGCATTAGATTTGTTCATTTTTAGGTGGTGGCATACCTAAAGCAGCATCATTAGTTATTGACATTCTTCATATCGTATCTCTTGAAATCTCAGAGATAATTCAGTTAGAGCTGGAGATTTTGTGCTCAGTTTCCACACACAGACTGGTCTGCTTGGAGCAGTTGGCTGGTCCTGCTCTTTTATAAGCCCACCTGAGTTTTGAGTTTCTAATCCAGCACAGATATGATTGGGTGACTCCCAGCTTTGTTGCATGAATTTCTCAGACTCTCCATCTTTGATTTTCTCATTAAATTTTTATTAGAAATTTTTGTGTAAACAAAAAATACTTATGAATTAGGCATTGCCTAAATTCTTAGCTTCTTTTATATTTATGCTTCTCACAATTTTGACATTCTGTATGGGTATGCTCACAAGAGGATTTGGACTAAGAAATATTATGCTGCAGCACTGCAAGAAAGAGAAGGTTTTTATAAAAATAATTTTAACACAGACATTTTTTGTGTTCTTCTAGTTCTGAATGCTCACATTATAATGGCATATCAGGTATGGCTTAAAATACACAATTAAATGGTCATTTAGGATTTGTTATTGCCAATGTCCATACTCATATAGTAACTTTTGAAGCCTGTAATACATTTTATAACAGTATCATGTACGTTGTGTATCTCTCTTCTACTTTTCTATGAAGGACAGAGTGGGGAAATAATTTCACACTGCATATAATGCATTGGATATGAAGGAAACTTGAAAATTATTTAGTTACAGATTTCTCTGACCAGGCTTGCAAAATAGCATATATTATGTTAATGGGCAGGAATTTGAAAATGAACTTGAATATTAAACATAGTAAGTTTGGGTTCTGACATGAATGCAGGCATGGTTGGTATATAGCATAGAAAATAGATTCTTTTTTAACTCTTTCAGGTATCTTACAGAGTATGATACTGTCTATGTCAAAATACACAATTATGTATGAAATATCAGACAACCATCTGCATTGCTATTAAAGTCTAGTTTCTGTCATGTCAAATCCCACAGCTCATCCCATGTTCCTCCACATCAGTGCATTTCTAAGTCAGCTGTGTTGTGCTCTGTTGGCTAAAATAA
Source organism: Aythya ferina (assembly GCF_964211825.1). NCBI lineage: Eukaryota > Metazoa > Chordata > Aves > Anseriformes > Anatidae > Aythya > Aythya ferina. The sequence goes on from NC_140299.1 coordinate 82,073,426, forward strand.
GCTCAAGTGCCGCAGACTTTACTGCTAATAATCCTGTGAGATGAGCTGCCTCTGTTTTTGCAGCAACCCTGCGCATCCTCCAGGAGGTGCACACAAGTGGTGTGCACAGCTCTCTGGAAATTGGCCACACGAGCCACATATGGTTCACTGGTGATTGCTCACTTTGTGGTGGAGGCATCTATCACAGCTGTAATCATGACTGAGATGTGAAAGACTAACAAGCATATTATGTACTCTCATTCTCAGTATGTCAGATGTGTCATCGGCTTTTGGCCAGTTTTTAAGCAGTTTCTGAACTGTATAATAGGGGTAGACACATGCTTAGCCGTTTTATTTGCCATCAGCCAAGAGCCATTAGAATTACATGGAATAAACAGGGATCTGCTCCTCCATCCCGAGTGCTGACTGCTTTCCCTGGGAAGTTCTGCTGCACATCGCACAGGGAGGGCACGTCACTCTCCATCCTTGGAGATACACAAAGCCACACTGAGTGAGGCCCTGACTACACCAGTATGTCTACAGAGCTGACATTGATTTGAGCAGGTGATGAGACCAGATCTCCAGAGACCCCCTGCAAATGACACCACTGAGCATGTCCACACTTACATCTTCAGAAATTCTGGTATGCAGAACTCAGAAGTGATGGGCTTTGCTCTGCAGAGCATGCGTGGAACCATCACCAAGCTTTTCAAGTGGAGCACACAGAAAGTCACACGTTCATGATATTTCCCCAGCCCCACGTGCGTGTATGGGAGCAGATCACCTGGTGGGAGTGGATCACCTGACACCAACACACGACTTGAGATGATCTTCTCATGGCTGTGAGTCCATGATACCTGTGGACTTTTTCCTTTACATGTCTAAACAGCTGTACCTCTTCTCTTCCACAGTTCTCTGAGCAGGCACTGAGCCATGAGACACTGGTTCATAGACTACAAAGTACCTCTCTGCTCCCCCTCAGAAATTTGTTGCCTTTCCTTATAATATATGTGCATTACTGAGCTCTTTCTTTATTGCTTTCTCTCCTCCTGAAACAAAAACTTTCAATTTAAAACAAGCATCAAGTTTTTGTTTTATTTATTTTTTTCACTTGGCATCTCCAGATGGCAAGTGTGGGGACAACAGCCATGCCTAGGATGCAAATGCTGCTGTTGAGGTGTGAAAAAAAAAAAAAAAATCAAAGAGAAAACATAAGTCAAATTTGAGCTATTAATGGACACACAACATGCCTTTTTATTTTTTATTTTTGGTTGTTATTGGGGGGAGGAGAGGGCAAAACAATATCTGTTTCTTTTTCAGTATCACAGATTTTGCAAATGATCTATTCAAATGCAGGAACAAGAAACTGAGGATAGATGCCCACTTTGTGGTGATGTCCTGTTTTCCCTCAGAGTTAGCCTTTTCACCTCTTCCCAACTGCAATCCCCAGCTTGAGTTTTGTTCTGATGAGTAAAGGGCAAAGGAGTAGTAAAATGACATATCTGACATGGCTCTGGAAATATTTAATAACAGTTACTACAGCTCTTAGGTTTTTGTATTTGTTCTGATAGAGCATCAAAACAGGTTTTGCAAATGGATGTTAAAGGCAGGAATCAAACTGGCTGTGGATAACCTTGGGCAAGCCAAAAATGTTAATTTTGGCCCAGATCCTAAGTAGGCATATGGAAGAAGAGAGAACAGGGTATATGTAATGGATTCAATTTTTCCTAAAATGAATGGTCAGACTGGGCAGCAGTCTTTGCAGGGTCTCAGAAAGAGCTAAATGATGGGCATAACTATTGGGAGGGGAAGAGCTTCTCTGAAAGGGGCTGCTGATAAGTACTTAAAGCTGTGCAAAAGCAGCTGCTGCTTTGGATGTGGAAGTGCACCTGTGAGTCGTCAGCCTCGCAGCTAATTTGTCGCAGAAATACCTGCACCAGAACATCAGTCCTTATGGGGGAGACTATCAGTGCTGCATGCAGTGTATTCCTTCAGTTCTCCACTTGGGAATCACTTGTGGATGGAGCCATGTTCTTGTGTAACAACTTGAAGGATGTGTCACAAGCACTTTACGGGTTTAAGGAATGCCTGATTATTTCTCATGAGGTGTCATGTAATATTTGGGTTTTCAGAAAATAGATGTTAGCGCCTGGTTGTGTTTTATCTTAAATACTGTATAGTAAAAAGTAACAGTCAGTAAACCCCAGAAATGCACATATGTGTGCGTTGGTTGGTCTATTACTCAGCCATCAATATGCACTTAACTGAAGCAGCGTGTTTCCCGATCAGACAAAACACCAGCTATCCCAACGAACTGTCTTTGCAGCTTCAACGTGCAGGAGGCTAACAGTTAACAATAAATACCTTTTTATATTTTATTATTATTTATTATTTTTTTCCCAGAGCATATTTCCATGGAAAGTGCAAAGTATTACAGTAGACCGGGTGTTTTAGGTCATTTATTTTGTTTTTGCTCTGGGTCATTTTACAGAAGCACTTCTGCTCTCTAGCGTTAATATGAGAGCCACTCGACTCCCCAGATATTACCCAGCAGCACTTGGGGGCTCTTAATGATTAATACCATCACAGTCCAGCCACAAACCTTTCTGGCGCAGATAATGCCAGGCAGCAAGCACGCTTGACACTTTTAATGTATAATTAAGTAGAAAAAGTCAGCACTCAGTATGCAAATTTTTCAAAATGATAAATGATGCCATACAGCAGTAGGGATTGATTTGGTGTAAATGAAACTAATTAAGGAAATGTCAAACATAATTAATAAAACAGGTTTAAGCTGCAAAACATTGTCAATTGAATGAATGAGGAGGCATTGGCTCCCATTGTTTCTGCTTTATTTAGGGCTTGTGTTTAGCTTGTACTCTGTTCCTAAATGCACTTCCTCTACCTCACACCCTCCACTACCAATTCCCAGAGAGGGGGAAAATAAATTTGCTTGTCTCTCCACTGACTGCAGAAATTAATTGCAGAAATCTTGTCCCATCCAAGTGTTACATTCACTCACAGGACATTAACATAACTAATTTGAAAGAGCCCAAATGACTGCATAATAGAGCACTGTCAGTATGCCTGACAGTCTTTGGTCATACCAAATTAGCTTGGTTTTCTAATTGAAAATTTTTTTTCCTCGAACTCTCTTTATATATATATATATATATATATATATATATATATATTTTTTTTTTTTTTTCTTCAGCTATTCATTTTTTGATAAGAACAAAGGTTTTATAATTTACAAAAGAGTGCTTGACCTATAATTACTAGGAGGAAATTAGGGGAGGTAGAAAAGTCAGATTTAGTCCTGGTAATGATGCTGGAGACCTTGCTCCCTCTAGGGAGCCTGAAGAATAATGGAATCTTCTATTTTTACGGGCGACCTGTGCACTGGTGCTGACTCTAACTGTGAATCCACTTTACCTTGCAGATCACTTGCTTAACACTAAAAGTGCCAACAGAATCACAGGCCATTATTCCAAATGTCATTCTGTGCCAGTGCCATTTCCAAATGCCCTTCCCTTCAAATGAATGAATCAAAGAACATCTGCCAGTCCTCTTGTCTTGTCCTTGTAAATCTCCCATTTTAAGAGTTTCACAAAATGAAAGTGATACTTAATTTAGTTAAATCGGTTCACTGGTAAGAATTTTGCTTTAAAAAAGTAGCACTAGGATGCTTCTTTTAAATAATAATAATAAAGTTACATAGCCTGACTTTTCACATGTATTTGGTTATAGAGCAGAGGGTCTTTTTGACAAGCCAAGTTGTCCTTTCTTATAATTTATTGTCTTCTTTTGCTTTTCAAAGTCTGTGCTGGCAGGAGGCCACTTAAAGAAATCAAATAGTAGAATATCGTCCTGAAATCACCTCTGAAAACACAGGTTAGTGGTTTCCACTCTTTTTGCAAATTTCAAATTAGAAATTGTATATGTATTAGTGAGTACACATATATTTGTATGTACATCACAATGTGTCAACACAATACATGTATTTATAGATTACATATATAATTTAAAATCCATAAGTTTACACATACATTATATATGTATGTATGCATATTTATATAAATAAATGTTCATATTCTTCTAATGGATATTAAGCACCAGACATAACCTAGTAAACTCTGGTCTTTACATTTCTTCCAACAGAATGAGTGAGTTTGGGCAGAGCTTGTGGTTGAAATATTTCTTAAATTCATAATCCACTTTCTGCTAATTTAAAAAATTCTGTATGAGAGTCCTTAATATTGGTGTGAAATTTTAAATTTCAGGAGACATGAGACTCCTGCAAAGTTTTCAAACATTTTAATTTTTAGAACTGATAGCAAGAAATATATGCAAAACACTTATATTTATTTCCTCTTGATGAGGAAAAATAAATCACTTGGAAATAAAAGTAGGTGCATTTTTTTTTCCCCCAATTCTCTGTTACAGAAGGCAGTTTTTATAATTTATTTATTCAGTCAGCTTTCTTGAAGACCTATGCTTTCATCTGAGGACAAAACTTTATGATTCACTTAATGGGCTAGATCAACTCTGAAACAACTCTGTGTTGAACCCCTCCTGTGGAGATTCACATTTTAAGAAACAGCATTTCCATAAATTTATAAGGAAGTCTATTTAAACATTCAAATTAAAGCCTACCTCAGAAAACCTACTATATACGCTGGACCTGTTGCAAAAGGAATTATGCACTTCACTCATAGGAGAGAGGTAGCAATATGTTTATTGATGAAAATAGTGATTTAGCAAAGCTTAAACATGAATAGGACAGTGATTTAACAGTTAAAAGTACAATGGTAAAAGTGACATTAACAAGATTTATGATGGCAAAGTCACTTGATTATTTATTGCCTAGAGGACAGGGTCACACTAAAGAGTCAGGAAGATCCTCACATTGAGTCCTGAATGGAGAGCTTCAGAATGAAGTCTCTTTTGCTGTCCACCTCTGAGGAATGTAGGTATGACTGGATCCTATCCCAATCCCAGATTTAATGGTGTATTCCTGAAGGATTATATGCAAAGGATTATAATCCTTTGTATCACTTAGATAAGATTACAAAGTTTTAGAATGCATAGCAAATTACTTGCAAAGTTCCAACAAGCTAGCTATTAATCACTTCTGTATCTGTTGCAGGTAAAGAATTATTTGACCTCGAGAAATAATTCTGAGAGGTGTCCCTGCTCAAGGGGAAGATCCAGGCATACAACCCACTGCAGTGCAGGAGAGCTCAACAGGCTCTGAGCTGTCCTCTGTTTATGGGGTAAGATGATTTGACTACTAGTCATATCTGCATACCAGACGTATTTGGACATGTTCCGTTAGCCCTTGGGTCTATCTCCACCAAATCTACCTTGAGCTTGGTTGAGCCATCACAACCAGACGGAGGTCTCATGGCCACCACTGACGGTTATTGCCTGAGCAGGGTTACAGGTGAAGGGTGAGCATACTGCCTCAGGGCCACATGCAAAGCAAGCCATGAGACATATCCTCTATTTCCCCAAACGTGGAATTTGGCAGTGTGAGATCACTGCCAAATTCCATCTTGAACATCACTTGCTTTCCAAGCCCAACACAATTCTGTTTCATAATCAATAGTTTCCAATTACTTATAGATTATGCTTACAAGATGCTTATTTTTTAAAAGCGCACACAAAAATTCTAATATATTGTTTGCCTCTTTCTCTATGGTGTGCACAAAAGCACAAAATGGAAGCCACAGAGGAAGTTGGGTTTTAGTATTTACTATATCTGAAGAGCATGCCTGGGACAAGTTTGCTTCCTTCACTAGAGGAGCACCTATGTACCTTTCCAAACTTCGAAAAGTATTTTTCATTTCCTATCAATTTTTTAAGGTTGTACTTGAACAAGTTGGTTTCTTTCCAACAGCTTCTTGGCTTCTTTCCAACAGCTCATTGCAATTTATACTAGAACAATAAAGAAATAAAAGGTTCTGGAGTGGATCAATATTTTTTCTTAATATGTTGTTGGTGGGGAAGTACTGCAGACTTCTTCATCTGAACTGGTCCTCTATCCCCATTTTATGACTCATGGAAAAATATCTAGAATTCAAGACTTGTACCCTAAGAGTGCTTCTATGATTCCTTGACTGTCATTGGAGCTTATTGTGGCAAGATGAGATTAAATCTGTTAATGTATTACTTGAGCAATGGTTACAAACACTACTGAGAAACCACTCTGTTCAGATACTCATAATTTTTGTTTCTATTCCATAACGTTTGAACATTCTTTAACTAGATCCTAAAATTCAATTAGGGGGATTTCCTCCCCAGTTGGTTCATATTTATAGTTCCTGCCTTAACATGACAAGAAAGACAATTGTTCAAAAGTTTTTGAGAAAGGACTTTCTATATAGAAAAGTAGATAATTACATGGATCAGTTCTCTTTCTGCATATAAGTTAAATAGGTGAAAAGCCAGATTGTCCACTGTTGGTTTGTCATTGTTATTATTATTATTATTATTATTATTGCTTTATATTTTATTTTATTTTAAATTTTATTTTGGATATTTTTAGAAATCTTGCTCTGGTATATCCATACCTATGTCCTGAGTCTGAGACTTTACCTACAGCATATGATAGCTCAGATGCCAGTCCTGGTTGACTGGTTGTGGTCTAAATCATGGATTGCTGGAGGCTGGGGCAGTGTTTTGGGGAAACTTCACTGCATGTTTACAGAGCTCAGAGGCTCTGTGAAGAGCACACACTGTGTGCTCCTGCTGTGGCTGGGGAGGTGAATCAGCCAGCACACTTCACAATTCTGGGAGATTTTTTAAAAGTTTACGTATGTTCTAAAACAGGAGGTCTGGAAGTCCACAAACCTGTTTTAGGGTTCACGTGCAGTAAGGACACTCTGCCAATGCCTTGTTACTTTGAGGCTGGTAGTGGTACAGAAGCCTGAATTCAGATGCGTGGGGTGGCAGTAAAAGACGTGCATTTCACTCATATTTGAGGGCTTATAGCCACATATATACAGTTTATGCCAGCAGATTTAAAGTGGACACATCAGAATATAATACACATTTTCAATTACACTTACTTTAAAGATGTTTGTTTTTCCTGTGTAAATGGTTGGATCAATGCACTTTCCATTCTATCACAAAATTGATTAATAACAATCATAAAGAAACCGTAAATTATTCTTTTCATCCAAATAACATGAGTATGTCATGAAAACAAATAACATTCAACCTTGGAAAAGGTTTTTCTATAATCATTAAATAAATAATAATAAAAAAGCTCACATATACATTACCTTATTGCCTCTTTTTCCCCCTAGGTTCTGATTTAATGAAATAGACCATTTTTCTACACTACTAACTTTCTTATTCCAAGAATACCATGGAAATAGAGACCTATATAACTATTCTTGAAAATATTGCTTCATTTACAGTTTTGAGAAACACTTTTCACAAGAAATCTGATGACAAAGACAGTCAAAACAGGAAAAACAATAGGAAAGTTTATGACGTATAAAATGAATTCTTCAAGAGAATTTCGTTTCAAAATGCCAAGGGTTATAAGTCAACTATATGCAGCACATATTACTATTTATTACCTTGCATTTGGCTGAAATTCATCTCTTTTGACAACCTTGGGTAAATCATGTTACATATTTCATAAAATATGAGTGCTGGACCTTTTTCTGAAGACACTACTTAGTGAGTGAACTCATTGCTATTGGCTGCATCCCAGGTGCCTTAAGCTCCCTTAAAACTGGTGCTTCTCAGGGTCTTGTGGCAGCTGACTCAAAGAATAAGTATAGAAAACATATGTGAAACACTGATGTCCAGTTTTCGGAGTTCAGATGGAAAGCTAAATACAAATCGAATACAAATGCACTTGTGAGCAAATTTACAATTTACTGGGTAAAACGTTTTTTCTTTTTTTTTTTTTTTTTTTTTTTTTTTTCCATTTCATTTGAATATGTTCAGAGCCCCTCAGAATATACAACTTTATAGTGAACGTATTTTTTATTCTTGAAGGCTCATTATTTTACAGTGAGGTTACTGAACCTAGACCACGTAGTGCAGATTACCCAGCATAGTATTAATCAAAATATACATGGCAAATGGGATTCAAAACAGTGCCAAATAGGCATCTGCTTTTAGCAGTGAACAAAAATGCATTTAGCTCCTTTATTAAAAGGTATTATGGGCAATTTATTTTTAAACCATCTCTCTAACACCATTAACTAGCATATAATTTAATGTACTCCCAAGCAACTTGACTTTTACATTTCCTTCAAAACATTAATTTGCTTTTGCAAATTGATGTAAAAGATGCCTTTGACCCCCTGAATGATTCAAACCATTAACAATAAATTAGATTATCCTTTAAAACAAGATCACCATTTTTATTTTTGGATGGGAAAAAAGAGGACTACCATTGCAGGGAGTGAGATGATATTGCTTACAGAGAAATAAAATTTGGAATAGTTGCAATTATTTATTTTTTTCCATCCTTATCTATGGCAGTGCTCAGAAATTTTCATCAGAAAATTTGCAGGGCACTTAAATGTTTTTAGCAGATTAAATTAACAAAATTCTTTTTTTTTTTTTGGTTTGTTTTTGGTTTGTTTGTTTATTTTGGGGGGAGGGAGGAGGATTATTTAACTTTAAGAAATGGTTATTATGCTTGTGCCTAATACTGTATTAATGAAAGAGACTATTAAATGTTACAGGGTACCCTGTAACACCTTTAATTGTTGCAGGGTACTTTGTTTCCTTCAATTACAGTAAAATACAACTCTCTGAGGATGTGCTTTTTTTTCTTCTTTTTTTTTTTCTTCCCATTTTACATAATGCAAATAGCATTTTTCCTATTCAAAATAGTATTGCTGAGAAGGAAAAATGTACTCTTTAACTAATGCATATGATGCTGTGATGTATTTGAAGATGCTTAATAACTAGTCTTAACTCACAACTGGGTTTATTTATATGGCGGTTGCCACTTCAGCCCATGGGTGCTGAGTAGGAGAGATGTCAGAACAAAACACCCAAGCATGTATGACTTGAATTTAGCAGTCATTGCTGAAAGCTGTAGTTATCTCATGTCCTTGTTGTGGATATGTCCCATGAGAGGAAGACCAACTTCCCCCTTTGTGTTACCTTTACATCCTCCCTCTGGTTTTAAGGATCTGCTTCCTAGAATCTAAGATCCTGATACAAAGCCTGTGGAAATCAATAGCAAGTCTCTTATTAAGCGTGACTGAGGCCTTAAGGGTTAGGTTCAGCCACCCTTATTTGCATTGTACAGCAGCATAAGCCTCCCTCAGCAAAACATCCCAACAGACACTTAATTAAAGCATGTGAGAAACTTGATGTTGTGCAATAGGTCCTACCAATCAAGGTCGGAAAAATGCAGTAACATGGCAAAGTCTGGCTTTACTTTCCTTCAGAATTTTCTTTCTGTTAAAAAAAAAAAAAAAAAAAAAAAAAAAGAAAAGTACTGATTTATAAAACATGCAAATCGTAACTTTCATCCCAGGATGTGCATCTTTACTTCTAGTTTCTATTATAACCTCATGTAGGGAAAAGGTCTGGAAAACTTGATCTCATTATCAGCACAATTAATTATAGCTGGGCTATTTCTAAAGGATTTATGTAATATTTATAAGCCTTCTGAAAAGTGTGGAGTATGGAGTTTTCAATTTATCCCTCAGAGAAGCTCTATGTTGATACATATCTGGATGTTCAAAATATGTCTTGCTACACAGATATTACAAGTCATTAGTATGAAGAGCAAGTGACTTCAACCACCAGTTTACATGGTTCTTAAATAGCAAGAATTGAAAATTTCTTGTAAAAGAGAAACTTCTCCAAATAATTAAATTACTATGCACATTTGCACCAGAAGTTAACCTCATCTGGCAGCTGCCAGTTCCAAATATTAGGAGAAATATATGACCAGGACAATCAGTTACAAAAAGAAGGGCTTTTCTCTTATCAGAAACACAACATTAAAATGCAAATGTTTTCATATTTCAAGAGTTTCAAATGTTCAAAATATTTCAAATTAAATGTGTTTCAAACGTTGCATCTAATTTTACAATAATTTTACATTTTTTATTTATTAAACACAACAAACATGCAGAAACAGATATCTAAGAAATGTACATTTTCAGTTGCTTTCTATTTTCTTTCATCCATTCAAAGGTAGATAATATTCACTTTTCATCCGTTGCATATACTGAGTTGTTTGTCATATTAGGAAGACATTTTCTTCAGACCTTTCCTTACCAACACAATTATGCTTTCACTTTGATAATCCCGAAAGTTTTCTTTGCCCACTTTAGCTGGAAAATCTTGTTCTCTGATGCTCTCTTCCTACTATGTTATTATGTGGAAAGTTGCCTGAAGTAACCCACTTTTTTATTATTATTATTATTTTTTTAAATCCTATTCATATTCTTAGCCATTTCTATTTTAAAATGTTAGCATTCCTGACTACTTTGCAGTTTTGCTGAACTACATTATAAACATTTGATTTAGAAAGTAAGAAATTCAGATTTATATTGACAAAGAGATTACAACTGTGAGCAGCTATGACTGTTCTGCAATGAGAAACATTTTGGAGAGTTGGATACTGCTGAAATGGTTGGCTCTCTGATGCTTTCTCATTCCCCCAAAATATGTCTAGGTTACAGCTAGTCATGTTTTATGGCAGAACAGAACAAAGATCTGGGAAAAGGGCTGGGAGTCTTATTTAGTAAATCAGAATACACGGGTCATTTGTTTTATATAACAAAAATAAATATGTTCGGTTTTGTTTCAGTTAATTAATCAAAATATCCCTCTTTTCTATGTCTTTCCACATCTTTGGAAAGTTCAAATATTGGAGCCTTGGATAGTCAGATGAGAATGCACATGGAGATATATTTACAAAAATGTCATTATTTGTGTCTCATTAACCGATTGTAGACCTGATTAAACACAAAAAGAGCGGGAGCTATCTTTCCACTTGAATTTAAGTGCAGGAGGAGAATAACTGGAACCGTCTTTCAAGCACTCCACCTGGTAAGGAGTGAACCATCAGACCACATTCCGGCCTGTTTTATTGAGCTGGGAAAATGGGTCTTTATAGTGCTTATAGGTTTCTTTTTTCCACAAGCCATCCAGCCTTGAACTCAACAGAGATTATATCCTTAGGCTAATTCCAACCTCCCTAACACTCTAATATTCATTGTTTCACTCATAAGTAGATCAGTATTAAGAAATTCTTCATATTAACTTTTAAATATTCAAATCCAGCGGAAAAAATATTTTGTAGTTGCTCCTCAAAATATGTAAAACTCCTGCACTGAAATGGAAGTGACTGATTAGATAAACTTCTGCTTAGGGAAGTTGTTCTAGTGCTGTTCTGTCATTCTTGTGAGCTGCTCAGTGGAGCAAGTTATTGACAATTCTGGCTTTTCTATGTTATTCAGGGGTCTGGTGTTCAGCCTCAGACAAAACACTCATTTAGGCAGCTGCTTTCTTATGAAAGATCAGGTGCCTTGCTTCCCTCTTCTTCTCCCTCTCTCTCTCCCTCTCCCTCTCCCCTTTCTCTCTCCCTCTCCCTCTCCCTCTCCCTCTCCCCTTTCTCTTTCTGGTAATGCATGTCAATAATGCTGTTTAGACATTATTGTCACTGATAAAAAAATAAAACAAATAATGCAGTCATTGGGTATTTACATTTATATTTCTAGTTATTTTAATATAATGAAAGTACAATACTTGTACAGGAGCATTTTCCTGATAAATAATAATAATTATTTTTCCTGATAATATATATTTAAATAGAATGGCCAAATTTTTAGCTCACCATGAAAGATAAAATACATCCTAATTTCAAAATGATACAAATACATTAAAGCTATTCAATTAATTATACGTTATTTCCTTCCTTTTTTTTTTCTCTCTCTTTCCCTCCCTCCCTTCCTTCCTTCCTTCCTTCCTTCCTTCCTTCCTTTTCCTTCTCTCTCTCTCTGTCTCTTTATTTCTCTCTCTCTCTTTTTTTTTTTTTTTTTTTTTTTTTTTTTTTTCAGTTTTATTATACTTCTGGGTGTGGTAATTACATATTTAAGCCTTGTGTTGCACTTTCTGTGTCCTGTGAAAAATGTTTCAAAAATGTAATGATGATCTTTGTGCTATTTTGGAACCTCAAGCTATATATCTCATTTCTTCTCATTTAAAAGCAGCTGGAGAAATTCATTAAAAGTTGATGCTGTAATTTGGATGTGGACTTTACAACATAAACAGTTTTCTAGAGCACTGTTGAAATTATAGCAAAAATAGCAAATTCATAATCATGAAATATAAAAATAAATAAAACCATTTAATCTATTTCTGAAGATGATCTGGGGTGCAGGGACTTACCAGAACTAAAGCAGCTCAAGCACCATTCAGGTAAATGAATGAAAGGGGGGCGGAAATCCTGATTAAAGGTCTTTTTTGTTTTCTTGAAAACAGAGTACTCACAGCACAGTTAAATTAAAGGATCATTAGCTTCTGCATGTGTTTTGGTGGTTGGAGCAGCCAGGGGGCTGTTGGGATGTTTGTAGCCCATCTCTCCTGTTTAAATGAGCTCAGAATTTAGCCCTGAGGCAGTGGCATACCAGGTTAGATTTTAAACCCTGGTTTGCTGTTATCCGGGTAACCTCTTGCATGAATTCATTATTTTTGCAAAAGTACAGACACTGAAGCAAAGGTTCCCCTGCAAGGGCAAAAGCAGATTTACTACTAATGGAAATGGACTACTAATTCTATGTTCACCCTCATAAAACTCCTGCAGTGCAGCAGGGAACAGAAATTAAAGAAACATTTGGAAGGTCAGCAGCACAGGAATACTGTGTAAAGAACAAAGACTGTGGATTTCAAAGGGTGAACTGCAGAAATGTAAAATGGGTATCCAGTCTCTACTCATCTAATATAACTTTCAATGTGTGATGTTGTTGCATATGGAGGAAAAGGTCCCCTGCCAAGCAGAGCAAAAATAATCCATTAGAGTGTATGAAAATATCCCTACTGGCAAAAGATGCCAGTTTTTTAGTGATTAAATTTAGTTTTCTAGACTTGCAGTGAAAAAAATAAAGGAAAGAAAAATTATGAACTTCCTTGACCTTAAATCTCCTTTGCTTGGCTGTGCTGAACAAGCCACATGCAGTTTGGAATCATTCCCTGCACAGAGATGGTGGCAGACAGATTTGACCACTATATTTTAGCTCTTTAAAGAGTTAAACATTTGGAAAGCAAAACATACAAACAAACAAACAAAACCCTGCAATTCCCCCCTACTGCCCCACAGGCTTCAATATAATACATTAAATTTTCCTCATTCTGCACTGACGATTCAAAGTGATAGAAGAAAAAAATTCCTCCAGTTGTTATTATGTCCATATTGTAGTCACAGTGAATGTACTGTCTTCAACAGATTTAAACAAGGATGCATTGAGGTAGGACAAGTACGCTGGTTTTGTACCCAAGCGAGCTAGTTTAAAGCTAATTCGTTTGTACATGTATGAACATTTTTGTTGAAGCATTTTATATTCCTGTTTTGTGGTCATGTCTTCCCATTAAAAAATTTCACCTAATATTTCACATCATCATTTAAGTTAGAGTAGGGAAATAACTTTTATCTATAAGCATTTTTAATCAATTAACTTTTTTTTTTTTTTTTTTTAATAATCAACAGAGAAAGACACTAATGCACCACTGCAATGTGAAAGAATATTGAATTGGAATAGGTAAATAAATAAATAGCAACAGATGTTTTATAATAAACGCTTAGGAAATTTTAATCAAAATGCCACTTTCAATGGCAGTTATTCAATTGTATATGCTTTGCTGTACACTTTAACAATATCCCTTTAACTGATTCTAACCATTTGCCTGTCAGAAAAGGAGAAAGCTCATAGGTGCTAGAGACAAAATACTACTCAATGCATTGCAGACTTTACATGATAAATCACTAAAAAACTTCCTCCTGTTTTTCCCTCCTTTAACAAACAGAAAATTTATCATGTTTCCTGTAAAAAGATAATGAGCATCTTCCAAAACCATACACAGGACCATTTCTCTATGACACAAAAATATTTAGCTATCACTTGAAAAAAAAAAAGCCCACACCTTATTTTGGGAAACTCTTGTAAAAACAATATACCATCTCAGATGTATGTTATTGAGCAGATAGGATTAATTTTGTGTACTGGCAAAACTTAACTTCTGGCATAGCACTGGTCAGTGCTGTGGGGTTGCAGTGCTGGAGCAGATACTTTGCAAAACTCCCTGTGGAATCCTGGTTAAGACAAAAGGTTTTAGCTATGAGCACCTATTTTTTTTTTTCTTTTTTTTTCTTTTTTTTTTTTCTTTTTGTTTTGTTTTGTTTTTGTTTTACAGACTTGGAAACTGCTGCAGATGGAGCAGTACAATCATAGAACGTGTGATAGACTCAAGGACACTGTAACAGTATTTGCTAAGCTATGTCAGTCAAATTCTACTTATAATTTTAAAATTTCTCTCTGTATATATATGTATAAATAAATGTATACATTCTTTAAGAAAGTATCGCCACTGACTTGTGATGTTCTTGATCCACAAATTGTTGAAGATTGGGACAGTGTTTGGGGATGTATCACTAAAAGCTTGTTCTGCTTTCAGACTACTCTGTATGGATGTAATTTGAAAACTGCCAGACACAAAATAATGCATTTGGCTGATCCTTTACCTGGTCTGGAATGGCTTTTCTTAAAGGGCAGTAGCACTTAGGTACTCATAATATGAAACATGGACTTTGATACAGGGAAAAGGATGGTCATGGTAAGCTGCCAGTGCTCATTCCCACAAGCTCTCATCTGCTTGTATGTTCTTTCTAAAAGTTTTACAGCTTTGACTCCCCTACAGGCATTGTGTAAACTATCTTCAGTGACAGTCACTTGGAGAAATTATTAGATATCATTAAGCTTCTTGAAGTACTTCTGCATTGAACTCCTAGCAGTTTCTTTTAAATCTTCCACTTACCGTCCAGGTTCTTTTCATGTTTTTAAGTAGTAACCTTTGATGTCAATTTCACAGGGAAAAAAATAAATAAAAAATTAAGGTCCCATCCCTCTTTCTCTCTCCAGTCTTTCTATAGAGCACCTGCATCAAAAGTGTCCTCATAGTTGAGACCAATTAATTAATTAATTAATTAAATGAATAGTATTCCCGTTTCTTTCTACTTTTACAGCCTATTGACTGAACTGTTTCTTGGCTTTAGCCCACATCTTCTCTAATTCATAAATACCACTTTTACCTGCTGCGCAGCTGAACTCCACCACTACCTCTCTCTCACTCCGCTTCCTCAAAGAAAATAAGGGCAGAAAATACCCTGGAAAGGGCTCAAGGGTTGAGATAAGGACAGGGGGGTCATTCAACAATTATCATCATGGGTGAAACAGGATCAGCATAGGGAGATTAATGTAATTTATTGCCTATCACTAGTGGACTGGAACAGTGAAAAGCTAAAAGCAAACTAAAAACACCTTCCACCCACCTTCCTACCCAGCAGCACGTCCCTTTTGGAGCAGCTGGAGCTGGCTCCTCTCTGACATGGGGCAGAGCTGGACTCTGCTCATGGAGGCCACCCCTGCAGCCCCTCTGCTACCAAAACCTTGACACATAAATGCAAGACAATGACTTTACTCAAATATGACAGATTTAGAGAAAGCATGGCATAACTGTAGGCATGAAGATCCTGAGGAATGAGATAACAATATAGATTTAATAAGGAAGGAGAAACTGAATGGAAGGCTGCCAAAAATCTAGGATGAAATAGAAGGTCTGCGTAAGAAAGATGCCATGGGCATTGCAGTTTCTACAAGGAGGAGGACCTTGCAATATTTTTTTAATTGTTGCTGTAGAAAATGCTTATGGTTGTCTTGGATAAATTCTTTTACTTTCTACAGCAATTTCTGGCATTAACAAAACAGCACAGAGCGGCAAATCACCTTTGAAAATAGTAGGAATTTTATTTTAAGAATGAAGGTTAGACTACATGCTGAAAAATAATCCACTACATGTGCAATATTGGAAATTCCTACATCCTTTGTAACCCTTGAGACAAAGTGAACTATGAACACTACATACCATAAACAATTATTTCCTTCCATTTGAAAGTACATGTTGATCATATCTTATACCTTTTGGTCCTGATCTTTGTCTTAAGAAGATATTTTAAGTGGAGACCAGTACTCATGTCTCATATCTTCACTGTCATTAATTCCTTGCTTTCCTGTCACTTGCAACTAGGCAGCAAGGTGTTTTGTTTGTTTGCTTGCTTGGTTTTGGGCTTAAAAAATTACATTCCCCTTTAACTCTTTGTGTGCATGTGTGTGTGTACTTTGTGTCTCTTACAGCAAGTGAGGAATATTTCTTCTGCACATTAGTCGGAAGAATTGACTAATTGACAGAATTGAATCTAGTGGTCTCATAGTTTTAATTCACTTCTTCCCCCTCTAAAGGGGAACTATGCAAAACTGAAGAAAAATATTTTCTCTGTATTGAAAGGAGCTAATCAAAAAATATAAAATAAAATCAGAGTTTATTGACAGTATGATGCTTTCTGAATCAGTTTTTAGTCAAAATCAAGATTATTATTTCTTTATTATTTCTTATTTATTTTCAGATGATATGGAGAAAGAGTTATATGTTTGCACACACACATATATGTGTGCATGTTTTTTAAAAATGATAACCCTAGTGTTTCCTATCTTTTGTTAATATTAGCAAGAGCAACTGTGTTTGTCTACTTTTAAAGGTATTGTTCTGGCCCCAAAACTAACAACCTAACTAACAGAAAATGTGATGAAATTGCTATACCCTACTATGGAAGGTTTTTTATTTATTGATATATATATGAGGTTCCAGCACAAGACATAGTTATTTCTTACAAATGAATTACCAAGAAGATGATGATAGTGAAATGGTGATGATAATAAAATAATGGTGATAGTAAAAGATGACAAATGTTACAAATGTGGAAAATGGAAAAAGGAGACCATGATTTTGCCAGCCCTGTTAGTTCTCTTAAAGATAGTTTGAATAGCTGTCAGAAACTCAAGCTCATCTTTCTTTGCGTTATAACTGTAGACAACAGGTTGTCTTTATAAGTCTTTAATATATCAGCTTGTTAATGACTTTTTGTGCTGTTAACATATGTTACATATATATATATATATATATATATTTATTTTTTTTTTCCTATTAGCAGGACATTTTCAATTAATTTTTTTCCCTTGGACAATTACGTCAACATTCAGATCTGCAATACCCATTGTTAATCAATTAACTAGATCCCCATGCAGAAATCTGAAATTCACCTACCTACAATATATTTGCCCAGAATGTTAAACCTTCCAGTTTAACTTGCTTTTCTCAACTTTCCTACATATTAAACTTCTTTCCTAGTCTATATTTTCTTGAAAAGCTTTTGAGAAATAGGAGCATACAATCAATACTGGAAATTTAGATATGCATAACTTGCTCTATGAGTGCTCCTTGAATCTGATTGCCCACAAGGAGGACATGGTCCTATTAAAGCAAGTCCAGAGGAGGGCCATGAATTTGACCAGAAGGCTGGAACACCTCTCCTGTGAAGACAGGCTGAGGTTGTTCAGCCTGGAGAAGAGAAGGCTCCAGGAAGACCTCACAGTGGCCTTTGACTGCCTAAAAGGGGCTGCAGGAAAGCTGGGAAGGCACTCTGTGTCCCTGTGAGCAATGCGTCTGAAAATTCACTTAAGATTACAAATACAGAAAGTGCACTTCTTTTTGTGAACCTTGTGTAAATGGCTGCCTAGACACTGGGAATTAATACATGATGATATTTAATTTATGACCTGTAATCTGTTTTGTTTTCATTTGGTTTATTTTACTTATTTATTTATTTATTTTGTGTGTGTGTAGTCTGGAAGTCAAGTCAAAACCAAACACTGGCTCCAATCTCCTCATCCTATTCCAACACTTTCTCAAAAGTTCTCAAAAGAGAGAAAATTCAAACTTTTAACCAAATCTAAATTTAACTGCCTGAGTTCATTTCTAATATGTGCAAAATTTGAATGATAAGTGTATATTTTTAGAGTAACCTCAATTATATCTGCAATGAAATCAGTGAAAGTCCAGGCAGGAAATTTTTCCCTTTACATTTGCAATTTAACTTTGACATATATTTCTGGCAATATGTGATTAATCTGCTCAGCATACAAATATTAGATTGACTTCTTTTTATTAAAAAAATAAAATAAAATCAGTATTAATAGAAATTTTACCAGAAGTACACCCAAATCATTTAACATTATTTAATCCTCTTCCGGTTAATTTCCAGATGCCTTTTAGTCCCAAACCCAGGTACTTTTAAGTTAGTATATATGAATTGTGAGACTGTCAATGCAACAACTGCAGAATTAAAGTAAATCAGACAAACGAGAGGTGTTCGTGATCATGTTCTACCCATTACTTCTTGCTGACATCACTGTGAACCATACAAACCTGAACTCAAGTGATTTGATACTTACATGGAAACAATGAAAAGCACAGTGGGAAGCTTTGTGATCTTGGCTATAATTTTAGGAATCAGTGAGACTGTTTCAAATCACAAGCAAGATAAAATAGAGAAAATGCTATGAGATGCTGCACCTGCCAACTCTCCATGAAGGAGTGGGGAGCCAGACAATTTTCTGCTGTCCTGTGCTACACCTTCTCCTTTCTGCTTAATTTCCCCAAGATCAGAGTAGCTCTTTCTCTTCTGACTGCCATTTTTTAACCTGACTTTTCTGTGGAGTCATTTTTTCTTGGGGTGTGAATGCTGCTGCCAGCATATCATTTAAAAATGCAGTGTGTTTTGTATTTTTTAAAATTGCTGTGTAGCCACATTGTCAGTCATAAACCTGGTTATATATAGTTCCTTCAGCATAGCCACATGTTGTAAAGCTTTGATTGACAAGAAAGTTTATTCTAAATGGATCTGATGTGTCATCAGTGTAAAATGAGCCTTTTGAATGACATCTTAACGGAAAAAATATTACACCAATCACACAGAATGGGAGCAATAGTGCTTGTTATTACTGCAAGACTACATTAGGTCAGATACCCCCAGAACAAGTGCCTTTGATATGTGCATGTTTTCCAATATCAGCTCATTCTGGCCATGCAGGTGTCTCTCCAGCTCTCCGGTTGGTCACTGAATAGTGTAAATGTGTTTTTGCTGATTCTTTTCTTTTTGAGACAGTTTTGTCACAAGCAATAGGCAAGAGTTTTAACACAGAATGGTGGCTTGAGTGAGGCACATTTCTAGTTTAGTTTATATCTATTGCAAAAAAAAAAAAAACTTCGAATATTCTCTTTAATAACTTGAAATTTTAATAAGGACCTAAGGAACAGTTGAAGAGTGACTGAACTTATATTTAAATTAGGGCTTTGAGAGCTTGGAGATTCTAACTTGGTGAACTCTAATTAAATCCCACAAGGCCATCAGGTCTGCCTCCCTAGCTCTTGATGGTGAAAGGGAGGTCTTCAAAAAGCATCCCCTGACAGTATACAAGTGGGAGGAAAAAAATCCTTCAACCCTTCATGATAGCATTTTATAAAGCAAGAATTCCTGAAGGAGTACCAGAAAAGAGGAACAATAGAGCATGAAACCGTGAAAAGCTGAGAAATATGTTTTGAGTATTAGTGTAGCAGTCCTCCTGAAATTCAGTTTTGTAAGGTTTTTAAGAGACTAGTGTTTGTACAAATTGTAGTGGACCAGAGACTTTAGAAGGTGCCATAGTGCGTGTTTATATTATTGCTGCTGCATTCTTTTTGGCTTAACCACAATGTAATATTGGCTGAAGGATTGAAATTCTGCTGCATTTGGTAAAATATAATCAACTTGTTGGGTAATTACTAGTACATAAATAAGTTGTAGTATGTATGTTTCAGAACATGAAGTACGGATGGTTGACTAGATGACTTCTTGAAGTTCCTTCCAGCCCAACTTTTTATGATAACTAGAGGTTTATTGGAGCTATGAAGATCTAAGTATTTTATTTTATATATATATATAGTACTGAAAATGTTTTGTGTCTGAAAATTTAAATAGCAGCTGAAAAAAATAAGCTTCCTTCTTCAGAAAAATATGTGTATATTAACACAATAGAAACAGGTGATGTAAGTCTATTTCCTATTTTACTTCATTTTTCTTTCTTTTTCTAGAATTGGCATGGTAATGTCAGAATGATTTTTAGTTTGCCAAACATGAAAATATATTAAAAGATAGCCTTTTCCCTTCAAATATAAAACAAACATGAGCATTTAAAATCACCAAATCAAGCAAATGAAACCAAGCCAAACCAAAACAGAAACACTGACTCTCTATTCTATTCTACTATTCTTTCCATAGAATATAACTTTTCATGAAATATGACAAACTTCCACTGAAATAACATAACCATACATGTCTATTCCAATAAAGCAGTTTTATGTATGGCCATAGCCGTTGAAATACAGGTGAAATACAGGTGAAATGCTTTCCTGTTCTTAAGAAAATACACCAGAATTGATATGAAAATCATGATTTGGCTATCTGTTGGCTATCAAGTAGCTGGCAATCTGTAAAAGTTGTCTTTGGATGTTGTTTACCATTTTTCTTCCAAAGAGATCCTACGACATATTTTGCCTTCCTTGCTGTATTCATATAAATCTTTTATCTTGATAGTGTCAGTGGTAACTTACACCCCACCTTAACAAATCCCACTCTTTTTCTGAGCATTTTCTTCTAAAAGCACTAAATAAATTCACCATTAAATTATTTCTATTCTTGCATCTATGAAAGCATATTATTAAACTGAATATGTGCATCTTTTTCCTGGGGAAGGTTTCAGAGTATGTATTTTTTTAATAGAATTGATCTAATCAGAAGACACATACAATTGATCTCACTGAAGTCTATTTTTATGTATATTTTGAGTATTAGTGTAGCAGTCCTCCTGAAATTCAGTTTTGTAAGGTTTTTAAGAGACCAGTGTTTGAGGCATGAGGCATTACAGACATATCAACCTCATCCTAGAATTAATTCCTTTCAATAAGATGATATGAATTGTTTACAGTTATTTCACTGCAATTTTGTGTGCCGATAACTAATCTCTCACAAGTCTATAGTTTCTTACATAAAGAATACCACTGATAACAGAAAAAAAATCTTTGAAAAGGAGAGTTACAACTGTTAAAATCAGATGTAATATCTATAACATGAGTTATTCTGTAATTAACATAGTAAATATAGTTTTTTATTTATTGCTATGTAAAGACATTGTAAAGTCCAATGACATTGTAAAGTCCATATGTAAAGACATATGTAAAGTCCAATTCTAGGTAAACAAATGTAATTTAAAAATTGTAACAAATGTTGATTAATTTTTTTACTTTTTTTTTGAGTTTGTGTAACTTTCTGAGTGGCTTGTCATGACACACCTGAAATACCAGAATATAGCAAAGTAAATAAACCAACCAGTACAAAAAATAAATTAATATAAAAGAGAATTTGTCAGGATATGGTATTAGTTAAAACAGCATGACTCCAGAGTGTCAAATTAAGTTTTTGGAGTTGCATCAGGACAACTGATCAGGTGCACACTGAGAAAGGGTTTCATTTTGTTATTGTTAGTGGACAAGGCTCATTTTCTTTCAATAACCCATACATCCTTGTTGCAGTTCAGCTCTGGTACATTTTAGGGAACTTATTCATTTGTATAACCTCACATACATAATGTACAGCTATAAGTATTTATATTTTATGGAAGAAGATGTGTTCCTCCATCTTGAACAAGATATATGGGAAAATACTCAAAAGCTTTATATTGTACCTTTGTAGCTCCTGTCAAGTGTATGCATCAAAAGAAGATTAAAGTGCAGTATGTGTCTTTTAGCTTACTTAAAAATCTAGACAGAATCATCCTTGATGTTTTTCTTAATACACCTATGACCTGAAAGAGATATTGAACTATTATACACCACCTTTGTTCTTGAGTACGAGATGCAAAAGTATTGTTTTTTTTTTTTTCCTTTTGAACTTTTTTTTTTTTTTTTTTTTTTTTTAATGAAAGTGTTGCAAAGGCTTTCATGGTTTTGTTCTGAAGTGGCAGTACCCATTCCTTGGATATAAAAGTAACAGGTATGAAATATGAAGGCACCTTTAAGTTGTTCTCTGATCAAAGCTCTGCACATTGATCAAGTGCATTAGGAGAAAAGATCCATTTTTAGGAATGTTAATATGTTTAGCTTGAACTAACTCTGATCTAAGGCTTGTGAATTACAAACTGGGTAAACTGTTTTTATAGAACTATTAGTTCCTTTGGTTCCTCTGTCGGTGGAAAGTATAAAGAATAACTCAAAACTATAGACTGCTTGTCATACTTCAGTACAAGGAAGGCATACTATTTTTATTAAGGTTACAAATTCTACCTTCCCTATTGTGATTTTTTATTTCAAGTAGTGATTAAAAAAGTAATCAAATAATCCCTGTATAGCTTATTGACATAGACAATAAATAAATAAATAAATACAAATTAAAAAAAATACATTTATTTGTTTCAACACAGAGTGCTTATTAATTGGCTTTTCCTTGGTGAGATAGTGCTATATGGGCTTTCTTCTGCCCTGAATGCCTGTTGCTATTGATTAAGTCCTGAACAGCTTAAGACCTCCCTGTCTAAGGTCGCTTCTCTAACTTTATGATGTTACTGCAGCTGAGATCAGGAGCTGTACTCACACTGGAATCGCCTTATTTGAAGGAAGAATTCCTGTGTGATAGGGCATTCCCTATGTGGGGCCACATTTGGAAAGGGCTGTCCATGTTTGATCAGAGGTGGTATGATGCATGGCTGTCTTTTAGGGCACACAGTGTGAATGCTTGTAGGAAGGGGTGAGGGAAACAAAGAAGAGGCTTGGTTATGGTGAGTTGCTGGATCTCTCTTGTGCTGAGGTTTGCTAGCAGGGTTTGCCACCAGTATGATCTCATTTGTTTTGGTTAATTTGATCATTTGTTTTTGTACCTCATATAAGTGTCACTTGGTGGAAGCTGCTTTAGAATATATTACAGGTTTATCAAATAACAGTCAGACTTTAATAGATATCACTAAATACTGTAGAATTTATTTATTTATTTATTTTTCTAGTGAAAAATATTTATTTATTTATTTTTATAGTGAGTAATATTAAACACCTGTG
Organism: Aythya ferina; assembly: GCF_964211825.1. Lineage (NCBI taxonomy): Eukaryota > Metazoa > Chordata > Aves > Anseriformes > Anatidae > Aythya > Aythya ferina. Next base: position 82,096,658 of record NC_140299.1, read on the forward strand.
GGAAATGTTTTGGAAGATTTGATGATTTCATTTCAGAATCATCATTGTCTAGTGTTTTCTTTTTGTCTCGTATTTTCAGGTCTTTTAAATAAAGACCGTAATTGATTGACACCTCTTTCCATCTCAATAGATCGAAGGTTCTTTACAGGATGAGCAAGTCTGACTGGAGACGTCATGGAGATCTGCTGTTCTTGAAATGCTGTGTCTAGCATTATGAAATATTTCTTTGATTATGATTTTGCCTGTTGGAAACTGGTGGTTTTGTCTCAACTGTTACTTTAAATGAATTTTAATTGTCCACATCAAAACTTTCCAGTGACAATAAGAACTGGGAAGGGTGATATCATTCTGCTGAGTATCTTTGTTCCAGAAAATCTCCAGATTGCTTACCATGTGTACTGGGTTTACATAACAAAGTTGGGGTATCAGAGGGACTGCAGGGGCAGCTTCTGTGAGCAGAGCCCAGCAGCTGCCTCATGTCAGAGAGGCGCCAGCTCCAGCTGCTCCAGAAGGAATCCACTGCTGCCCAGAGCTGGGCTGTGAGTGACTCTGGCAGAGAGGAGTGTGAAGCAGCCCTGCAGCCCCCAGGTGAGTGCAGCAGGAGGTCAGGAGGTGCTGCAGGCAGGCAGCAGCAGTTCCCCTGCGGGCTGTGCAGGGAGTGGCCCCTGGTGGAGCAGGCTGTCCCCCTGCAGCCCATGGGTCCCACATGGAGCAGATCTCCACGCTGCAGCCCCCCCATGGGTGGAGGAGCCCCCGGTGGAGCAGGTGGATGTGGCCTGGAGAAGGCTGTGGCTCATGGAGAGCCCCCGCAGGAGCAGGCCCCGGGCCGGAGCTGCAGCCCTTGGAGAGGAGCCCACGCAGGAGCAGGGGGTCTGTGGGGTGCTGCCACCCACCCGTGGGGGATCTGTGCAGTTTGCTCCTGAGGGATGGATGGACTCCATGGGACAGAGCCATGTGGGAGCAGTTCCTGAAGAGCTGCTGCCTGTTCAGTTCGGGCAGGCTCAGTTCAGGAAGGATGGCATCCCATGGGAGGGTCCCCACGGGGAGCAGGGGCAGAGAGGGACCATAAAGAAGTGGCAAAGAAGAGTCAGGGACTGACTGCAGCCCCCAGTCCCTGTTCCCCTGCACTGCTCAGGGGTAGGACAGAGGAAGTGGGTGGGTGGAAGGTGTTTTTAGTTTGCTTTTAGCTTTTCATTGTTCTGGTCCACAAGTGATAGGCACTAAATTACATTAATCTCCCTATGCTTAGGCTGTTTTGCCTGTGATGATAGTTTGTGAGTGATCTCCCTGTCCTTATCTCAGCCCTTGAGTCTTTTCCATTGTATTTTCTTATCATTTTTACTTTGAGAAGGAGGAGTGAGAGACAGGTTGTGGTGGAATTTAACAGCCCACCAGAGTAAAACCTTGCTTAAAACCTTCCACCAGTGTGGAAGCATGTGTGCAGAAAAAAAATAATAAAAAAAAAACATTTCAGAAAAACTTGTATTTTCATTCCTCCTTCTATAACGTCCATTTCAAGGTATGAGTGCCATCTTCCTACGTCTATTGTTTAAGGGGATTAGGTAGTCACATTCAATTTTACAAAAAGAAGCAATTTCGGAACTGAGAAAAGCCTTTCAGCAGAACATGTTCATTCATTTAAGTCTCCCTGCAGGTTTTGGACATCTGACTATGTGTAGAGCTCTGTAATTGTGGCTTAGGAGCCAGTGTGACCACTTTCATTCTAACTCACTCTTTGGCACTGCAGGGGAAAGAGCTGATCTCTTTGGAGAAGAGTTTGAAATACCTGTTCCAACAGAAAAGCAGCCCAGATGCATTGGATTTGCTTAGATTTGAACATAACTTAGATTTGAACATTTTTACCTGACCCCCAGAAGTATTGGATCACCTTGATAAAATTCATCATAGTCAGATTTACAGACTATTTCCTGCATGTTCCCTTATTAGCCACAGCTATTTTCTTCAGCTTGGCAGAATATATGTTAATTTAACCCACTCATAATGAGACACACATAAGAACTTGTCACTCAAATTGTAGGTCTGCAGAGGATTCTCCCTTCAGAGAACTTTGGTTGCAAAGGAAAATTCTCTTTGTGGCTGATAATAGTGATTCTTTTTAACAGTAATGGATTGGGAAGGGGTAAAAACATGGTATTCAGGATATCCCAATGCACTGCCATACAAATTAAATGTAACAGAAATGCTTGGGTTTTGGATGCATTTAAATAGGTAGTACCAAGGACGTGAACACACCAGTGTGTCTTAAAGCTGAAAGCAGTTTAAGAGTGGAAGAATCCTAACTAAGGAGATTTCATAGAAAATTCTTGTTCCTGCCTGCACCACATCATGACTTTCATTTCCCACTAATTCATCCACACATTTGGTTAAGTAACTAAAAATGTATTCTGAATATTTTTATAACAATATTTTTCTGTTTAAAAGAAAAGTCACTGCCAGACACCACCATCTGTTGTGTAGACCTACAGAATATGCATCTGATGTCTGTGAGTTGCTGTCTTTTATATCCTCTTATATAATTAGAGATTTCAGCCCTTAGTGATGCCTCCTTCTCCACCTAAAGAAGGCCAAGTGTAAGTTTACCCAAAGTATATTAATCACTTTCCTGCTACTCACTGATAAGAGCAGTGCTCTGTACGGTTAAAAGCTATTAAATGTGTCTATTCAGAGGATGTTTAAAATCCTCTGCTGAGCACTTGGCTAAAATCCAAAATTATTACCATAATACCTTCTGAAATGAGACAGAAAACATAATGTATTACAATTGATAAGTGCATCATTTGTACTGTAGATTTAGTTTATTTTGGAAATATATTTAAATGTTTTATTTGTCTTTTACACACCCCAGATTAAAATTTTAGTATACTTTTGGCTAACAATATTATATGAATCAAAAGAAATATGTATAATGCAAAAATGTGTTATAGTTATATCAACAGAACATTACATTTGAAAAGGTTTAGAAGCTGCTCTAGTGATCCAGTGTAATTATGGCTCTGTAAATGTACTACAATAATTGGACACAATCTAATGAAAAAGTATTTCTATATTTTCAGAAGTGACCATGGGTTTCTACTATTCCAGACCCTTCTTCCGTGGTCCTTTCCCACTGCTTCTCCTATTGGGTTCCTTGAACTGGAATTGCAATCACAAGCAACGGGAGCATGTATGTCATAAATGGGTTAATTTTAGTGTTATGTTGCCTTTAAATATTATTGAAATTATTCATTCATAATTTTGACAAAAAGCTTCTTTTTTTCTCTACAAAGAAAAATATTTTTTTTTCTCACAAATGCAATGTATCTTTTAAAGATGCATTCCAGCTGACTTTTAAAAATTGAAATTTATTTCCACCTTATTAATATGCAAAATATCTTTGGTGGAAATCACTACATATAAATATATATGTATAATTCCTATTAAAAATGGCATTTTCAATTATTTGCAACCGTAGTTGTCTAGTTTCAAATACTTCAGACTACCAAAGCAAGAGATCAAGGTACTGAGTCTGCTGTATTCAGCTGGATGCCTTAGCTGCTGTGCTGGAGCTATGGGCTCTTCTCCTTTGGACTTGTGACTGCTGCTCTCCATGTGCATAGTAGTCCAGACTCAACAGGAAGTGCCTACAATGGTTTTGCTCAGAATACCTCAAACTCAGTCAGTTAGAAGTGCTCCATGACACACGATGGGATTTCAAGATATACTATGCTACAAACACTGTAGGTTGCAGCTCTCCTGCTTCTGAGAGGGTGTCCCTGCATCTACATTCGATGATACGTGTGCTGGTAAATCCTGTCTAGAAGTGTAGAACTGACTTCCTACATCTAATACTAATTCTACAACTACAGCAAGATTACAACAAGCATCTGAATATTTATTCTTGGAAAGGCTTTCTCCTGCTGTTGCTTTCAGACTTAAATGCCTGCATTTCCAGTGAGGTTGCTTCTGTGTACAGGCTGAATCTTAAACACAGATTAAATGACTTTTTTTTTTTTTTTTTTTTTTGTCCAGAATAGATGTACAAATCATAGATAACTCCTCAGCTGGCTTTCATTTGAGAGATCACAGTTCAAATTACTTACTGAGATTATTTTCCTAATGCCGTCTGAGTGGGGACAACATAGGTGATCTGAATCTCACCAAAATTTAAGTGGTTTTCTCTACAAGAAGGCAAAAAAAAAAGAGATTTATTTTAACCACAGTACTTTTTGCATACTTGTCATTATAATAGTTACCATTATTGATGCACTTGTCTTGGATTACAAGTGATTCAAGAACATATGTATTTGTTCAGAGAGTTTTTGCTCAATTAATAAAAATAACATGAACATATTTGCAATTTGTTTTAAAGCTCATTTTTATTAAAATCATATTTTTGGCCCAAATATAGTTGGACAGCACCCTTTAAAATAATCTTATGTCTGTCATGGAAATTTCTGGAATCAAACTGAAATGCTTAATTACCTATGAGATTATAGTTTCTGAACTTCAAAGGTTTGAACTAATGATGTTCCTTTACTTAAAGCACTCTTTTGCAGGGGTCTAAAATTCCTTCTGAGATTACGTTTGAAAACCCTAAATGTAGTTGGTGAAAGAAGATATTTGTAAAACACACCATCAGTATTGATTCTAGCTAAAAAGTCATATTTTATTTCCCTGCTGGTTACATTGTGACCTTTGTTAAGCTGTCATATAAATTACATTTGTCTTTATAATACTACCGCTAACCACAATGCAGATTTTGTCGTTGGATAATTGTATTATATATTGGTCTACATCTGAATTAACTCTCAGCTTGGGACAGATAAAACTTGTAATATCCAAGTTTGGTTAAATTCTGATTCTTCATTTCAAAGTTCTGACTATGTAGAAGCAAACCAGCTATTTCTGAATGAACATGGAATATCCTTCTGGTATTTTAAGTGGCTTACTTTGGTCTGCCTTCTGACTTACATATAATAGATCTTTTGATTAAGATTGACACCTATAGCGAAAAAGACTTAAATTGAGTGCTCAAGTGGTGATTATTGTTAACTTATCTTCTAGGAAGATCGTCTTCTACTCAAGGGTTACAGAAATAAGAAATTGCACAATGGCCAGATGTCACATTAGCATATGCAAATCCATCCTACTCACGCAAAGCTATTCACCGTAAGTGTGACTAGCTAAAGCAGACTTGCTAAGACTGTCAAAAACAACCACTGTTGATGGTGTTGGAACAAGAGTAAATGGTTAAAGGGAAAACAGAACCACAAGAAATCCCAGGTCTATAATGATGAAGTATGCTACTCAAGAAAAAATTGATCTGTAGCCTCAGGGTGCTGATCCCATGAACTGTGTTGTTTATAAGTGCCAATACAGTAGATGATACAAGTTGGAAAGGTGACAGAACAGTTTGGTTGCATGACCTGGTTTTAACTGGCAGCTTGTTGCAGCTGCTATATCACTGTCTTCTGTGTAGCACTTCAAGTCATCGCCTCTTATGCTTCCTGTGCAATTGGAAGTGGTTTGCTGATGATAACACTGACATCAGTCTCGCACCCCTGCCCTATATCTCCCAATTTTTTTGCAGCTTACAGTGTGTTGGGACAAAGATGCAACTCAGTCTAACAATGTCTAACAATGGTCTCTCTGGCCACTCTGCTGAAGTTGGTCAAGCTGTACAAGCTTACTCCAACCACTTCTTGCAACTTTGTTCTTCAGAAAACAAAAACCTCTCTCCTTTCATTACTTGTCTATCATTTTCCACCCTCTCCTATGAGAGGGGTGTCAGGCAGTCACTGCAGTCTGTATTTTAGATGTTTACAATTAGATGGGGAAACTAAAATTTCACAGCCAAATAATTAAATACCATGTTAATGAATTCTGTTAGTCATATTACACTGAATCATATTAAAGTGCTTAACCATGTGCTTGAAGGAAAGAAATATTTAAAGTGAATTCTGGAAATATTCTGAATACTAATTAATTTGTTCAGAAATCCTACTTTGTGTTAGTTTGATGATATTAAGAAGTAATGCTTATGTTACATCTTATCCTATTTGTCAATTAAGGGGAAATTTATGAAGTGGTACTCCATGGACTCTGCTGAACATAGATATTATAGCTGTGAACTGCATCTTTGGGTCTTCAGGCACATCTATTTGAGTATGCCAAAGCTGTCTAACACACCTTTCACCACAGGTTTTGACCAGGTTTCTGCAGTTGCCCTCTCTTTGACACTGGAACCCTCCTGTAATTGGGGAAACCCCATCGTTAATGACAGCACCTGTGGAGAAAGACAAAACAGCTGTTTTGAGGGTCTGTAGATAATGTTTCAGAAATAAGAACATTCGTGTGCAATCCCTCAGGTGCTTTCAGCATGACATTTCCTTTTTTTTTTTTTCTTTTTTTTTTCTGAACTTCTGTCAAAATTGTATGCTCTAAGTTATTAGAGCATCATATTATTTTCTTTCAATTGGAGACTAACCCGCTCTTCCTTCCTCCCCTCTCCACAATAATAGGGGTAAAATAACAATATAAATAAGAACTGGCATGGCTATTTTATTTCTTCTCTGTCTCTCTTTTCATTTATGGTGATTTTGCAAACAAGACTTGAAAATAATGTGCAACAGTTCTGATCTTGTAAAAAGATAAACATGGCAAAAACATAGGGATTGAGTCCTTCAGGCAGTACACAGGCAGGTAGTGAGTTTCTACTTTGGTACATGGAATCAAGGTGTTCTAAGAAATAGATTTCATACTGGGTTAAAGGAGATAGTATTTAAATAGAAGCTGAAACAAAGGTAATGCATACTTACTATTGTCAGACTATTACACCTGATCTTTTCAAAATGTCAGTAATGATATTTTCTTATGATAAAGTGCTGTACTGACCTGAGGAGTCTTTGGATCTTTGCCTTTTATACCTTGGGGTAACTTTTCACACATCACAGATTTCTGAGAAGACAAAAAAGTAGAAAAAATACTGAAAGGTCCGTTTTCTTTGTCCAACAGAAAGGACACTATCCTGTGCTCTGTTCTTTTTGTCCAAAGTTTGACCAAAACACTTGATTGTTTATTTATATTAATTTTATTACAAGATAAATACACAAGACACAGCTCTTCTGTAGCACTCACAGGCAGATAAATAACAAAGATTCACATAAATGCTCCAACACAATATCATGGTTTTGGCTGGGACAGAGTTAATTTTATTCATAGAGGCTCATATGGTCTGTGTTTTGGATTTTTTTATGAAAATAGTGGTAATAACATTGTCACTTTCCAGTTGTTACTGAGCAGTGCTCACACAGAGCCAAAGACTTTTCTACTTCTCATGCTGCCCTGCCACCAAGTAGGCTGCAGCTACACAAGGAGCTGGGGGAGACACAGCCAGTACAGCTGACCCAAACTGACCAAGGGGATGTCCCATAGCACGTGGCGTCATGCTGAGCAATAAAGGCTGGGATAAAGAAGGAGTTAGGAGGGACATTCAGAGTGATGGTGTTTGTCTTCCCCAGAAACCATTATGTGTGGGGAGCCCTGCAATGCTGGAAATGTCTGAACACCTGCCTCCAATGAGAAGGAGTGAATGAGTCCCTTGTTTTGCTCTGCTTGTGCACATGGCTTTAGCTTTACCAGGTAACCTGTCTTTATCTCACCCCATGAGTTCTCCTGCACTTTAACCTTCCTGATTCTCTCCCCCATCCAACCAGAGGAGAGTGAGCAATTGTCTGGGTGATGCTGAGTTGCCTGCTGGGGATAAAACACAATACCCATGAAACAGCAAATGTCTATAGGAAAGGTTAGAACTGAATCAGTTAGGATACCAAATCTTTTCAGCTCCACCAAGCAATTTTTTAGCTCCTGTACAGCTTCTTTGTGACAATGACTTGCTTTTGGCCTCAGCAACCGTGTTTTTATTTTTATTATTACTATTATTATTATTAATCAGTTTGGATAATTATACCTTCTTGAAAATTAATCAGTTATGAAATTAGCTCTGTTGTCTGATCAGGTATCAAGATGAGGATTTTTAGGGTAAGGCTAAATATACCTGTGAAATAGAAATCCAGTAATTTTTGTTATGTGGCTGCTACTGAAGAGGAATACTATCTCACAACAGGATGTTTTCTAATACCTGTGACAGAACCTTTAATTTTTATACTTTATCAGAGTCAATGCAAACAAGGCTTTTTATGTAAATGAACTTTGCATGAAATTGATAGTGTTGATAGCTAGAGGAGGTTTTGTGGTCATGCTTAAGGTTATGTGGCCATTTCTTACAAGGGTGAATCACAGGGTGAATTGTTATGAACTGGCAGAGAAACTGAAATGTCAAGGTGTTATGAAGCTGTAATAGTATTCATCATTCTAAATCATATTTAACATATTTAACAGTAACTTATCTCTAAAATTAGATCCAGGAATCGCAAATCAGGAAAGTATAAGAAAAATTTCATCCGATTAGATAGTGACTTAAATTAAGAGATGCATGCTCTCCTTTATTATAAATATATAAATTATAATATATATAAATTATAAAATATAAAACAAATGGAAATAATATTAGTATTTAAATATTTTTCAGACTATCTTAGGGCAAGTGCAGAAGTGTATGAAGGACTTTTGCAGAGAAACTTTTCGAGTTGTCACTTTGGTATTATTTATGGATTAGCAATTCATTTCCTTTTATGGTTTGACTGAAATCTTTCACCTTCCTTTAAATTTTTAATTTTTTATTCCCCTCTCCCTCCCAATGTTCATTAGAAACTATTGGAAGTAACACCAAGTGAACTGGGTTCTACTTGTGGCTTTATATAGTTATGTCCAAAACTCAATGTTACCTTTCCTCAGCTACCATCTTACCCTGAAAGCAATGGATTTTTGTCCAACTAAACTCCCAGGATGCCTAAGCAGAGGCTTGTCTGCACCCACATGCAGGACTAGATGGGCATTAAGCTTCTTTCTTACACGTATAAAGTTGAGCTATATCTACATCATTGTCAGGTCCTTGATTTGAGAGGCATTCAAAGAATACAGCTTTTAGATAAGTCATTACACAAAAATGGATAAGTTAACCTCCTTCTTTCTCCTTCTTTCATTTTTACCCCAAAGCATCAAGATGCTTTTGTCTGAGCTGATTTGAATCACAGCCCTTCAGAAGAGCCACTAAATGAGAGATTGCAAAGATAGAAAACAAGAACAGTTCTTGCCATGTCAGTGCCTTTAGCACAAAGCTCTGGATACCAAACTAAAGGATAAATCAACGTAAGAGACTTATAGAATCAGAATCATAGAATATTATGAGTTGAAAGAACCCACAAGGATCACTGAATCCAACTCCTGGGTCCACAAAGGACAATCCAAAAATCAAACCACATCTGCAAGAGTGTTGTCCTAATGCTTCTTGAGCAGGCTCAGTGTTGTGATCATGTCCCTGGGCAGCCTGTCCCAGCGCCCGACCACCTGTGGGTGCAGAACCTCTCCCTAACCCCCAGCCTGACCCTCCCCTGTCCCAGCTCCATGCCATCCCCTCAGGTCCTGTCGCTGTCCCCAGAGAGCAGAGCTCAGCGCCTGCCTCTCTGCTCCCTTCATGAGGGAGCTGCAGGCCGCCATGAGGCCTGCCCTCAGCCTGCTCTGCTCGGGGCTGAACAAACCCAAGGACCTAATAGTTTCTCTGATAACTTAATGTCCTTTTTACACTGTGGTGTTCAAAACTGCACACAGTGCTCAAGGTGAGGCTGCACCAGTCAGAAGAAAGCGGGACAATCCCTTCCCTTGACTGTCCAGCAGTTCTGTGCCTGATGCACCCCAGAACATCGTTGGCTGTCCTGGCTGCTAGGGCACACTGCTGGCTCACATTCAGCTTTTTGCCAACTAAAACCCCCAGGTTCCTTTCTGCACAGCTGCTCTCTAGCCTCCTGTTCATACATAAAGCCAGGGTTGCCCCATTCCAGGTGCAGAATCTGGCAGTTGCTCTTGAGCTTTTTATTTTTGGTGATTGCCAGCCCTTTAAGATCTCTCTGCAAGGCCTCTTCACCCTCATGAAGTCAACAGTTTCTCCCAGTTTAATATCATCTCTGTGCTTACTCAGGAGTTTGGAAAGAAAAGATACCTATTTGCACAGCCCTTCTTTATGCCCTGTAACTGGTGACTCAGAGAGTCTTCTGAGAGGAGAACACAAAGAAAACGTCCCATTATACAATGACCTGTGCATAGCTCCTGTGCACCAGGTGGTCTGATCATTAAGGAATAGATAAAGATGATGTAGGGTGGAACAGTCTGTCTGCATTCTACCTGCCAAGATTCCATGTATGTGTTTCTTGGTGGTGAATTTGAATTTGTTTTTAACTTGCTAGTTCATTCCTACCTGGATGCCATTGTTTTAACACCCTTCAATTTTGCCCATAAAGCTACTTTCAGGTCACAGTGTGCTATTGAACCCCTGCAACACTAATAACTGGCTTACAAAAATTTTCCACAGGTTTGTTGGCATCCTAGAGACCCCTGAGTTGTGGTAATATGCAAGTGAATTCCATGCAAGTGTTTGCTATTTTATAGCTCAGGAGCTATGTGTCAATGCTCTCAGTACATTCTTCAGCATAAAGTATTAGTGTAGAAGTAGTTATATGAAAGTTATGTGTCTAAACTCTTAAGAAATGGATATGGTTTAGTGGAGGGCTGTTAGCGTTAGGTTGGAGGTTGGACTCGATGACCTTGAGGTCTCTTCCAACCTAGAAAATTCTGTGATTCTGTGATTCTGTGATTCTGTGAAATTTCAATGCTAAATGTTGTTTTCTTGCTTTCCTGGAAATAATCTGGGTTGACGAACACAGCTTTAAAATTTCTCAGTAGTTCAAACCTGAAGAACCTAAGAACAGAGAGTTTGGTTTCACAGAAACAGTTACAGTCTGTAGAATTACATGAATGTTCCTAGTTAAATTAGGACATTAGGCTCTTTCATAAACCTAAAAAAAAAAAAATAATAAAAAAATGCATATACTCTTTTTTATCTTCTAAATATTTTAAAGAAAAAAAAAAGATTAAAAAAAAAATAAATTAAATTAAATTAAAAAAAAGATTAAAGAAAAAAAAAAAGAACAGTATTGGCAGTTAATGCTATTAAATGTCTTGAACAGTTTCTGTGGTAATATAATTGGTAACTTGAAGCAGGTCAATGACAGTTGTGTCTGCTCAAAACAGGTATGTAATAGCTATATCAAATCATAGGCCAGCTTCCCTGCACACAATTATTCGACATTACTCTATGTGTCAATACAAAAGCTTCTCACAGGTGATATAGTTGTTTCTCTAAACATTGTTTTATTCCTTTCTACCTGATTGCCTGTTTAGGCTGAGTCAGTTGCTTACTAAGGTGAAGTTGGCAATTTTGTTGTGGCAGACAGTCAAAACTCATATTCATTTTGCATTAAAAAGAACCTGGTAAAATATTTCTGTGGAAATTGTAAAATTCCTGTGAATTATTTAGGCAGGACTTTCCTGTTCTTTCCTCCATATACATACTTGTTTTCTGACAGGTGTAGCTCTGACAGGACACAGATTTACAGCACTACAGAAAATATACAACTATTTTTGCAGTTATATAATTAGGGACTATGGTAGGAGTATGAACTCTTACTCATGCATTTTAATGAAGAATTCAGAATATGTGTGTTGCAACATTTGAATAGATTTTGGGCAGTGTCAAATGATAGCTATCTCTAATGTTGTCAATAGTAACGGCAATTTGGATTCCATTTCAATTAAACAGAAATTGAGACATGTCCTTGGCTTGTGCTTTAAGTTCACTTTGAGTGATCTGAAAAATTCAGAGTGGTACTAAATTATTTCTTTCTTTAAAATCATAAAAATTCTTTAAAATTATAAAATTGAGCACAAAATGCAAGGGTTTGATTAACATACCCAATAAAACAGGTACAGCAATGGTGGTTTCCATGAAAGGACTACTTATAAATGCTTGTTTTTCCATCATGTAACTATCTGTAGTGCTTCAGAAAAAATGTGTGAAAATGCATTTGGTATTGCAAAAAATCATTACTGCAACATTAACTCTGATATTCATAAGCTCTCATAGAAATCTTTCTCGCTTTTTTTGTGTATTGATTTAGTCTTTCATTAGAGGAGACTTTGTTCTGTTGAACAAAGGTGCTTTGCTGTGTGAAACGATGTGATTAAGGAATGTTCTTTAATCAACTGAGATGCACAAAAAAAGATCATCATTATCCATAAGGAGGATGTTACTTTACAACATTTATGACAAGCTTTCTGATGTCCAGTAGGAAACACACCTTAGATATGTGCTGCCGTTATAGTGGCATTTAGTGGATTATGCTTTTTTTTTTTTTTTGCCTTTTTTTTTTTTTTTTGTAAAGTAAGCAAGTTTTTAATTCACTGCATATGTCATTTAAGAATACATTTCCTACAAGCAATAAAATGCTTAAAATGTTACAAATTGGTAGAATCTGCTTAGGTTCAGCAACATTTTTAGGACAATAAATAAGTAAAATCAGTTATATAGAGATAAAACAAGCAAACATTTTTTATTTATTTATTTTTCCTAAACTATTCCAATCAGGCATGAAGATAGGAGTAACACAAATTATTCATGTGCAATTTTTATTTACCTACATCGCTACCTGGTAAAAGCAATTTCCTTTCCCTTTAGCAATTCTCTTTGAATTTAGAAGCTTTCAAAGACTATACTTAAAATATATATATATATATATATATATATATATATATATATATATATACATATATGTTGCATATGGAACTTAAGGAATACCACTGAGCAAATATTTTGTAAGCATATGTATCTCCTCCAAATACTGTATGGTGCTGCTAGTAGAAAATGAAGAACATTCTTGCACTCCAGACTAAAATGGATCCAGATGTGCAGCCAAATTCCATTGCAGACCTGCTATCTGCGGTGCACACTTCCTTTATGGTGCTTGGCTTTTCACGAATTGTTTACAAATACAGGTTATGCAACTGCATGTGCAAACTTGAAGTTTTCTGTGGAATAGCTTTTAAAGCTTTTAAAACTGCTGCTTTGTTGGTATTACATGCACATATGTAGTTTTTGTGATATTTGCTACCTAAGGGACCAGACTCTGACACCTTCTGCAAGTTGAAAGATGAGAACTATTTGCAGTGTGAGGTGCTAATTGCTTATTTTGTTAACTTCGCTGGAAATATGGGTGACAGAATCAGAATAAAGGTTCCAATTCAGGAAAAAAATGCATATATTTCATTTTAAATGTGTGTTAAATCTTTTTCACTTTATTTAGAATATCTAAGCACTGAAAATAAAGTCCACGTTTAAGTTGTGGAATTGTGTCCTACACAACTATTCCTCCATTTATTTTGCAAGTCCCATCCATTGTTATTGTTCTATAATAGCTCTTTGATACTCTACTAGCTGCTCTATATTTAAAAAATGTATCTCTTCTGGAAAATAATATAACTGAGTTTTGAGTTTTTTTTTTTTTTGGTTTATAAAAATACCATATATTATAATTTAAAAAGTAGATCGATTACATTTCTCTTATCTCACGATCTACTGAAGCAATCTATAGATGTCAACATAGCAATATCTGCATTCTAAAATTTAAAGATTGCTTCCTTTCATTTTTATTTATTTGTTGTTTTTTTTTTTTTTTTTCACCAGTGGGATTTTGCACAAAATTGTGTTTCCTGTTGTGCTCAGGGCTGTGGCTGATTTCTTTGTCTCTACTTCTTGTAAGTTGAGCTGCCCATAACAAACAATCGAGTGAGAGCAATGACGTGACATTGCCTGCATTTTCTGTGCACTTGGCAGAGTTTTTTTCATTTTGCATGTTATTGGCAGTGCTGTGAAATAGCACAACAGAGCCCTTTGTTATGCTCTCAGCTGAGCTGTTTATAAGTAGTGACTCTGCTAAGTGCTGCTTCCTCTGCTGGTGTTCTTCCATGAAGCAGTCTGCCCCCAAATGAGGGAATTATTGATACTGCTCAGCCCCGGGTGTGTTGCAGTTGAAGGTGTTACAAAGCTCACATTACATGTTATTTTCAGTCAAAATAAAAGATATGGCCCATGATTTTCTAAATAATGGAGACATAATTTTATTTTCCTATCAGTGGAAAGTAGAGCCTCCCAGGGAATTCCTGAGGAAGCTTGGATGCTTTGCGGTTATCCTGAAGGGAGAGGTATGAGCTGTGCATTTGAATCATGCCTTGTAGAAGCCCATTATTAAACCTGTCCACCACTGGCCAACCAGGGCTTTCTCAAATCATTAGTATTTTCAGCCTCTGTGCTGCTAAGTAGGGTAGAGTGTTTGTGTATGGTTCATTAGAACCAAGTAAATCTGCTCCAACTCATCCTACTGCAGTTTTAGGGATCTTTTTCTGTCTTCAGATGTTTCCATATGCTTTATGATACTGCTGTATCTTAGCAGCCTATCAAGATGTATGCTTGAGAATCAATAATAAAATAAAATAAAATAAAATAAAATAAAATAAAATAAAATAAAATAAAATAAAATAAAATAAAATAAAATAAACAGCCAAAATGAGAAAGTTAATGATTGCATACAATTCTCCTGCTTCCGATCACTTAAGAACACATTAAGATCACAATTTTCCTCTGTATTGTTGCTATTCACAGCATTGCTGTCCTACATCTGACACAAATCTCTCAATGAAACATCATGTAGATGTGCTGTGGTGCTGTGGGGGACAGGCCTTATTTTTGTTACTAGGTTTAGATATCCACAATATTTTGGTTGCTCCAGGCTGCCTCAAAAATAAGGAAACAAACATCTGTTTGTTAGTGAGGCTGAATACGGCTGCTTACCCATCTCAAGCTTTCTGCATGTCTTTATCAGAAATTAACCTAAACCAAGGAATAAAATAAATAAATAAATAAATAGATAGATAAATAGATAAATAGATAAAAAGTGAAAATATTGTATCAAATGACTGATTGATGTCCTATTTCTTCAGACTCCACATTGTGGATCTTGCTGCTTCAGAAAGTCTCAAGCATGCCCCCAAACCAGGCAAGATGACAGAAAGTTGTGAGTTTGAATGTAGTTTTCTGGTAAGCACTGAGTGGAATTAGAATGAATTTGAACCCAGGCAGATGTGATGCAAGTGACATGCTGGCACTTAAAAGCTTGAATTGCTTTATGAATTGCTTTAGCTAGACCTATCTGAAGATATCTTAACACACACAAGAGTTCCTAGGTGCTGGGAAAGTTATTTTTGAATGAAGTCAGAATATTCTATATTTGGTATAGCAGAAGGGCATTTGAGGTAATTGTTAAGAAAAAAAAAAAAAAAAAAAAAAAGATAAAAAGCTTTCTAGACAAACTGAAAGTAAATTTAACTTTATATTCAACAGCATGTATTTTTCTAGCACATTCCCCTTCCAGATTGACCTTTTCCCTTCTGTTAATTTTTTGCTGCCAGGCATATACATTTTAATAACGTATTTCCATTTGTTGACTATAAGGTACTAAATAAGTACAAAAGACTTAATATATTTGTAGACTAATTACGCTTTCCCTATTTCATGTTCAGATGATAATTTTATTAGAATAATTTTGTTTGCCAGTGAAATTTATTCAAAGTACCTGTCCTTGGCATTTAGAAATGGACCTTATATTATCATAAAACAGGATAAAATTCTATTGCTGTGGCTGAGCAGGCAATAACTGTGTGTATTCTAGATTGCAGAAAAAAACAACAAAGGATATTTTACATAGCGAGGCATTGTGCAACAGGTGATCATATTCATTCATCAAAAGTTTACTGTAAGCATTAACTGGTGGAAGACAAGAACCTGTGGAGCAGACAAAGATTAATTATACCTGTGCTCGTACAGTAATGTTTGTGTTCCAAACAAATTATATTTGCTTCTGTTTAAACGATGCATAAATCTGATACGTGCAGATGAACGTGTGTTCAGGATGAGTGAGCACACTTGTTTGAATGTCATATTTATCCCTGTATTTTGTCAGAAAATTAACTTCTCTGGAGTTTGCGCTTGAGCTGAGCATATGGTTGTTGATCTCTGGAGATGACAGCCTATCTGAGCAATAGCTCCTTATGGCTCGAGCTCTCCTCTGCTGGCAGATGCTTTGGGCTTTTCTACAATTAAGTGGAGATCATCGCTGTTTTCTTTGAGCACTGCTGTGCCTTGTACTCTGAAGTGTTTTGTTAATCACTGTCTGCCTTCGACAGAAGCTGCCAAAGCTCTCATTAAGTTTGAATTTTGAGATGTCATGCTCGAATGATGGAATTTCATCCCTTTTCTGCATGAATGGAATTGGCTATGGAAAGGTGCCAACAAAAAAATCATGACACTGAAGTATATTTTCTTTGCGTTTCACTGCTGAAACAAAAGAGAGGGAGGAGGGGAAAAGAAAAACTTTCTTGCTGTTAGCCTTAGATCCAGAGTGAAGACTGGTTGTGTGATTTTCTGGCCTCACCTTATCATCTGTAGGGCTTATGTTGCTGCTTTCTATGAACAATCTGTCACTGTCTTGTTCACACTGTGAACCTTAAACCACCTTCACTAAATCTGATGAATGCCACTTACTGTGGTGCTGCAAGTGTAGTTAAAGATGCTCAGTGAGAATAAAGAAATAAATAAATTAATTTTTAAAAAATCAACGTTTAGTTTGAGGCAGGAGTTCCTGTGATGACATTATGATGAACTATAATAGGAGCACAAACTAATCTTACTTTTGCCCTTCAAGAAGAATTTCTTGCACATGTGCAAGCAGAAAACAAAATGCATCTGTTGGCTGTTTAATGATTTGCAGCGGGAAACTAAGCATTATGGAAAATATGGTATGAAAAGCCATTGCCCATTTCTCTTGGTGGATCTAATCGTTTCAGCTGTATTAATAAAAATAAGCTTGGAAGAGAAAGTTAGACTAATGAGCTGCAGGGCATAATTGTTTCTGTCGTATTCTGTATAGCAGATTATGAAGGTATAATGCACAAACTATGCTCAAAGAAAAAAGCTCCCCACCATTACATTGGTGTTTTCTGATGTATTGACAGTAAATTTTATAAATATGTCATTCATTCAATGAATTGAAACTTGTATTTTCTTTCTTCGTTCCTTTTGTTGCTTTATATGAAACTTTGAAGATAATGATACCTACTAGTTGTGGAGAACGAAAGGATTCCCAGTAGTTAATGGTACACTTAAGAAACGGAGCCAAACTACCAGGAACAAAAGACAAGATTATCTACGTTCTGAAGAGACAGATCTTAACAGAGTGCAGTGTCTCGGTGTCTGTTTATTTCTGCCTGTATAAAATGCAAAGATCCAATCACAGATTCACATAGGTTGCTAACTACTTTAAAATATATATTCATATACTGTACAAAATAATTTATCTTGTAAAAAACAAAACAAAACAAAACAAAAACAAATTCACCTGTGTACATAACTTAGACAGATAACAATACATTTTGCATTTTATGTCAGACTCTGTGTGCAAAAGAAAACATCTTTCCACTTGAGTTTGACATTTTAGAGGTTTTATTGCTTTTATAGAATATGCATAGAAAACACATTTAATTTCTATTCTGTAATATTTTGCCTGGATACATACCTACATCTTATTCTTGGTTCTTCTCTCATACCTACTAATTTAGCAAAAGTATCTGGTACCAAACATATATGAATCACAGAATGGTTCAGGCTAGCAGGGCCCTCTGGAAATCATGTAGTACAAACCCTTTGCTCAAACCAGGCAGGTTGCCCAGGATTATGTCTAGTCGGGTTTTGATTACCTCCACAGTTGGGCATCCTAGAAACTCTTTGGGCAACTTGGCGCAATGTTATTAACAGCCTTTCAGTTAAAAAAAAAAATAAATTAATTAATAAATAATAATAATAATATATATATATATATATATACATATATATATATAATCTTACATGCAGGTGAAATTTCCTGTGTTTCAATTTGTGCCTGTTGCTTCTTGTACTGGCACCGAGCACTATCAAGTATCTGGCTCTATTGTCTCTATGCCACCAGGTATTTGTGTACACTAATAAGATCCTTATCCAGGCTGAACATTTCCAGCTCTCTCAACCTCTCCTCATAGGAGAGGTGCTTGAATCCATTCATCATCTTCATGTCTGGTTTCTGGATTCTCTCTAGTACTCTTGTATACTCTTACTTCTCTTACTACTTGTGTACTCTTACTCTCTTCTCCATGTCTCTCTTGTACTGGAAAGCCCAGAAGTGAACAGAGTACTACAGGTATATCTCACCAGTGCTGAGCAGAGAGGAAAGATCACCTCCCTTGATCTACTGGGCCTAATGCAGCCTAGGAGGCTGTTGGCTTTTTCTGGTAACATTGCTCTGACACAGTCAACTTGATGTCCAGCAGGATCCCCAAGTTATTCTCTGCCAAGCTGCTTTCCATCTACTTGTCTCCCAGCCTGTAAGAGTGCCTGGGGTTATTCCTCCCCATGTGCAGGACTTTCACATTTTGCTTTGTGAAAATCCATGAACTGGACTTTGTACTACTGATCACAGCACTCTGAGCTCATCAGTTCAGCCACCTCATTGTCCATTTATCTAGTCCATACTTACTTCATCAGTTTGTTTTAGAAAATGATATAAAAGACAGTTGGCAGCCTTGTTAAAAGTCAAGATAGGCAACATCTCTGTTCTTTATTCATCTTCTGAGCCAGCCATTTCCGTAGAAGTCTATCAGGTTGGTCAATCATAATTTCTCCTTCATAAACTAGTAAGAAATTCTTCCAAGCACCTTCACTTACTTAATACTTTTGGAAACAACCTACAGAAGGATTAGCTACAACACCTTTGCAGGTATCAGCTTTTAGTTCTGATCCTCCTGCTCACCTTTCTTGAGCATATAGGTGATGTTTGTTGTCTTTCTTAGTTAGGAAGAAATGTACCCCAGTCGACATGACTTCTCAGAGATGATTGAATGGCCTGGCAAATACATTGACCAGCTTCCTCAGTGCTAGTAGGGGCAAAAAATGCATGTAACAGCTTTTGGGAATATATGAAGAAAATGAAGAAAAATTGCAATACGTTTAAGATGTCACATGGATGCCCATATTTACTTACAGAATATAGTTAAGATGCTAGGCATGATTGCTTTGCTTTTGGAGAAAATAGGTTTTATATTACTGCAAAGTTGTAATGAAGATTGTCCTTTTGTTAATTTCATTTGTGCCTCAGAATATTTTGGGAGAAAGAATGTGAGGTTATGGGTAGTTTTCCCAGCACTATTCTTCCTGTAGAAGGCTGGTCAGATTTCTGCCTCACAGGAATGATTAGTTGGTTGCAGTTACAAGGACTCTAGGATAAGCTTTATATACATAAGTCTTGTCTGATTCTGGGCCTACAGTTAAGTCTTTCTATAAATGATTATGTCTGTTTGGATGCTCTAAGTTGATATTTCCCTACTTTCTTGCTCTGTGGAGAATTGCTTACTTGTTTTTATGTTAGAGTGTTTGTAAAAGTAATTTCTGCATATTTATGTTCTGTGAGTATATGGTAACTCTTAAATCATAGAATCATAGAGCATCTTGGGTTGGAAAGGATCATCTAGTTCCAACTCCAAGCTCCCATGAGCAGGGATGCCACCTACTAGATTCCCCTTTGTCCTGTCATTATCTGATTGAGCAAAAATTTGCTCTCCATTTTTTTTTTATAAGTCCCCTTTAAGTATTGAAAAGCTGCAATGAGGTCACCCTGGAGCCTTCTCTTCTCCAGGCTGAACATCCTTAGCTCTCTCAGCATTCCTTCATAGGAGAGGTCCTCCAGCCCTCTGATCATCTTCATGGCCCTCCTCTGGATCCGTAACAGCCCTACATCCTTCTTGTGCTGGGGGCCCAAGACCTGTGCACAGGGCTTCAGGTGGGGCCTCACAAGAGTAGAGCAAAGGGGCACATTCCCCTTCCCCACCCTGCTAGCCACTCCTCTATTAATTCAGGCCAGGATATGGTTGGTTTTCTGGGCTGCAAGCACACACTGCTGGCTCATGTCGAGCTTTTCATCCACCAGAACCCCCAAGTCCTTCTCTGCAGGGCTGTTCTCAGTGATTTCTTCTCCCAGTCTGGACTCCTGTCTGAGATTGCCCTGATCCAGGTGCAGCACCTTTTCCTTGGAGTTGTTGAGCCTCATTAGGTTCATGTGGGCCCACTTCTCAAGCTTGTCCAGGTCCCTTTGGATGGCTTCCCTTCCTTCTGCTGTATTGACTGCACCACTCAGCTTGGTGTCACTTGTGAGCTTGATCACACTGTACATATCATTGGTTAAGGTATTATACAGTACCAGTCCGAAGACAGACCCCTGAGAGAAACCATTCACCACTGCCCTCTGCCTGGATATGGAGCCATTGACCATCACTCTCTGTGTGTGGCCTTCAAGCCAACTCCTTATCCACTGAACAACCCATCCTTCAAATCCATATCTTTCCAATTTGGAGACCAGGGTGTCATGTGGGACCATGTCAAAGTCCTTACAGAAGTAGATGACATTGATCAGTCTTCCCTTGTCAATTGATGCAGTCATTCCATCCTAGAAGGCCACCAGGTTGGTCAGGCAAAATTTACCCTTGGTGAAGCCATGCTGGCTGTCTTGGATCATCTCTTTGTCTTGCATGAGCCTCAACATTGCTTCCAGGAGGATCTGTTGCATAATCTTCCCAGACAGAAAAGTGAGGCTCACTGCTCTGGAGTTCCCCGGGTTCTCATTTCTATCCTTTTTAGCAATAGGAGTGATGTTTCCGATTTTTCCAGTCACCAGAAACTTCACCTGACTGCTAGGGTTTTTTATATATGGTGGAGAGGGGCTTGTCAACCCCATCAGAGAGTTCCCTCAGGACCCTGAAAATCCATTTTATCAGTTTTTTTACCCATATGGTTTTAAAAGTAAGTGAAAAATGGAACTTGATGAAGTTTTGCTCTTCTCAGTTTTAAATTGTTTCAGAGTCGATGTCTTAAATAGGCTTTTTGGAAAATTGAACAGTTCTGACTCTTACAAAATCTGTAATCAACTCAATACAGTACTACTCCTCAGTAAATTTGTGTGTGCATGTGTATGTGTGTGTAAGGACAGAATTAAAAATTTAGGATTAAGATTTTATTTTTTAAGAACCAAAAAAAATGTCATGGTAGTTTTGTGGTTACGTCTATTGCAGCTGTGACAATACAAATTTCAGGTATTGCAGAAATCTTGCAATAAGTGTTTCTGAATGGCTGTGTAGAAGTGATGTGCCTTAATGAGAGGTCTTGAGCAAAAAGAATGCAGTTTTTCAGTTAACTGATGTTATTAAAGCTGTATATGTAAAAGTAACTATCCTAAGGGCATTGAATTTGTCCAGCTTGTTTAGTGAAAATCTCTGTTTACAGAGATATGTGAAAGTTGGATTTGGCCCCTGTGAAGTAAAACAAATCCTCAACATGTCTAAGTAGCTCCTGCTCCAAGGAAGTGTAGGCTTTGCTTCTGTTTTTATAATTAAAATCTTTACTAAAACCAAACAAATAAAACAAATACATCTGTATTCAAATCTCTGTGTCATAGAAGAGAGGTGTGTAACTGCATACACACAGAGAAATGATAACATCTATCATTTTGAAGTGTTCTTGGTTGGTGGTTGTCGTGGTTTAACCCGACCGGCAGCTAAACACCACGCAGCCGTTCGCTCACCCTCCCCCCTCCCTCTCTGGGACGGGGGAGAGAAATGGAAAGTGAAGCCCGTGAGTTGAGATAAAGACAGTTTAATAAGACAGGAAAAAAAAATAACAAAATAATAATAACAATAATAATAATGATGATACAATGGTGATAATACGAAAGTAATAATAGTATGTACAAACAAGTGATGCACAATGCAATTGCTCACCACCCGCTGACCGATGCCCAGCCTAACCCCGAGCAGTCCGGCCCCCTCCCCCCGGCTAGCCACCCCTATATATTGTTTAGCATGACGTCAGATGGTATGGAATACCCCTTTGGCTAGTTTGGGTCACCTGTCCTGGGTCTGTCCCCTCCCAGCTCTTACTGCACCCCCCAGCCTGCCCGTTGGCAGGACAGAGCAAAGGCTGAGATGTCCTTGGCTTAGTATAAGCACTGCTCTGCAACAATTAAAGCATCAGGGTGTTATCAGCACTCTTCTCATTCTAAGCCAAAACACAGCATTCCACCAGCTACTAGGAAGAAAATTAATTCTGTGCTAACTGAAACCAGGACAGTGGTTGATTAGCATCTTCTGCACAACAATCTAGTCCATGGTAGATGAAAAAGGCCTCTGCCTATGTGTCAGTTAGGTCTCTACCCTTGAGAGAATTTTCATTTAGGTAAGGGTACTTACACCATGTTGAAGTGAATTTGCTCATTTCTTTCATTCTTGGATTAGAACTCATTGATGTACATTGTGTTGTCAGTACTGTCCAATCAGCGCTACATAGCCAATAAGTCGCTGTGGAAAAAGATCTTTCGAAATGAAACAGATTGTTTGAAAATTTTAGAAGTTCTATACAGAAATATCTTATGAGACAAGAGAAAATCATACAGGGAGAAGACCAAAATGTAACTGATTTCAAAAATTTTCTTATTTACACTAATATATAAGAACATAAATGAGTACCGTGGAACAGTGTAGTACTGCAGCACATCATGTGAACCACAATAACTGCTCTTGAAACTATATGGTAGAAGAAATTATAATTATGGTGGGGTAAAAAAAGCTTGTAAATGGTTGGTTATCTTGGTGTAACTCGAGGCTGAAAGTATCCCATGGCTACTTGTTTGTGTGAACATTTACATAATCTAGTTTCTCTGCACAGCCCTGAAAATCTTTTTAAGGGAAAGTTTTTCCTTTGAAACCTGAAATTCTCTGTTTCTTGAGAAGTCTGCCTTCTGGAAACCATTCTGCTTGCTACACATTGCTGAGGAAAGTTGTCAGAACCAACATGCAAAGTGCCGTGTGGCTGTCCATTATTACATGATGAGTATTGCAGAATCACAGAAGTGGTGGGGTTGAAAGGGACCTCTGAAGATCCAACCCCCCTGCCCAGCAGGATCACCTAGAGCACCTTGTGCAGGATGGCATTCAGGCAGGTTTTGAATATCTCCAGAGAATGTATCTCAGAAGATAATCCATTTGGGAAATAAATAACTTATTGGATTAAAAATAAAAAATAAAAAATAAGAATTTTGGTGTTGAAGATAAACTAAGATGTTCTTGGACATTGTTAAACAGTACAGAAGTTTGACGGATGAAAGTCATTATAGGAAGAAATATTACCATTTAAAAATGCATACTCTGTCCTTTAAAATACTGTCCTCTTTTCTAGTTCACTTGTGTGTATCTCAGATATGCAGTACTTAGTCTGCTTCCTAAAATTTTTATTTAAGTTTCTTGAGTATCTTCCATGGCAGCTAAATTGTCCGTATAGAGATCTCATTTTTATGTCAGATGCAAAAATGCCTGTGAGGAAGTTCTAGACGTGAAAGTCCGCACCATCCAGTAAATACAGTCTGATTAGAGGTTTTCAGTAAATACAATTACAAAGAATCATGTGAGATATTCAATTCACATAAATCGATTTTGCTTTATTGCTTTTAGTATAAGCTTCAATAATGTTACCTGTAGGAGACCTGCTCTATTGCCTTGTGGATTTTGGTTATACCATGCAATGTATCTTCATAAAATAAAGATCTGTATTTGCGCTCATGACACACACTCCTGCATGCATATGTGCTATAGTACTTAGAGAAAGTGTGTTCTCAAAGTGCCAGATCAGCACTATGGAATGCAGAAGCCAGGCTCAGTGTGAATAGACAAAAACACGTACACATGCAAGGTGACAGGTCTGACACGATCTTTTGAAATCTGATGCTTTCAGGGTGAATAAAATGGAAACAATTTTCCTCCATTTATTAGCACTATGTGGGAGAAGGAACAAAAACCCAAATATAAAATGCTGATTCAAACATGAGAAGGGGCTTGCAGCAGTTTTTGCCACGTGGCATACATGTCTTTGAAGTGAGAGGCAGGATGTCACACACTTTTCTTTGAACTGAGGATGCTGCAGAAGGCAGCAGTGACATGGCACAGCTTGGTGGCTTTCCACCGCTGAAGCTGCAGGTATGTGACATGCCTTGTATTCCACCAAGGTGTCACACAGCTCTGCACATTCCCACTGTCTTTGTTTCTGGAGCGCAGCCTCTGACAACAAGCAAAATTGATAAGCAGAGCCAGCCCTGGAATAATATATGTAATATGTGACATTAGAGTGTCCAAACTCATGTTGCAGTCTTTCACGTTATGAGATAGGACATTTTACCTCGAGTAGGGAAATGCATTTTATTTATTTGTTCCAGGTGTTTCTGTGCCATCTGTCCTTATCATACATGTCAAGAGATATGTCCTTTGCAAAATATGGTTCTTGGTTTGAGGGAAGAGACATAACTTCAAGCAACAAAATAACCAGGAAGCTTATTTAAGCTTAACACAAATATTTTCCTGTTGAATATGTGTTGATATTGGTGCCAGAATACTCATTCTTTATTGTTACTATTTAGTAAAGCCCTATTACATGCACTTGCTATCCCTTTAGATAGTTTCATTTAGATATGTCCATTCAATTGTAGAAGCAAAATTATAAAGGTGGTTTGGTCCTCAACAAAGAGAGGAAAACCCTTTGCCTTTGGAAGAAGTAAAGGATTTTTAACAGGGAAAAATATGGTTTAAGTGAAAAAAAGACTCTTAAGATTTTAGTGGAATTTATGATACTTATTTGGGGATTGTGTGATTACCTTAACATAACCGTGTTTTGTCTGATTTGTACTGTACAGTGATTAATACAGAGACAAGTATGAGCTGGATATAATATATAGCTTACAGGAAAAAAAAAAAGGTATTAATAATGGCTAGAGACAGCTAATTCACTATTTGACACAATAACCTCTAAATTTATTTGTTTATTTATTTATTTATTATGTCAGTTAAAATTTAGACCATAACAAATAGTTGCATATGTGGCTTAGGACAAAATGAGGACATAGTGTTCTTAAACTAAATGTACATAAAATTTACTCCTAAATAAACTTCCCTGCTGAGGTAAAAACGCTACTTTCTTTTAAATTATTTATCTGTGAAGAATGCCTACCCTCCTTTCTGCTTAGTTTGTATTGCAAATCCTAAATACTGTCTTCTAATAATTTTTCTGTCACCTTTCCAATTATTTCTGTTTACTTTAACAGAAGTCACAAAGGATATTAATATGCTTTTGAAACTGGTAAAATATGCATGTTGATGAAAAGTAGGTATGTTTTAAGGCACCTATAAGTCTTTGAACTCTATTTGGGAAGTATGGAAATAAAAGATGCAGTATGCATTTGTTTCTAGTGGGTGGAATAAGAGCAAGGTGTGTTGTTTGTTATTTGCATGAGGAAGTTTGCACTCCAGCCATTTAAGTGCAGCAGTGCAGAGCTGATCCTGTGTGCTGGTGGAGACCTTGATCATCTGTTGGAAACAGGTGCTTTACCTGGCTGAGAGCCAAAGCCATATCTTGCTCCTCCAACCAAATGGGCTCCGTTTTCAAAGAGAAACATGCTCTAAATAAATTCCTTTTGGGTCCTAGAAGTATTTTAACAGCCATGCTTTACTTTGTGCTGATCAGCGTGATTTGTTGAACACTTCTGCTGTTTAGAGAATGTCCTTCCTCTTTCCCAGCCAGCGAAGCATTTACCACCCTTCAATGCATTTGTGCTGTGCTTAAAGGCTGTGTGGTCAGCTGGAGCAGGAGACTATCCGTCTGCAAATTGGTAATTTTCCATTTATTTTCATTCACCCATTTTCTTGGTTTGGGACTGTCACAGCCTTAAAGTGGAAAAGAATTTGGGGAGGAATGACAGAACCACAAATACCACATTTAACTAATATAATAAAACTGATTTATTATATTTTTTATTGAATATATAAGGTGGGAGTAATCAAATAAAATTAGCAAGTAGCACTGAGGAAAAAAAAAAAGGAAGAAAAAAAGAAAAAAACAAGAGAAAGAGAAAGAAAGAGAAAGAGAGAAAGAGAAAGAGAAAGAGAAAGAGAAAGAGAAAGAGAAAGAGAAAGAGAAAGAGAAAGAGAAAGAGAAAGAGAAAGAGAAAGAGAAAGAGAAAGAGAAAGAGAAAGAGAAAGAGAAAGAGAAAGAGAAAGCATTTTCAGTTCAACATATTAATAAAAATAGATATTTTTTTTCCAAAGCATAACATGGAAATGTAGATTTTTTTTAAAGCAACTACACAAATTAACGGAAGCTATTTTAATTGAGAGCTGTTAAGCACAATGACAAAGAGAAGTTCTGTCTCAGGTATTCCCTGCCTGCAACTGCCATGTGAGTTCACAAAGGGAATTACTTTTGTGTGCTTGCCTTACTCTTTCCCTAGGTACCTACTTTTGGCCACTGTGAGAGCTTGGATACTGGTCCAGATGGACCTTCTTAGCCTGACACAGGGCAGCCATTCTCATGTACTTAACAATTGTAGAGTTTTTTCACACTGCTTTGCCAATATATTTCAACCTCTGAGCTAGAAAGGCCAGAAGGTCGTTTTGTCCCACTGACGGTTCAGTGCTTGCCTTCCATGCTGGGAATTGCTGATACGGGCATCAAGTCAAGCCACTTGTGATGGTAATTTTATGCTGTGACCTTTTTCCATTCAGAGTTAAATTGAGACTGTAATCTCAGTGTATTTTAAAGACTATTAGATAATAACATAACTTTAGGAAAAACAAACAAATAAACAAACAAACAAACAAAAAACAGTTTAACATTTGTACTCAGATTGGCAAAAAGAAAAAAAAAAAGAAAGAAAGGAGGAAAATGAGCAAAAAACTGCAAAAAGCTTGGAAGTATATACATATTGCCTTTCTTTCAAAGTGTTTCCAAAGTTTCTGCTAGTCTATTGCATTGTCTTTCATAGCAGTGTGCTCCATGAAATAATAATACAACTGATCACCAAGCAAACAAGCATTAAATATTTAAACATATCAAAAATTTAAGACCAAATTAGGATTTTGGGTGGAGCATGACGTTTTTCTTCCTTTTAAAATAAAATCATTCCAAAATCAGCTAAAGTTTTGAGAACTACACTTTCTTAAAATAACAGGAATTCAGTCCTCCTCCAAATTATGAGCCATATGATGTTGTCTAAGTTGATAGACTAAAAATGCTACTCTTGATATTAAAGCCTATGCAACTATTGCACCATTCATTTGGAGTGACTGTTCAGCTCAAGTCAAAACTTGACTCAAACACTTTCTTTTTTTTACCATTGTAGAAGAAACACTGTCTAGAAAACCTGAAAATGTAAAACTCTACTAGGAAGTTCCTTATTTCTTAGACCTGAAACCAGACTGCATGCACATTTCATGGCAACAATGCATTCTGTAATTTGTACCAATTCTATAACTTGGAAATAATTCAATACTCATGTTCAAAAGCTGAACTGAATTATTACATGTCACTTTTATCCTAGCATATAGAAACTGCACTAATCAAGTAGCAAAGTAATATTTATGTAACCTGTAGAAGACTTATAAGCAATTAGCGCCACGTTACCTTGCACTGAAGGCAATGTACTCACAGAGAATTGAAGACAGATCAGCTCATGTGGTTTATGCTATAACATTACCAGAAGAACCATGTCCACCTGTGCAGCTTCTCTGTGAAGCTTCTCCTGGCTTTGGAAGCCACATTAACTGAACCATCATTTCTTCTCCAAACAAGTACTTTCATAGACTCAAGGGTGCAGTTCTCCAGAGCAGGGGCTTGAACACTCTTTGTGTACAAATTTGACATATATTTTTGTGCATGCTACAGAAAAGAAAGAAAGAAAGAAATTTCCTTGGCTTATGTGGGAATGTGTGGATTATGAATAATACTGCTTATGAAGGGCTGTTCTGTATACCGTTAGTGGTGCCAGTATTACTCTGATACTGCACAGGCAGTTTGCTATACATGTAAGTTATCTGCTACATTAAGTGCCTGAAGATTGAATGGGTATTTAATAAACCTAAATGGAATGTTATGTACCATTTCATTTAGCTTGCTCTTAACTGGGTAAAATAAGTACCTGTGATGTGTACTGTGATGTGTATGTACTCACTGCATGTAAGTTCTCATAGACTTCTGCCCCCCTCTCTCCACTGCCTTCATTTCTCCGTCTCTCCTCACCACTTCCCACAACAGGCTTTCATCTGGTGAGATCAACATTTAAGCATTTGCTTTACTGTGGGATTTTTTTTTTTTTTTTTTTATCATTACTTTTTGTTTACTTATTTTGTTTTGGAATAACCACGTTTCAGTGGAACTTGCACAGTTTTTTGCAGCTGACTATATTCTTAAAGACCTTCCCTGAACTAAGATGTTTTTCTAGTTCATCTTTCCTATGGCCATTGATTTTCTTTAGATTAAAAATTGCTGCTATTCACTGTTGGGTAAATTATTAAAATTAGGGTGTAAGCGCGTACTACTACCAAATGCTTAGATTTTCTTAAATGTCCCTGACTTCCTAGGACTGGTATTATTCTGCACACTCTTGACAATTGCTCAAGCTCTGACACCAGTCAGAAGATTGACAATTTTAGGGTGACCATGATTTAAAGCATGTGTAATGGTCTCATAAAATAAAACAGAAAAGTCTAACATGGAAAAACTAGAACTGTGTGGTGCCCATGGCATGCTTATATAAAAGGTAATTTCAATGTGAAGTAAAATCCTTCCAATATGCAGGATTTATTTCCTCTGGAAGTTTCTGCTAGAGCTGCAAATATTAGTTCAGATGTTTTCTTCCCATACAGAAGGTAAATGATTTCTATGAATGGTTAGTTATGTTTAATTTAGAATTTTCCCAGTACATGCATGCTCAATCCTTTCATCCTCTGTAGCTTCAATATTGTGCATGCTTCTCATTGCACATATCAGCAAAGCCTATTTTTAAAAGTTTTTTTGGCTCATTTAGATTTATTTATTTATTTATTTATTTTTAAGGGAGATTATATGTGTATACATGAGTAGTGTAGCATCAAGCAATGGAGATCTGCAGTAAAAGTCCATGCATACATTATTAGTCAGATTGCAGGAAGATTTGAAGCAGAAAAGATGTTAGCTCAGCATAATGAATGTCTGCCAGCCATTTTTTATAATGACTTGCTGCAGTTCTTATTGTATGTCAAACCTTATGCTGTGCTGTACTGTTAGCTTTCTTGTTTGGCACAATCAAATGATGTAATATATCCCTAGAAGTCTAGCTGGATCAAAGGCATGTACAAGAGGGTTTTTTCTTCTGCCAGTAGTATTGATGCATATTTTGCTAAAATTATAGTGCAGGTGATAACAAATACATGATCACTTATCATTTATAATGCATTGTTCCTGCTATGCAGTAAAGACATTGCTAGAATGGACAGCTTTGCTTGCTGTAAGAGGAATGTTTAGATACTAAGTAGCTCAGCGGGTGTTCAGAAAATCCCTTTATAATTGTAATATTGACCTATGCTCATTGATGCAAAGAATTGTAGCTAAAAAGAAAGTGCTTTCCTTTTTTTTTTTTTTTTTTTTTTTTTTTTTTTTTTTGTGTGTGTGTGTGTGTGTGTATTAATATAGTTCATCAATGAAATAAATGAAATACATTTTTTTCCTTTTTCTTTTCCCTGTACTTAGTAAAGAGCAAAGATTTCAAGGTGAGACAGCAGTCCAAAATCCATAACAGCATTTGAAATGTAATACATTTAAATGCAGTTTAAGAACTCAGTTTTACCTATTTTAGGGACTACATAAGTAGAAAGCTTGCTTATATTTACTCCTGATGTAAAATCTACAGCAGTGTGGAAGGACAATAGAACTGTATGGTATGTGTATTCACTTTGGTGATAAATGCCTCATTCCTTCTTCAGAGGATTATTAAAGGAGTTCTCTGGAGGAATAAAACGGTGGAAGTCACACATTTAATAGCTCAGGTACAAAGAGTCAGATTGTGCCAGTTGGCAAAAGTTAGCAGGAAGCTGTCACAATAAATGGCAGCAGCTGCTCATAGTTCTAAAGAGTATGTCCCAGTCAGAACTGAAAACTGATGGCATCTACATTAATACTACCTTAATGGTCCATCTGCTGCTCCATAGGGTCCCTAGCTGCTGTATGGAGTCATAGGCATTTGACAGGCAGTCTCTGTATGCCAGACACACATTGTGCCAAATGTTTTAGGCTGCTTTGTATCGTTCTGATCTGTCAAACTTTCCCTATCATTTATCAGGCAAGGAGTTATGAGGATTTTTTCTTGTTCTTTCTTTCTTTTTCTTTCTCTCTTCTCTCTCTCTCTCTCTCTCTTTCTTTCTTTCTTTCTTTCTTTCTTTCTTTCTTTCTTTCTTTCTTTCTCTCTTTCTTTCTTTCTCTCTTTCTTTCTCTCTCTCTCTCTCTTTCTTTCTTTCTTTCTTTCTTTCTTTCTTTCTTTCTTTCTTTCTTTCTTTCTTTCTTTCTTTCTTTCTTTCTTTCTTTCTTTCCTTCCTTCCTTCCTTCCTTCCTTCCTTCCTTCCTTCCTTCCTTCCTTCCTTCCTTCCTTCCTTCCTTCCTTCCTTCCTTCCTTCCTTCCTTCCTTCCTTCCTTCCTTCCTTCCTTCCCTTCCCTTCCCTTCCCTTCCCTTCCCCTCCCTTCCCCTCCCTTCCCCTCCCTTCCCCTCCCTTCCCCTCCCTTCCCCTCCCTTCCCCTCCCTTCCCTTCCCTTCCCTTCCCTTCCCTTCCCTTCCCTTCCCTTCCCTTCCCTTCCCTTCCCTTCCCTTCCCTTCCCTTCCCTTCCCTTCCCTTCCCTTCCCTTCCCTTCCCTTCCCTTCCCTTCCCTTCCCTTCCCTTCCCTTCCCTTCCCTTCCCTTCCCTTCCCTTCCCTTCCCTTCCCTTCCCTTCCCTTCCCTTCCCTTCCCTTCCCTTCCCTTCCCTTCCCTTCCCTTCCCTTCCCTTCCCTTCCCTTCCCTTCCCTTCCCTTCCCTTCCCTTCCCTTCCCTTCCCTTCCCTTCCCTTCCCTTCCCTTCCCTTCCCTTCCCTTCCCTTCCCTTCCCTTCCCTTCCCTTCCCTTCCCTCTTTTCTTTCTTCTTTTTTCATTTTCCCTTTTCAGGATTTTTTTTTTCATTTTCAGGATTCCTCAACTGCCTGACAAACAGTGTGCTATGCTAACAAAGCAATGTAATAAACCCCGTAGAGAAATCACCAACTACATCATTGAAATCTTTTTATTGAATGGAGAAAATTAAATAAAAGCAATCATAAAAGAACTAGCAATATTAAAGTTACTAACACTTTTTAATTTACATAAAAGTTGCTAATTTCTAAGTGCACTGTTGCATAAATATTTTAAAAATAGCACCAATGTATGTATCCATAGGTCCTTAGAAATTCTAACAGTAATGCTGGGGTAAGTTTTATTTAACTGTTAATGAAGTTACTGTACGAATACATAAAAGTAATAGCTTAAACTACTAAGATGTAAGTGAATACAATGTATACATGTATAACCCTTGTAGTAGTGTACTTCCCTATCATCCTCTAGCTATATTTTTGGGAACAGTTTTAATTTATATAATGTGCACATTATAATGGTTAAAGAATCAACACTGTTCAAACTGTAAAAATTCTGTCACAGTATTGTCTAAATATGAAAAAAAAATCAGAGCTGCACAATGCCTGTTACATTAAACTATCCACTGTCTTTGGTCATTCTATACCTTGCAGAGACACAAGGACCATGCTTTGGCTGTATCTTGTTCCCAGAAGGCAGCCTATTTCCAGTAAAATTGGAAACTCTCACAGTTCGCTTTTTGTGGTTGTATAGCTGCAGTGAAAATGCATTCTCTATTTAAATTTGCCATTTGTGTGAAAATGTTGAAGTTAGCACAGAAAATCATCCAGGCTATCTATCAGTAATGATCAAGGTATAAATGCTTAGAGAGAGAGATCAGGATGTCAGCAAAAATGTCACCACTACTTTTCGCAGTACATGTTTTGATTTTCTTAGCTGGATTCATTCAAATCAGCCAGGTCCTTGAAATTGCATGATACTGCCTTATTTATTTATTTATTTATTTATTTATTTATTTATTTATTATTTTGGACTGCCTGTGCCACAAACTATGGAAAATCAGAGAAAGATTCTGACTCAGTTTTTGAGGAGAGGCTTTAGGTTTTCCCCTTTTTTCTTTCCATTCTGTTAGTCATGGGAAAAAAAATCAACGACCAGAAGTACTGCACACTCACTGTTGTGTACATCCTTGCCTAAATATTGTATATATTTCCACACTTCTAATCATATAATATTTTCATGATGAAAAGCTTGCTTGCATGATGTGCTGCTCTGCCGTTAGAACTACAAGCTGTAATTTCTTCCCCTGCTGAGGGACACAATCCCTTAAAAATAATACCTTGATTTCTTATATTTACTGCCCTGGTATAAATCATCTCTAAAGTAGCTCGTTACACTTAATTATACAAGTATTGGTAAGACATTCTGCAGAGGAATGGCTGTGCTTGGGCTTGCAGAGTTGCTCTCAAACACTGCAGAAAGTGAAGAAGAACAGATGCAGGCAAAAGTGCATGTGCTGCAAAATAAAAGTAGTAATTTCTATAAATAACGCCCAGCTTTACTACAATGCACTTACACTCCAGAAAGCTGTCATCAGAAGACATCATCTTCAATTTCCAAAAATTTACAAAGGTATTTTGTTTCAGCAGTTGGTGACTTAGATATGGGTAATTAATTTTAAGGATAGGGTTCCTTGATTGCATTTAATTCAACATAATGCGTGGTGTTGGTAGGGAAGGGATCACTAAATTGTGGCTGAAGGTCTCAGTACATCTTTGCTGCTGAGTGGCAATGCCTGGCTGGAAGCAGAGGGCTGGCAGGAGGACCCACCAGACTGCATCCCCAACACCCCAGGTGTCAGGTGTGCTTCCCTGGTGCTCCTGCACAGGACAGAAATGCACAACCCAGGCACCATGCAAAATGGAAAGTCAGCATAATTGTCAACACCATGGCATGGCCTCAGGAAAGAAGCTCTTGTATGCCGCTGTTGAACAAAGTGCCTAGAGACACCTGTGATTTTGAGCACAACTGGGAAGGTAAGTGGCCATTCAATGGGCTTATGAGCATGGTGGTCCCTCTCTGTGGTCTGCACCCACTGTCATTAGCAGCTGACATGGGAGGTGTCCCCTCCTTTGTGAACTTGTTCTGATGTCTGAATGTACCTGCTTTTATATCAGGGACTTTATATAAAATCTCAGATGCAATCTCTGTGTAATTCTCTGTCTCTTAAAAAATAAAAATAAAAAATAAGTGCTTACAAGCATATTGAGTTGGGCTGAAATCCCAGATTTCCCATCCTTGACCTATGGCAAGGTCTGATTCCAATTTTGTGTTCCAGCGAAGGCACCCTGCACACCAGTGGACATGGGGGAGCTTAGGTGAGACCCTGCTACCTCTGCCAGCTGTGACCTTCCCAGACATTTTAGCAACAACTGCTGCAAAAAACCTGCAGCCCTGGCAAAAGGGTGTAGCTGAGGTCCATAGTGAAAGCTGATCTGGAGAAGGTCCAGGGGCACTAAAACAGGAATAAACTGAGGCAGGAGACTACAGCAAGAAAGGGAAGGCAATAAGTTAGAAAGGGGTTGGTCTTTGTGGGGGAAGGATTCTTTTTCACAGTTATAAATTACAGAATCACAGAATTTCTAGGTTGGAAGAGACCTCAAGATCATCGAGTCCAACCTCTGACCTAACACTAACAGTCCTCCACTAAACCGTATCGCTAAGTTCAACATCTAAACATCTTTTAAAGACCTCCAGGGATGGTGACTCCACCACTTCCCTGGGCAGCCCGTTCCAATGCATCACAACCCTTTCGGTAAAGAAGTTCTTCCTAACATCCAACCTAAAACTCCTCTGGTGCAACTTTAGCCCATTCCCCCTCGTCCTGTCACCAGGCAAAATTTTCACATAATTTTTACTGTTGTATTATGCAACTGATGAATGTCTGCTTATTGCCTCATTTTACTTGTGCTCTTTTTTTTTCAACATTGTTCCCTACTCAGGGTCCTTTTCCTAGAAGTACAGATATCCAAAAGGTGTGCAAAAGCTTTTGTTTGTGCATGCAGCACAAAGCACAACAGATGAATGCTCTACACTTGACATGTGTAAGTCCATGCACTGGAGTGGCTTGTGTTAGCAAGTAAAGAAATGATGAAATCTTTATACAAACAGCTGTGCTACATGTTCCCTTCCCCTCTCCCTCCCCCTTTCCCTTTCCTTTTCCCTTTTCTTTCCTATCTTCTTCCTATTTTCCTCTTCACCCCTCTCTCCCCCTTGCCCTCCCCCCCTCCCCCCCATTTCGTGATATCAGCTTCCATTTAAACCACTCAGTTGACAAAAGTAGGAAAGGATTTACCCTCAATCTTTTTTGACTCAAGATTAGATGCCCCACACACTGATGGGACAGGTAAGGTTCCCACTAGTACTGTAGTAATAAAGTTATTTTTTTCCCAGACCTTAAGCAGTAGAGTTGCTGAGGATGATGTGCCTTTACTTCCTTTTCTTCTTCCAAGCTTGAAACTAATTTTCTATTTCTTCTGTGTCTTCTATCTTTTGAAGATCTATTTTATGTAGAAATACATATATTCTCACTTAGAATTGTATACTTGAAATGCATACAGAAACTTGCTTTATATTTTGATACAGATAGTATAGAATTTGTTATGTTTCAAAAAGGAAAACCTTGTCAGCATTTTCTCATGTCTCTTATTGTTGCTTTACTGAAATGATCTTTCTGCTTCAGAAAAAACAGAAATCCTCACATTTCCATACATTTTATTACAGTGATTTGATGAATGAGATATTTAACCTGTATGCTCGTTGATAATGACACTAGTAACCTAAACATGATGTTAAGTGCAATCAATTTTAAGGGACTGAATCCACATGAAGGCCTTAAACACGTCTTGATTTATGGGTGTATAACCCCTACTGACATCGGTGAGTCATTCACAGCATAGTATTCACAGCAAAAAGTCTGTGGATGATATCCTGATATTGAACTACGACATCAGTATTGGCTTTGCATTCAGAGGAAAAAATCTCCATAGGTAAGAATTTAGTGGGTTTTGGTATGAGTTGTTGAACTAAACACTTAAAGTTCCCAACAGAGACACTTAAAGAACAAAATCAGAAAACTATAACTAAGACATCAAATCTATAGAGGTTGATCAATAAAATGAATACGAAAATGTACACTAAAAGAAAGCTGTTAGAAGGCACACGGGGAAAAAATCTTTAATAGTGGAATTTTGACTTAGACTGATATATCTTTACTTTGCATAATTCTGCATGCATAGTGTGCTAGATAGTGTGTGAGATCTTATGTCTTCATTATATCTGAACTGCAACAGCTTACAAATTGTCAAAATGAGTTTTGATTTACTCTACACTTTAAGAGATGATCACAAAGTAATATCTTTACAATTTTTCTGTTAGCTAAAAACTTGGAAAAAAAAAAAAGAACAAAAAAGTTGCTTGCAAGAGAAAAAAAAAAGAAAAAAAAAAAGAAAAAAAAAAAAAAAAGAAAGGAAAAAAGGCAATCTCACTGGAAAGTACTTATATATGCATTCTTCTCTCTCCCTGTGGGATCAGTTTTCCTATTCCCTGTTTGCTTAATTGAAGTTAAATGAGTACAAACTGGGAGAGAGAATTTTGAGGTGTAACTCAGTGAACAACTCAAGCCTTGTGATTGCTCTTTCCTTGAATTTCAGTTGTTCACTGAAAACAAAACAAAACTATATTTTTGTACGTATTTTCCTTTCCTAAATCAGTACTAGTGTGTCTAAAAATAGCATTTCTGTTCACTTACATATATTCAGCTAGGGACATCTTTCTTATTTGTACACCTGCAAAATCTGGCCAGATCCTTTTGATTCATATTTAGGAGCTGACAGCTAAAGGTCCTGGCTGTTAAAATGATAACATTTAGGCATAGAGTCTAAGTGATAAACATGAATAAGAGGTGATATTTTTTGTGTCTTTGTGTCTGATCATGTCCTTCATGAGGTACTAACTAAACACACTTATAAAGCCTGGTCTTCCAAGTAGCGTTTTTGTCAAGTTTATTTGAAGGTTTGTATACTTGCTTTTATAATCTGAAGGTTGTTCCTAGACATGCCTCTGTGATGGCTGGGAAACTTGCTTTCAGTCTGAATTTATTTATGTCCCATTTTTATTTAATTAATCCCATTTGTATTCTTCCTGTATTCTTGTGCAGGGTAAATAATTTTTCCTTACAGTTTCTCTCTCTCCACTCTTCTGATATATGTATAAGCCTTTTCCTACTCTCTCCCCTCACTCCATGGGTTTTGTTTGGTTTTAATTAAGCTTAACAAGCCACATAATTGCTGCCTCTTGTAAAAGAGGTTCCTTCTTCTTCTGATCATTTTAATAGTTGCTTTCTGCATATGTTCCTCGTTGGATTAATCTCTCTTGAAATGCATGACTAGAATGGCATACAGTACTCCAGATGAAAGCCACCAGTATTTGGAGCAGTGATATTAATATTTCCTAGGGTCTAACAGGAATACGTTTTAGGATTACGTTTGCTTTTTTCATGGCTGCATCATATTGGTGTCTTAGTCAGCCTGTGATCAACTAGTGCAAAGGAGGAACAGAAGGGGATCTGGTTGTTTCCAGCTGATGAGTTGGTGTATGCTTGGTTTATGCAATTACATAGCCAGCTGCTTGGGATATGTCATTTGCAGGAAAATTCGAGAGGCAGCAAAGTATATGCATAGAAGACTGAAATCTGGGCTCAAGTGCAAAATGAGAATGTGAGCACTGAAAGCATCCAACAGCCAGGCCTGTTGCATGACTGTTATATAGAGAGGGAACATCTGTAAAGTGTGGAAATGAATGTATGTCTGGATTTGAAACACTCATTGAATTTTAAAAGTATTTAGCTTAGATTTGCGAATGTTTCTCCTGCTTCGGGAAAAAAAAAAAAAAAAAAGAGTTTATGAAAATGAGATATATTCACAGTCAGAATACTGTTAATGTAAGGGCTATGAGTTTTTTTGCATTTATGTAAGTTCTGTAATGTCTGTCATTGACCCCAGCTTGCATAACATCTGCTTGACGCCATTTGAATGATGTTCATCTTCACAGATGAACCAGCTGAAAGATTTCTTTGCAAAGAAAAATATGTTCTGTCCATCTCTGTCTTGCCCTTCCCAGTCAGAAGTATTGGTGGACAGTGCTTGTAATTATCTGCTGATCTATGGTTTCACAGAGATTAAATACATCCTTGGTAAATTAGGTTGCAGTGACACGGCTGTGGCAGGTAAATTAATTTAATCAATTGGGAGTCGATCTCCTAATTTCCTATGATAATGATTGTGTTATGTTTTGAGACAGGAAAGAATCCAGTCTTATGGCTAAATATATCCCAGGAAATCAAATATTCTGGAGTGGAGTCCAGGGAGCAGCTGACAGCTCTGGTGGGAAAATGTTTGAAGTGAATGGCCTCGTGCAGCCTGTTTTGGTCCTTGGCACAGGTGCTGCTTAGGCGAGTTGTACCTGTTCTGACAACTGAACAGTACAGGTGCACAACAGCACCTGAACAGTTCCAATGCACAACAGCAGACAACTAGATATGAAAAGTGGAAGTTATGCAGAAATATTTTTTTTTTATTAGAAAACATGGATTGGCAAAATATATATATAATAATAAAATTGTAAAAGCTCGACTGTATCTGATTTTCTGTTCGTTTACCTTGGTCTGCATGCAGCTGCACATGAAATGAAAGATTTTCCACTGCAGCCAATTGTCCAGTACTTGCCTCTGAATGTTACTGATATTCCTCCCAAACGAGGCAGGACAAGTGCATGACGTGAGTTGTTTTTTTTTTTTTTTTTTTTTTTTTCTAGGGAATTCAGAACCCAAAATGCTGCTGCATATTTTGAGCTTACTGGTTCTCTGACTATTTCAACCCACTGCAGAATAGGATGTTTTATTTTTTTTTGTTCCCCAAAACCATTTCTGCCCATCTCTAATTTCATTTTGAGGGTCTCATTTTTTAACAGAAAATATGAACATCTCTTTCACACTCTCGAGGAGTGAACCTTCATTCTTCACCCTCAGTCCTGCCAGAAAGGGAGAACATGCTGCCAACATCTTCTAGCAACACTTTAGAAAATATGAGATGAAATTGGCCTTGTTTTCTGCTTAGAAAAATGTACATAACTTTTCCATGAAACCGGGCTGATTTTAGAATGGTCAGACCTATAAAATTACTTCATGTTTTTATGTATAAATTGTGTATATCTCAGATATTGTTGTTGTGACCAGATAGAGGTCTGCTTTGTTAGATTGGATGATCTCTGCACAAAGAAAGGCTACGTACTCGGCCTGTGCACCAAAGATCTTACTCAATATGCTTTTCTCTCTACATATTTAACATTCTATTTTTTACTGATATTATGAAGATTACATTAGTTTCCAAACAGTATATATTTTTTTAAAGATTACTCACTGCCTACTGGTTAACATTTTCACACTGTATAACATTACAGGCATTTTCTCTGAAAGTGTCAGCATTTTGTCAGCCAAAGCGAGCTTTAATAAAAGTCAGGCTCTGACAATTTTCTGGAATAACCTAGAGCTCAGCTTCAAGTGTCTATGTGAACAGGATGTGAAGGTTGGAACTCCTGGTGAAAATTAGCGTGAGCCACTGCTGCACTCGGCTGACACCTACGTTTCAGCTTCTTCTGTGCTGGTGCATTCTTTCAGGTTTAGGCACTTAGAAAGAAGCTGTCACTCACTTTAGCTAATCAATCAAAGTTTGTCACATTCTTGTATGTTTTCACTAAAAACCCAAACTGGGACACCAGATGTGGTGAATACATGGACAGTCTATGTTTTTGTATGAAAACATCTGATGTGACAAAAGAGCAATTGAAAAGCAAGTTTGGCTTGGAGCACATGCTTTTTTTGTCACATGCACACTCATGAAACATTTTCATTACCTATGTCTCTCTGAGACTGCCGTCACTAAATTAATTTGAAAAAAAAAAAAAATATCATATCATGTCTGATTTTGCTAACCTTTCTCTGTAGTTTAAGGAGGAAAGCTAGGTTGAGAAATAAAAGAAACATTTGTTAATGTAAATCTCTTCTCGAGATCCTCACTTCACAACGCAAATTTTTAGATACAACTGGTAAATAAAATGAAGACACTTCTCAGAAAGAACATAAGATATTTTGACTCTGTGCTGCCTTTTCTTGCCACTTCTTTCTTCCATTCCTCTTAAGTGTCAGGCAGTAATAGCTGCCTACATGGCACCTTACAAACTTCTTCCCAAGCATTTACAAATGAAACTCACAGCTATATTGCTGAAAGCTCTCACTAGTCATTTATAATAATGCAACATGTCATGACACCTGTGCAGCAAATGCATGAAATAGTGTACAGAAAGGGCAGGTGTTAAAAATGACCTCTTCTTTAAGAGAAGAAGAGAAAAATCCGAGTGCTGGTACTTCTGGTTAGGATGGACTTCAATGTCAGCTGTCCACCTACAAGTGTGTCTTTAGTGTGAGTTTTCAACAGTACTTTGTAGTCATAATGGCTTGAAAATAACAAGTGATTTAGTTTCTTAAAAGGAAAGATCTGCTTTTCATTTGAGAAAGGAATTGAAGAGCAGTGACAGGTAGACATTGAAGGGGAGAAAAAAATATTATATTGATCTACTAGGGAAAGCTTACAGTAGCAAAGATAACATTCTTGTTGATGCTTACTGGAATCACTTTCCCTAGATCCACAAGGACAAGTACTGTACAAGCTGTCCACACCTGCTGTGAGAAGGACTATTCATGCTTCACTTCCAATACTAACAATTTACCTTCCTTATGTTTTAAATTACAATTAACAATAGGTCTAAATGTGTCTAGGGAGAACATAGTATTTTTGAGGGGCTGGACTATGCATTCTGAATGTATGAGTTTTTGTTTTGCTCTCTTGCCATCAGAAGTATTTTCTGCAAAGCCTTTGGATATACTCTGATCCAAAGCACCTGTGTATTAGGATATCAACAGAGGGGAACAATAAGAACAGACGTGGCTTATGGGTTGGGAGAAGAGAACAAAATGCATTATGAATACAAGACAAAAAATGCAGAACAGATCAAGCATCCTTCACCAGGAAACTGAAGAATTCAGGGTTGGCTCCTTAGGGGGAGGAGTGTATTACTTTCTCATTTCCAGCAAAGTTGTCTTTCTCAATTTCACG
Source organism: Aythya ferina (assembly GCF_964211825.1). Taxonomy (NCBI): domain Eukaryota; kingdom Metazoa; phylum Chordata; class Aves; order Anseriformes; family Anatidae; genus Aythya; species Aythya ferina. Next base: position 82,137,029 of record NC_140299.1, read on the forward strand.
GAAATTCAGTATCAGGCTGGTCCACTGTCTCTCTTCCAATTTGCTGTAAATGCAGTTGTCTATTTGTAGGGGTTTGCAGTATGCCTCTGTGCTAGCTGAATGCCAGTGGCTGATGCAGAGTGATGGCCAGGTCCCCAGATGCACACAAGCCAACCTGCCTTTTCTGGGAGGAAGGAAAGGCTAAGCATACCAAAACATCAAGCAAAGTCCCAGGCCTTATGTTGTTGTAGGAGCATGGCAGTGCCCTGGGAGCAGCTGTATGCCTCAAACTACTGTAACTCTTGAAGTTAAAAGCAGTAGGGCCTAGAGATGTGCTTAGTCCACCTTAGACTTGGATGGAGAAGTATGGTTACAGCAGAGGACAGAATTTCAGAAACATTCAGGCAATATTCTGCTACTTCTGACAATTTTGTAAATAGGCAAGTTTCTCTTTTTTACACCTGTTACATCTCTGTAGAGAAGATAATTGCCACTGTTTGTAATGAAGGTATGAGGCTGGGTTGACCCACTTTTTATGAGATATTTACTAATAGTAAGGCCTTGTGAATGACATTTTACCAAAACTGTAAAATTGTAAACTGACTTCTTGTCCGTCTGCAGTCTGCCTGCGTTTGGTAGCCTGATCTGAATGCACAAGTGCTTGAGATTATGTGCATAAACAGCAAATACATGCAGTTTTGGAAGCTAGTTCTGGAAACTTGACCTGTAAATGCAATAGGTCAATTCAATACATCCACAATTCTCTTACTTTTTTTTTTTTTTTTTTTTTTTCTTTCCTGAACTGACTCTCTTTCACAGGCTATATATACTGTTGTTTCTTTGTTTTGTTTTGTTTTTCTATTGTTGTTGTTTTAATTACTATGTCTTTATCTTATTATAGAAGAATGATTGCAACGATATTGCCATTCACTGAAAGGAAGAGAAAGAAGAAAATGTTCTAATTGATCTTTTAATTCAAATCCAAATAAGATAAACATGTGAAATGATGACTTATAGTCAGATCTCCTAGTAGAAAAACTGAGATGGAATTTTTATGAGAATGGATCTTTCCTTGACAGATTTCCAGAGCTTCATGTTTTTTTCATCCAGGTTGAAAATAATTCATCTTCTTATTTTAACATTGTTGCATCTGGTCCTGGCTTAAGAATTAGGTGAAAAAGTGCGCAATAACAGATGGTGTATACAACAATAATTTGAAGATTTATTTATTTCCAACTTCTGATTGTGATGCAGGTAAAAATCTTTCTTTTATTGCCAATAATACTGCTTGCTGTCTTTTTATTTATTTATTTATTTATTTATTTATTTTTTAAGTGTGTGGCTCAGCTGCTGTTTTTTCCATTTGGAGTTCAGATTTCTTTTTAAATAAATGTCATAGTTTGAGTCAGATACTATCATATATATTCATAAGAACCGTAGAAAAAGTTTTGACATATAAGGTCCTACCCTTGCAAGTGGGTTTTTATGATGCTGAAATCCTGGTCATCTTGGGCCCACTTAGCAGATGGAGAATCGTTAAGTCTCCACAATGTACCATTAGCAACATACTCAGTTGTACCTGTTGTTTGCTGCTTTTCACTCAGTTTAAAGGTTTCACAGTTAGAAACAGAACCTTAAGAGACATCTCATCCCTTGAGAGTTGACAAGGACTGCCCAGATTATGGGGAAAAAAAAAAAATAAAGCCAAACTGGTATCTATTCCTTTTATTGTAGTACTAGGCTGATTTTTTTTCTGTTGCCCTTGGTAGGAGATGAAACATTTAGATCCAAACTTCAAAACAATTGAGTACTTTAAATGCCTGATGATAAACCTCATTTGATAAATTCTATATCAGTGCTAAGGAAAAATCAGTCATGGGAAGATTTCTTAATTTCCATTTGATAGGTACATTCAAGTTCACTTTTTTTGTAGAGATATAAAACAATTTTTGTTGGTTTTGCTTATTTGAAAATCCATAAGGAATGGTACCATGTATTTATTGGGAGCTAGGAAATTAATTGATCAAGTCTATTCTGTTACTGTGAAGTCCTGGTATGGCTCTATATTACAGCAAGTACCACTTTCAGTGTAAGGCTTGTTTGCCTGTTTGTTTTCATTTGTAGTGAGCTTACAATGGACTTAGAAAGAAGGAAATATGGACTATTATTAGTTATTTTTTAAAAATTAATCAAGCATTTGGTTGCCAATGAAGTTAATCCCAGTGCAGTTACAACTGTCCATTTATGCAGTCAGGTTCAAGTAGTTTCAATTCAAAATTAAAAAAAAAAAAAAAAAAAAAGTTTTAAACTGTGAATCAGAATAGGTCCATCATACTTATTGTTTTGTGACTGCCATCAGTAATTCTTTCTCAGTCTTGCTATTGTCCTCATTTTAAGATGATTAAATATTCCAGTTGAAGAAATTTCACAAATGGAAGTTATTGTCAACCTATAATCAGTTTTTGTTCTGAAAATAAAGATTCAATATGGTGTGTCAAAACAAATTTGGAGGCATTACATAGAACTGAAAATTCTTTTTCCACATGTCTCACTTACATTATTGTTGCCAATCATAAAAGATCATGTGTACAAACAAGTACCCTTAAAAATAATGGGATTCATAAAGAACGTCTGTATATCTGTCTTTGAGTAGCAGACTTTATGTTAAGCTAGACATACTGAAAAGCCTTGTCAATTTATTTAGTAATACGAACCACAGAATGAATTTGAGTACTTGAAGCAGGTGTGATTGATTAATCTAGGTTAAAAAACACCACCACCACCACCACCAAAAAACTCAGAGGCTGGCCAGTTGCATGATGCACATGCAAAGACAAATAGCCTTTCTGTTCAACATTTCACTTAACTTCTTAATTATCTTTTATGTGATCTTTTTACCACTGTTTTGCTGCTGGTTTGACATCACAAGGCCAGAACAATGGCCAGTTCTGATTTCCACCAGTAAAATTGTCAGTTGTACTGGATCCATATCAACTAAGATCACTGTGGTACATTAGTATAGGGGTACTGGCTGATATGGCTGAAGATGCACAGCTAAATCTTTATGGTTTTTGCTCTTGCCTTGGGAAGTAGTAAAGTTCTGCACAGTCAAGCTCTTCTGTTATGATATTACTATTCATTTATTTATTTATTACTTGAAACTTCCGTGGAAAATATTTCCTACTGTAATTTTTGGATTGAAGAAGGTGATGAGAGAGTATAAGCCTTCTGCCACATATCAGCATCCCTTGCCCTGGCACAGATGAGATAAGAAATGCATTCTAATACGCAAGCTTTATTTTTAACAACAAGGTGAATTAATCTATTCAGCTAGAACTGTGTGAAATTAATTTCTCATAGCTTTTGCAAACTTAACCTGATGCTGTTAACTTACGTGCCATAATAGGCTCTAGTGTACAACCTGAGCAGCAACTGAGATTTTGAGAAAAAGAAAGTGTAGATTTATTAGGTTAAAAAGAAAACTATTCAAAGTATGTGAATAGTAAGGAATGAGACTCCTGTGTCTCAGAAGTAAAAGAAGGTGGTAGTGGGAAAGGTGGAAAGGAAATTTCTTCACAAGTTAATTAAAGCACTGAAAAAGCTGGAAATTCCTCATCACTGTGAGGAGGAAGATGCTGAAGAAGAAAAATAACTGGTGTTTCAGAAAGAAAAAAGTATCTGATTTGGGTAATATTCCAGTAAAAAAAGCTGAATATTTTTGTTTCAGAAATCACTAGCTATGCTGGAAGCTGGTTATTAGATACTTAGCTATTGACAAAGACTGACTCTGATCAAGCTAGATCAAGCAATATGGACTGAATATCTAAACTAAGCTGATCATGGAGTAGATTCAGTAGAACATAAAATTGGACATATTTTAAGGTAGACAGGATATAATCAGAGTTTAAACATATTTCTCTCTCTCTCTCTTTTTTTTTTCTTTTTTTTTTTTTTTTTTTTTTCTCTCTCTCTCTCTCTCTCTGAATCACAGAATAGTTTAGGTTGGAAGGGGCCTTAAAGACCACCTAATTCCACCCCCCTGCCATGAGCAGTGACACCTCCCACCAGCCCAGGCTGCCCCCAGCCCCGTCTAGCCTGGTCTTGGGCACTGCCAGGGATGGGGCAGCCACAGCTCCTTTGGGCAGCCTGGGCCTGGCCCTCGCCACCCTCTGAATGAAGGATTTTTTCCATATGTCTTTTAGTTTAAAGTCCTTACTCCCTGTCCTATCCCTACATCCTCTGACACAGAGCTCCTCCCCAGCTTTCCTGCAGCCCCCTTTAGGCATTGGCAGGCTGCTGTGAGGCTTGAACAACAACCAGCTCCCTCATCGCGGCTCCAGGAGGTGGTGAGGTGCTCCGGTGCTATGATCACCCTTGTGGGCCTCCTCTGTATTTGCTCTAACAGGTTCCTGTCCTCTGTGTGCTGGGGATCCCAGAGCTGAGCACAAGGCTCCATGTGGGGTCTCACAAAAGCAGAGCAGAAGGGGACAATCCCCTCCCTCACCCTGCTGCCCACGCTGCTGTTGGTGAAGCCCAGGGTACGGGTGCCTTTTTGGGCTGCAAGCACACATTGCTGGCTCATGTTCAGTTTTTAATCCACCAGAACAGACAAGTCCTGCTCCTCAGAACTAGTCTTCATCCTTTTTCTGCTCAGCCTGTATCTGTGCTTGGGATTGCCATGATCCAGACACATGACCTTGCACTTGGCCTTATTGATCTTCATGAGGTTTGCACATCCCTCAAAGTCTCTCTGAACAGCATCCCTTCAGCATGTTGACTGCACCACACTGCTTAGTGTCATCTGCAAACCTGCTGAGGGCGAACTCGATCTCATTGTCCATATCACCAACAAATACGTTAAATAATAATGGTTGCAATAACAACCTCTGAGGAACATAATTCATTACTTACCTCCATCTGGAAGGCCAGTTTCAAGAAAAAATACTTTACTTTATGTAGTGTTCCAAATGCATATTTTTTTCATTGCTTCATATTTATTATTATTTATTATCATTTTTTATTTTGATGCTACAAGTGTAGGAATACTCACACCATTTTCACATGAGAACAACTGGTAGCATATGAAGAAAAACACCAAAAAAGTTGCTTTTTAAAAAGAATTTCCTTTTGAATAACTGCTTCTACAATTACATTTTAGGCTAAAGAAAATGCTGACATAGGAAAAAAAAATAGGATCCCTCTTTGTGGAAAAGAAGTTTGGAGTAAAAACAAGATGGAGAAATGAGTTGAAGTGATTTATTTTTCAGATAATCATATAGCAATTTATTTCAGTGAGCAGTTTCTTTTCTTTAAATGGCTGCATATAACTCCTTAGAGTTAGTAATTTATGATGTTATATCGATAGCAATCAACATTTTAAATACAAACATGTTTGGATTCTTCTCCTCTTGCAGAAAACAGGCATTGCATTTCATTTCTGAATAATAGTTGCTTTGTCCTCAAAAAAAAAAGGCACAGAAATACAACTACACTTTCCAGACAAAGATAAGGCCTTATATATAAAGGTTTAAGCTAAGGTTTTGCATTTACTAGGATAGCTAAAACTCCAGAGTTTCCACGTTCGAAGTGGAGCTACAGTGTTATGAATTGTTCTCCAAATATAACAGAAAAAATAAAACGTATTTAGTCACACATTTTAGATTGTTTATTGATCAAAGTAACCAAAATTCTACAGAATTAATTTATACAATATTTTTATAAAATATTTTAGGTTTCAGAAGTCTGTCTTATTATTATTATTTATTTATTTATTTTTTCCCTGCATCTCAATGTTACCTAGATACCTAACTTGGGAAATATTTGTTTTTAGTAAGTGAATAGGTTTAATTTTCCTAAGCGGCTATTAGTGAAAGAAATAACACCTCCAGAGGGCAGTGTTAAATTATTTGAGATGCTTGTTTTGTATTTTATCATGCAAACTAATGGATGTTTGATTTACTGATATTCATATAGTTGTGTTTTTTTTTTTTTTGTTTGTTTGTTTATTGTTTGCTTATGGTGATTTTTAAGCAGTATTCAGGTACATAGGCATTAAATATTCTTAAAAATAGACCTTGTTTAAAATCTTTAAGAGAAGGTGTACATGTTTCCTTGATCATTGTATCTGAACATTAAATAGGGATGGCTTCAAGCTACAGCATCAAGTAGCAGTTAAAAGAACGGAATGATCAAGATGGTGTAGTTAATATTTGAATTTACTTATGTTTACTAAACAGTAAAAATATTTTGAGTGAAGATAACTCTTAACTATATGCAGGTCTTTTCTAACTGGTCACCTGCTCAAGACAATGTAACTCTAGAAATGTAAAAATAATATATTGTAGAGCTTAATGAGAATGTCTCAGCTCTCCATTTTGTGTTTTGTAAGATGGAGCTGAACCTTCTTTTCCAAAAATGATGACTGTCTGTCTCATGTAGTCATTTGTAATGATACTGATAGATTTGCATTCATAGAAGCAAAATTTTGTTTCTGTTTTGTTGGATTAGCAGTTCCAATAAGATAGCATTTAGCATTTAGTTCTTTCCCTCATACTTCATACAGGTGTGCATCGGAACTACTGTTTCATTCATAGCTTCATTGATACAAACAGATGAACAGTCCAGCATGTCATTTAGTGAAACCTTTAGGAATAAAGACCTGTTATTTGCAGAACAAGGTGAGCAATGATGACACTCCTTCCTCCCTTTCTCCATTTTACAAAAATAAAATATATCAGAAGAAGAACGTACAGATTGGGGTAAAAATGGGATTTGAAGCAACTATCTTCTGTTTAGGCTTAAGCTTATATAATACTTAATAGTACTTAATAAAACTTTTTGAGTATAGGAGTACTAACAGAATACAATGAGGAGGTAATCAGACACTGTCAAATCTTGTTCTTGGTTAGCTGTTTTGCTCCTTTACTTGTTCAACCTAGAAGACATGTAGCCTCTTTCCTTCTGCAACAGTATATATATTCAAAATCCAAAAGCAAGTATAACATCATTTCACTAATGACCTTGGGTGGTACAAATTAGTCACACATCAGAAATGACAGATCAATTACAAAATCAGTCTTACCTTCACATGCACATCTTACAGGCATGTAGAGAAATGGATGAATTTTATACCCTGTGAAATCATATCTAATTGAACAAAACAGAATAGAAATGAACAAGCTGTTATTATATATAAACATGAAACAGTACTGTTTTGTCTTTGGTGCCATTATTAATTTGTCTGCTTCTGTTTATTGAGTATCATCTACTCTCTGTGGCCCAAGATGCATTGAATTTCTGCAGTGCATCGGTAGGAATGCAATGGACTCTTTGTGGTACCTCTCCCTTGGCCAGACAGAAAGAGGAAAAGATCAGATTTTTATTTTGGAGCAAAAATGGATAACACAGTTAATCTGCACCATATGTGTTTACTTTCATACCTTGAAGAGGGCATATTTTTGGAATTTTATGTGGTGCAACTGGTATGTCCAAATAGATTCTGTTCTAGACCTCTATTTCTCCTCAAGACTCATGTAATAAAGGCTAAGAAAGGTGAACCTTAATTTGCAGAGTTTAATATGAACACTATAATAACTATTTATTTATTTATTTATAATTGGGCATCTTTTCTGCTTTTCCCCAGAAGTTACACTGTGAAGCTGAGAAGCCTTATATCAGGTTTTGCTAAACATGCTATAAGCACAAGCAGGCTTTGTAAAACAACTGAATTAACCAAAGGATTTTCTTGGAAAACATAAACTATTAAATGAGAAAAATATTGATTGTTCAAACTTTGGTTAAAGTTCTTTTAAGAAATTGAGAATAGCTGTTGCTGAAACTTCTCTGATGCTCTGCACTACCACTTATGAAAATAAATAAACCACATCTTTTAGAGAGGTATTTTAAGATGCCTTTGGTAATCCACAGTTCATGGATTCTATCAACCAACATTCTACAGATTGTAGTTGGTTGGTAGTGGTGTGTGTGCACATATGCAAGCTTTTTTTCCCCTTCAGATAAGACTGTTGTTCTTGGATATTTTTTGAGAGTATGAAAATTCTTCCTGCAGTTATTATGGACTTCTTAGGATGGAGATCTGAATAAGGGGATGGAATAGGGAAACTGATTAGTTTTCATGGAGCTGCTACAAACACACAAACTGATCTAGAAGTGCATGAAAATTCAGTATGGGATGCAATGCAGTTCTGATTTCTAATCACAAGCTTTTGTTAGCTTGTTAAGGTGCAGAAAGAACACTGGGATTCCTGAGGCGGTCGTTTTGTTGAGTTAGCTTGTTTTATGGTGACATTCATAATAAATTTGTGTCTCAAATGAACTCATAAAATGAGAGGGAAAATCACTTTCCTAAATTTATTTTTGCTAGGGCTTTGCTGATGGTTTAGTTATTCTGTCTTACTAGAAATTAAATGAGTGCTCAATACATTTTGAAGCAATGCTCAACAGCAGTTAGAAGTAGATGCATTTCATATGCCTTTCAGGGTTGCTCCTGAATTTGCATTTTAGTAACAGATGCGCAGTTAGAAAGAAAACAAAGGTGTGGACAGAAGTATCCTGAAGATTTATTTGATTTCTGAATGTGAAGACTTTGATCTCTAAGCTCGGACATGACTATTTTTTTTTATTTTTATTTATTTATTTTTTTAAGTATAGTGTGATACTATTAGTAATGTTTCTGTATGGGGCAGGGAGAAGATCTGCACAGCTATGTTGTGGCACAGGATGCTTCTCCGGTGCACAAATTCCAACCCTGCATGACTTACAGAGGGTACACTGAACACACTGGTCTACAGAAATAGGGTGAAAGCACCTAACAGTAAGGCACTCTGACAGTTCAAACCAGTATCACATTGGTTTCATCCTGTTTTCCAACTTAAACACATACACACATATAGAAAATACATAAGTATAAATGCATAATGCATGTGTATATATGTTTGTATATCTATGTGTATAAGTATATATATAAAATGGCAGAACAAACAAACAATTTCCAATTATTATAGTTGTAATCTAAATTTCGTGACACCTGTTTTTGTTTCTTGGGCAGCATTTATTTTTCATTGACTGTCACTTTATAGAGACAATTTAAGGGGCAAAATAGTAAACTGAGAATGCTATAAAGATCATTAATTGTAACATGATTTCCCTCAGCTGAAAACCAGCATAGGATCATTACTAGTAAATGTTGTAGTCTTAAAGGAATTTGTTATTGGATATCTTGGTAACTGCCAAGGCCTTCAATTTTTATTACTTTTTCCAAAGACTGTAAATGTTTTGTATACTTGAAATTCCAACCTACAACAAAATATGGGGATGGTATATGTGCTATTCTGTTTGAACTATGAAATCAATATACAGTCTTAAATATTGGAGGGACATCATTGTAAACTAGTTATTGATGTGCTAAAGTCATTTACACCTGACACAGAAGATAGATTATGGCACTATTAATTTAACTGGCAGTGGGTATAAGAAGATAACCTGCCATGTAAGCCCAAAGACAGTCATCTGTAAAGTTTTTATGCATATTTTGTGCAGCAAGCTATACAGTTCTGACAGCTACGAATCACTACTAATCTGTCAATTTCAAAGGTTGTCATCAGAAAGTTCAGCTGAAGGAGAATGTCTGTTTGACTCATCTTAAATGTAAGATGATTACTGTTTGTCACATTTACAAATTATCCTATTCTTAGAAAAATAAAGCTAAGCTGTTTAGCATGGTTATTGAGTAATTTTGAAGGCAGGATGCGGCAATGCATCTAAAATAGAAATATGCAGTTTTGTAGTGAGACTTGTTTGCTAATGGATGGTGTGCAGCAATAGCAATAAAAGCAAAGATGTTTTTCTTTGCAATAACTCTTCATATACATAAAAATATGTAAAGAAAGGAAAAAAGTAAAAACTGCTGAATGTTCACTTTTTCTATGTGATATACAGTACGGTTATAAACTCTGCAACAGATGACACAATTCCAAAAGATGACTGATTCTCCAGATACAAAACCAGATTTAACTTTTCTTTCAAAATGCCCATGTGTTATATCTTTGGCCTTGCATATAAACTAACAACACCTGGCATGATTCTATGGGATTTTTTGAAGATTTTTAGGGTAGATTTTTGAGGAGGTGTTGGGGTGTTATGCTTTGTTTAGCCAAAATCTCATGTGTTTTTAGGAACATGATCAAGCTCTTTTGCCTTTACCTTTTCAGGTTGTTCCCACTCTAGTGGTGTTTTTAACACTTTCAACCTGCTCTTACGTTGTCCAGGTTTCTGTGGCTTGCCCCACTGGCAGCTCTGACAGCTGTTGCAAGAAGATTCAGTCTCTTTCACCATTATTTCACCCCAGTATACACGGGACCCTGGGACCATCTGTGGAGGTGAGAGGCCTTGGAACAATTGCTCTTTGTGGTTTATAGAAATCACAAAACTGACTTGGAAGTGTTGCAGCTTTGGGAGGCCAGGAGAAATTGAATCTTTTTAATGCCTGTGTGTGGTAACCATTGGATCAATAAAAAGTTTAAATGACTCTGCTGGGCATTGAAAATGGCAATGTGTATCATTTTTCATTTAACACTGTACACTGTATATGACAAGATGCAAAAGCAGAAATATTAATGCAGCATTCTCAGTAAGAAGAAAAATAATAACTGAGTAATAAAGAGTTGCTGCTAAATATATATTTATATTTTTATATATAATATATACAATTTTATAAATAATATATATACTAAATATATAAAATATAATTATATATATTATATATTAAATATATATATAATATATATATTATATATTATATATTATATATATAAAATATATTTATATATTATATATAAATATATACTATATATATATATTTGTATTTTATATATAAATATATACTATATATATATTTGTAGATATAAAACCATCATTTTATTAAGTCAGCAGTGAATTTCACAAAGTACAAGTAGTTAAGTTGTAGTTTGTCCTGCTAATCCTGTTCTTCTTATTCAAGAAAACTTTAACTTGGCATAGAAATTTTGTCTGAATAAAAATAAATGAGATTAGTCCCTGGAGGGTTCCAAAAATTTTAAGAAAGCTCATAGAACAGTTGAAAGTAACTTTGACCCTTCCTTAAAGAGGTACCAAAAATAAGTGGCTGTACAATGTGCATAGAATGGAAGGTAAAGAAATGATTTGTCCTTTTCTTTCTTTCGTTCTTTCGTTCTTTCTTTCGTTCTTTCTATAGGTAGGAAGACATGTTTACACTGCAGCAGTTATGTTCTTTGTTGGTGCCTCACCCATCAGGGAGGTCTACTGGATGTGGCTCCTTCTAAATAGCTCCAAATGAACTCTTTTCACACAGTGCTCCATGGAGGCTGCATGGAAAGAGATTTTCCCTTCTGTTCCAGAAGCACAAAGGTATTTCTGAACCAGAGAGACAGCCTCAGGTGAGCTGCAGTAGAGACTGAATTAATTAGCTTTTCTTGAGCTGTGCTGGCTTTACTCACCTGCAAGGTACCCAAGACACCAGCAGTGCCTTATCTGTCTACTCTGTTGCTCTACCACACCCTTTACTCGTCTCTCTTCCTGTTATCTTTCAGAGTTTCCATTTTACAATATCTGGTCTTGTGCCCATGATGTGTCCAATGAGCACTTGATTTCTCTTGATTTCTGTGAGTTCCCATAGTGAGGCTAGCCAACAAACATGTAGCTGAGGTGTAACAAATTGCCAGCACTGCACCTGAGCTAATAAAATTAGTTTGTTGTTTAGTGAAGCAATGCAGTAACTGTATAGTCCTGCACTAAAGGCTGTAGAGGAGCTTGAGCTCTGAGTATGAAGAAAAATGGCAGTGAGCAGCAAAACCTACCTCTGCTACTGAGCATCAAACCATGCACCTTGGGTATAATATTGTTACTTGTTTCAAATGCTTGGAACCATTTCAACTAGGATATGAAAATGTGGTCTGCTTCAAATTCTGCAAAGACTATATGACACATTTTCACAGAACCATAGAATGGTTTGGGTTAATATCATCCAGTACAAACCCCCTGCCACCCATTAGATCACATTGCACAGGGCCCCATCCAGCCTGGCCTTGGGCACTGCCAGGGATGAGGCAGTCACAGCTCCTCTGGGCAGCCTGGGCCTGGCCCTCACCACCCACTGAGTAAAGAGTTTCTTCCTCACATCTAATCTAAATCTCCCCTCTTTTAGTTTAAAGCCCTTACTCTCTGTCCTATCCCTATGCTCCCTGAAAGCTGGAGAGTCCCTCCCCAGCTTTCCTGCAGCCCTCTTTAGGCATTGGCAGGCCACTGTGAGGTCTCCCTGAGGCCTTCTGTTCTCAATCTCAACTCCCTCAGCTTGTCTTCATAGGAGAGATGCTCCATCCTCTTGATCATCTCTGTAGCCCTCCTCTGCACTTGTTCCAATACTTCCATATCCTTCTTGTGCTGGGGCCCCCAGAGCTGAACACAGCACACCAGATGGGGTCCGATAAGATTTTACATCATTGAAATGCTTCTTACAAGGTTTTAAACAAGCAAGCATGTCCAAATATAAATGCATATGTATCAATATCTTACATGCAGTGGAAGTATATTTGTTTTTCTTTTTGTCAAGATGCATGCAGTGACTCATCATTATTTTGTTAGGATAAACCCACTTTTTTAGGCATTGGCTTAGTCTATCTTCCTATAAGAGAAGCTAAAATTTTTAAGGCTTTATTTTTATTTTTATTTTTATTTATTTATTTATTTATTTATTGGTGATAAATGAAGCTCATTTGCATTGTACTATATAAGATAGCTGCTTGACATCGGGGTCTCTTTCTCAAGAAAAGTGTGGGAAAAAAATCCTTAAATTCTTTTTCCTAATTTCTTCCCCCATTTATTCCCTCTGTCCTGCTGTTTGGTTGCTGCGAACCTATCTTTTACCTCTAGGCAAGTGGGCAGGCAAGCATCTCCTTCTGGAACTAATGTCAATGTATCTCCTTGTATTAATTGTCAAGTAAATGGTGCAGTCTATATGTTGCCTCCTCAGGAGAGATCTCTTACTTCAGCAACATTGCTGTACTTTGCTCTGAAATTTAGCCCTTTGCTTAACCCCTTCCTGACATTGCTCATGGGAACCTAACGATCAGTCTTTCTGCTCTTGCATGCAATGTGTGAGAGCATGGCTTCAGTGTCCCCAAGAATAGATTTTATTATTAACTGATTGGCCGTTATAAGAAGTTTTCTTTTTTAGCTAGTAATGCCTTTGGTGAATGTTAGTATGTCATATAGGCATATAGGTATAACACTAGATAATTCCTTAAAATCAAGCTTTTTTTTTTTTTTTTTTTTTTTTTTTTTTTTTTTAATTATTATTATTGTTCAATTGCAGATAATCAAAGGAATAAGAACTAAATAAAAATTGAATTAATTGTGACTTGGACTGCTGAGCTTTGCTGGGGTAGTCTTATTAAAACAAAACAAAACAAAAGGAGGGGGTTCTTCACAGAGAGGGTGGTTGCACACTGGAACAGGCTCCCCAGGGAAGTGGTCACTGCACCGAGCCTGTCTGAATTTAAGAAGAGATTGGACTGTGAACTTAGGCACATGGTCTGAACTTTTGGGTAGACCTGTGCGGTGTCAAGAGTTGGACTTGATGATCCTTAAGGGTCCCTTCCAACTCAGGATATTGTATGATTCTATGATTCTAAAAAACTCAGTAAGTAAATTCACATCACTCATCAAAAGTTGATACTGAACATTTGTTACCGGAAAATCTTCTTTGTGAAACTCCCCCCCATCCCAAGTCCTGCTTACAGGAACCACTTAACATACTCTCTGGAAGGGGAGTGTGCAGTGGTGTTTTCAAGATGGTTCAGAACATTTAAAATTGCTTCCCCCAAGCAATATATCAAATTATCCTCCAAAGAGAGGAGTTGATTTTTGCAGATGATATGTTTCATATTAATATAAGTAAAGCCAGTTGCTTCACTAGCCAGCAACTGAATTATGTCTCTGTATGTTTTGTTGTTGTTGTTTTGTTGTTTTTCTTTTTTTTTTTTTTTTTTTTTACCTGAAAACTTTCAATGATAACCATTCATTTCATCTTTTTGATTCAATTGATCATATTGGTGAAATGCAACTTCTTTGTTAATATATTTAACTGAAAAATCTTAGTTTTGTCACTAGAATGTTTTCAAATGACAAAGAATACTTCAAAAGAAAACATATATTTATTTCCTGAAGTGCTACACAGATGAAGAACATCTTTAATAAGCTAGCACCCTCCTGCTGAGTTTCTAGCATCAGAACATGTCTATGCTAGGCAAAGTTTCATTTCTATTTAGTTTCAATTAAATATGCCTGTAATGTAATTACATAGCACAGGAAGGATCTATTGATGTTGTGAATTTGATTTTTAATAAGATTACCAAAAAAAAAAAAAAAAACAAACAACCCTCTAAGGTGCCTCCATAACTTTCAAAATTATTGTCTGTCTGTCTAGCTTCTTATGTGCAATGATAACATCTGGCAAATGTCAAATCCTGTTTTTTTTTTTTTTTTTTTTTTTTTTTTCCCACTTTGATAAATACTTTACTTGGCCATTCATTTTGATAGGAGTGCTCAGATTAAAACACTCCGCATTTGAGTAAAAGGCAACAACTCAAGCTCATGTTTTATGATGGAAACAATATGGGGGTTATTCTGGAAGCACAGACACTGATATAATTCCCAGAGATGGTATAGTATAACTGTTTCAGCAGAAGTGTGAACTTTGCTGGTGAAACTCAAGCTAAACAAGCAACAACAATCACATTTTTACCATTTTCAAAAATATCTAATCATTTTATGGTTTCACCTCACATTTTTAGTGGTTTTTTTTTGTTTGTTTGTTTGTTTTTTTTTTTTTTGTTTTTTTTTTTGTTTTTTTTTTTTTTTGTTTTTTTTTAGTGAGAAGCTGCTTTTCCATCTGTCTGATAGCAAAATTTCACCATTTCATCAATAAAACTGGCATCGTTTCACCTTGAATCTATTCACAGAAGCTTTGTCACTTGAGGTATATAAATCTAGTTTGGATGAAGCAGTGACATTTAATTAAAATCTTATTTTTTGCATGAAAATCCTCAGCCCAAAATAGAAAAAATCATGTGATTGTAGTTATCTGTAGCTTATATCATGATATTTCACATACAAATTATCTTTTTTGTGTTGCCTGTATCCTTCAATGATTTGGTTTCTTCCATTCCCACAAGAAAAAGCTGTTTTATGTGCACATACATGCAACTGGGAGGCTGAAATGACTGGAAAGCCAAAATGAAAGACTTGATAAAAATCCAGGAGTATAACTTTCAACTTTATTCTAGAATTGTGCCGCACGTAATCCTAACTGTCCCAAACATATTTCATTTAAATTGGAAATTTAAACAGTTGGGATGTAGCAGTGGTAGCACTGATCGTAAGTTGGTTGGTTTGCCTTGACTGCTATCATTTTACTTCACCTCAGGTAGATCTCAGGGCATTTTGACCTGTTCTGGCCAAAAAGGAAAAAAAGCAATTCCAACAACAAATGCTTTTATGTTGCTACTAGTATCCAATTAGGGGAAGAAATGATGAGTTTATCAGGGTTGTATCTCTTGACTTACTTGCTTAACAGGGAGCTAATGCCATCCTGATTCAGGCCACAGGTCAGGGAATGGCCACAGAGTGGGATCCACCAGCTTTAGCTGATCTTGGATCATTAACTGCTGTAACTTTCTGGATAGCCTCAATAGCATTACAAAGATATTTCAGAGTAAGGACAGAATGATTATTGGAGGAGGAGATGTCAAAGGAGGCTACAGTATCTCTTCCTGTTTAGAGAATTAGTGTATTTTCTCTGTATTTACACAAAGTGCATATATGGTCAGATTTCCTTGCACATAGAATTAAAATTATATATATATATATATATAGTTCTTAAAATATAGAGCAAGTTAAATATCTACCGGAGAGTGAATTTTGTTTTGATACTGGTCTTATGAACCGTTGTTATGATCTCCTTTGAAACCTAGTTTCCTGGAAGCAAAGGATGTCATAGCTTTCTTTATTATCTCATTAAAACTCTTCATTTAAACTGCTTTTCATAGCATCTTGAGTACTTTAAAATCTTTAATAGATGTATCCTGTAGCACAGGTGCAAGATAGTAGATATTATTATTGCTGTTTCACAAGGAGTTTGTCTTAGAAAGGGATTCACAGAGAAATTCTGGCACAACAGAAAATTGAAACTCTGCCTCTTGATTGGACACAAAATAAAATAAAGAAAAAATAATCAATTTAAACATAAGAAAACACTTCTGTAATGTGAAATGGATTGAAATGGTTGCCTAATGAGAATTAGAAGTCACAGTCCTTGAAGATATTCAAAGTCTGAATTGAGACAGTGCTGGGCAACCTGCTGTAGGTGTTCCTACTTTGAGGAGGGAGTTGGGGAATTGGACTAGATGATTTCCCGAGGACCTTTTTCATCCTCTTTGCAATACTGTGTCTGCTGTAGTGCTTTAACCCATGGCCAATTTTCCTTTCAAGCTTTTGAAGCAAATAATGACACAGAGTGGAAATGGCCATTCCACAGCCAGGTGTTCACTGGTTGCATTATTCAAGGTGAACTTCCCAGGCAGGAAAAAACAAAAACAAAAACAAAAAAACCCCACCTCTTAGAAGCTTGTGTGCACTACTCTTTTCCTTAATGAAATTTCAGAAGTATTTGAAGAATAAGTTGAATTTCTCTTTCTCTTCCATAGTGGTCCTTCATTGGATACTTCAGTTTCTAAATCAACCTGAGGCACACACGTAAGATGGATGAACTTGCCCTGAAAATGTTGTTTAGTTTCTCACTCAGAAAATAGGGGTAGACTTTCTTTCTTTTTGTTTATTTTCTTTTTGGCTTTCCAGCTAACAGTGTGTGACCTTTCACACGTACAGTAGGGAAAATTCCCATCTTTTGATACAGAAACAATGCAGAGCATCTGTTAGGAAAGGTTATTTCAATAAATAAATGAGTTGCTTCTAGTAAAGTTATTGCAATTATATCCATCATTGCCATAATGAATAAAGGCCCTCTGCAGCTAAATACTGTGAGGTTTTAATCTGGACAGATAAGAGAAAGGAAAAGAGAAAGAGACAGACAATGGAAGCCTTATTCCTCCAATATTAATGCAGGTCAACAATAGGTTTGTTGTAGATGAAATTTCCTCACTCTCAAATGTGCAATTAGTCTGAGGGCAATAATACACGATGAGCAGGAAGTTGTCGTCTCTCAAGAGCATCCCTGACTGCTGTGGTTGTGCAGCTGTGCTGTTCGCTGACCGGAGCTATTATCTCTGTAAAAGGCTGTGCTGTAACTCCTGGATGGAGCAGGTCAGCTGTGTGCTCATCAAGAGTGTTTGCACTGGCATCGGCTGCCCACAATAGATGTAGACTACATTCATCTTTTGTGCTGAGCATGACACTAGTTATTAAATGCTTCCTTGTTATTTGAATAAGATTCAATAACAGGTGCTGTGTCTTCTCTGTAGAGGTCCTGTAAGACAAATGGATTACACATTCTCCGTCTTCCTTTGTTCTGTCAGTTTTATTGACATACAAAGTAGCATCACAGAGTACATCTGTCTATACAGGCTTTGCTTTTCAGTGAGGTATCAGGCATAGTGTTTAAGGTGGGATGTTAACGACAATTGAACGGAACTGTTATATGCTTTTACAACATATAAGGTTAAAAGAGAAAAGCAGTGTCAGAGTACTTGTACAGATATTTTGTTTTTAATTACTTCTAGAACTAAATGCATATTACATGCTTTAACTTTTCTGTGAAAGTTTTTTTTTTTTCTATATGAGTGATATGATAAACAGTAAATTCATTCAAGCATAAGTACTCTTAATAACTTGCATAAAATCAGAGACCTTAAATAATTTATCACTCTTCCACTTCACCATTGTTTCTAAGGGCATGGCAAAAGATCATGCACAGCTTGGTTATTTGGAGATTTTTCATTGGTATGATAGTGAGATCAGTTGGATGTTTTTCCTTTGACAGAGTTCATCTGCTCAAAAGCAAGGATTAGATATTTACAATATAAGAAATATTCTTTGCCCTAGAACAGAGAAGATATGTAATAACTGGAGGCCTTGAGATAATGGGACCTTGTAGATCTTCCTTTTCCTATTTCGTAGAATCATAGAATTATATAATGGCTTGGATTGGAAGGGACCTTAAAGGTTATCCAGTTCCAACCTCCTTGCCATGAGCAAGGATACCACCCACTACATCAGGTTGCCCAGAGCCTCATCCAATCTGGTCTTGAGGCATCCACAACTTCTCTGGACAACCTGTTCCAGTGTCTCACCACCCTCTGAGTAAAGAATTTGCTCCAAACATCTCATCTAAATCTCCCCTCTTTCAGTTTAAAACCATTCCCCCTTGTCATTATCTGACTGAACAAATTTATGAGATTGTATGTGCTTTTCCTTACTCTTCAGAAAAGAATAAACTTTGGAATCACTTTACAATCAAGGTTTATGTTTTCCTAAAATGTACCACCCAACCACAGAGAAAATTGATCAAAGTAAATAAAAGAGTAAGTATCTTTTATCTTGTAACACTAATGAGAAACTGTGCCTCCTTCTTTAAGTGTGGAAAGACTCCAGAGGATGATGGGAATAGCCATTGCTATCTCTGGAGTACTGCTGAAGTATTTTATACCCTTTTATACTATAGTTCATATGCATACAATATAATCTGTCAATACACATTATTCATTATTAGCTTCATTACTAGTACTTGCAATTTTACAGGCTGAAGGCTGATTATCTAGTGTGCAGCTTTGGTGGAAAGAATCTGGAGATCTTGTTAAACATCAAGCTGAACATGAGCCAGCAGCATATCTTATCCACAAACAAAGCTAAGAGCAACCTGGGCTGTGTTGACAGGAGTGCAACAGTCAGTTGATGGCAGTGATTATCCCCTTTTACTCATTAGATACTGTGACCAATTTGGAGCCCACATTATGAGAAAGCTATTCATCAGGGAATCACCAGAATTCAGGTCAGGTGCTGGAGCACTTGCCCTGAGAGGAGAGGCCGAAGTAAAGGTGTTTGTTCAGCCCAGAGAAGAGATGACTCTGGAGACTGTTCATAATTATGAGAAAGTTATCAAAAAATAAACAAGACAGGCTCTTCACCACTCTGCACAGTGGTGCATGGCAGTAGGACAAGATATCATTTCACCATGAGGGCAGTCAGGCATCAAAGCAGCTGCAGCCTCTGTCCATGTAAGCATTCAAGTCCTGACTGGACAAAGGTCTGAACAACCTGGTCTCATCTCATAGATGGTTCTGCTTTGAGAGAGAGGTTGGACTTGAGACATCCTAAGGTTCTCTCCAACCTGAGTAGCTACATTCTGTCCTTATCTGCAGGATGGATGTGGGGGAAAAATGTGAATGCAGAAAATTGTGTGTGTGATAGGACAAGACAAGTACATGCAGCAGTATTATTTAACACAAAGTTGGTGACAATGGACAGTGGGGTCGAGTGTACCCCCAGCAAGTTTGCTGATGCCACCAAGCTGTGTGGTGTGGTTGGTATGCTGCACAGAAGGGATGCCATCCAGAGGGACCTTGATAGGCCTGAGAGGTTGGCCTCTGAGAACTTCATGAGGTGCAACAAGGCCGAATGCAAGGTCCTGCACCTGGGCTGGGGCAATCCTAAGCACAAACAGGCTAGGGGAAGAAAGCATTGAGAGCAGCCCTGAGGAGAAGAACTTGGGGGTGGTGGTTGATGAGAAGCTCAATATGAGCCAGCAATGTGTGCTTGCAACCCAGAAAGCCAAGCATACCCTGGGCTGCACCAACAGCAGCGAGGGCAGCAGGGCGAGGGAGGGGATTGTTCCCCTCTGCTCTGCTCTTGTGAGACCCCACCTGGAGCCCTGCACTCAGCTCTGGGGTCCCCAGCACAAGAAGGATTGAGACTTGTTAGAGTGGGTCCAGAGGAGGCCAGGAGGATGACCAAGGGGCTGGAGCACCTCTTTTATAAAGACAGGCTGAGGGATTTGGGGTTGTTCAGCCTGTAGAAGAGAAGGCTCCAGGGAGATGTCGCAGCGGCCTTTCAGGACCTAAAGGGGCCTACAGGAAAGCTGGGGAGGGACTCTGTCAGGGAGTGGAGTGACAGGATAAGGAGTAATGGCTTTAAACTGAAAGATGATAGATTTATATTAGACATACAAAGGAAATTCTTCACTCTGAGGGTGGCGAGGCACTGGACATACACTGTCATGAGCTTTACAGTATCTTCTGCACAGCGTGAAGGAGATATGCACAGGTTCTGAAACCTGTACAGCCTTGTTATTGTGGTATCCAGTTCAAAGTATCTCACCTTTCTTAGAGCTGGAGTATATTAGATTGGGCAAAGAGCCATATGTGAGTTTCTGTTCAGTTTGCTGTACTTGAGGTAGCTTGTCCCAAACCTCACGTTGTGTTTACACTCTATAGCCAATTTTCCTAACTTCTAGGTATTTCTGGATAGAATACCATAGAAGGCCTTAGGTGGTAGCAGCAGTTATGCTTAACACTACTTTATTCAGCTTCTTTGTAGGAGAAAAAGAGTTTTAGTCTCCTTAAATAAGTTCATAAATCTGTAAATAGTTATTTATTGGTAAGAAGACATAAATTAGAAGACCAATGATACATTTTCCCGTAAAGAAGCCAGAGTAGGCACTTGTAAATTATTTTTACTCCATTTTGGGTATTTTGAAATTTGTTGTATTTTACAGAAATATAGTTGCCTTTTTAGTATTAAAAAAAAAAAAAAAAAAAAAAAAAAAACAAAAAAAAAAAAACACTGAAATTATATGAATGTTTAGTAGGAGGAGAATTACCTTCCATTTCCAAACTATTGTTATGAGGTGACAGATTTCCTAAAAATTATACAAAGGCTTATATATCTGGGCAGGGCTGTTGTTTAGGCCACCCATTTAGTGTATTGTACTTGCATTCTTTTAAATCAGGACTTCAGGATCCTGTGGAGAAGTCTGTTTTCCTTAAATACAGGTTGCTAAACTAAATTATAGCATGTGAACATGTGGCTACTTTCTTTTTCTCCCCCTAGATTGCTAAATCCCATTAAGTTAGCACAGAACAAAAGATGCTTTTCCAATGGCATCTTTATTTCTCTCAATAGATATTCTTCTTCTTTCCTTCTGCTGCTTTTCCTTCATTACTTACTGTTTGAGAGGACTTCTGTAGAAAACCCATATCTTATAATTTGGAATTATGGTTCAAGGGAGCTTTACACATTATTAAAGTGCAACCTTTTTTTTTTTTTTTTTTTTCTTTTTCTTTTTCTTTTTCTTTTTTCTTCTGATTTCCACTTAAAAATAACTCAATCGTACTGAGATTTTTCAGTGCCCAGCCACTGAAATTCTGCCACAAAAAACAGCAGCTCCTGCTGCATTCTGCCACTTTGAAAATACTGGTCAAATTTGTCCATCAGTTAACTAAAGTGTAGGCTAATTCTAAACCATGAATATCCGAGCTGTTTTAGACGAAGAAAGTATCTCTAAGTTCACCACCACTGTACTAGTTTGTTTGTCACAGATCTAAAAGGAATCAGATGAAAGTGTATGAGATGAAAGTGTGTTGTGGGATATTTTAAGGTCACAACCAGGGCTAAAATGTTCATATTTTATACCAACATATTATGATTGTTCTCAAAAGATCATCAATAGATGATATTTGATGATCTATTTTGTTAAATCAGAATTAATTTTCAGAAGGACTTTGAATAATGAAATAGCAAGGGAAAAAAAATAAAGAAAAAAGTCTCATTCTGTAGCTGTGAATTCTGTGCCTTTGACACAGTCTCCCACAGTATTCTCCTGGGGAAACTGACTGCCTGTGGCCTGGACAGGTATACTCTTATCTGGGTAAAAAACTGGCTGGAGGGCCATGCCCAGTGGGTTGTGGTTAATGGAGTTAAGTCCAGCTGACATCCTGTTACAAGTGGCGTCCCCCAGGGGTTGGTATAGTTTCTTGTTTAATATCTTCATTGATGACCTGGATGAGGGGGTTGAGTGTACCGTCAGTAAATTTGCAGACGACATCAAGTTTGGAGGTAGTGTTGATCTGCCTGAGGGTAGGTGGCCCTTCAGAGGGATCTGTATAGGCTGGACTGCTGGGCTGAGGTGAATGGGATGAGGTTCAACAAGGCCAAGTGGCAATTCCTGCACTTTGGCCACAATAACCACGATACTTGGGACAGAATAGCTAGAAGACTGTGAAGAAGAAGGGGACCTGAGAGTGTTGATGGATTGAGTGGAGCTGAACATGAGCCGGCAGTGTGCCCAAGTGGCCAAGAAGGCCAATGGCATCCTGGCCTATATTAGAAATAGTGCAGCCAGCAGCAGCACGGAGGTGATCATCCCCCTGTACTCGGCTATGGTGAGGCTGCATCTCAAGGACTGTGGTCAGTTTTGGGCCCCTCATGGCAAGAAGGACATGGAGACCCTGGAGCATATTCAGAGAAGAGCAACAAAACTAGTGAGGGGTGTGGAGCACGAGACTTATGAGGAGCGGCTGACAGAGTTGCAGTTGTTTAGTCTCAGAAGAGGAGGCCCAGGGGAGACCTCATTGCACTCTAGAACTTCCAGAAGGGAGGTTGTGATGAGGAAGGGGTCAGCCTCTTCTCTTAGATAACTAATGCTAGGACTCTAGGAAATACAAGTTACCACAAGTTACGCCTAGGTAGATTTAGATTACATATTAGGAAAAACTTTTTTTCTCAGAGAGTGTTCAGGTGCTGGAATGGCCTGCCGAGGGAGGTGGTGGAGTCACCGTCCCTGGCAGTGTCCAAGAAGTGCCTGGAGAAGGTGCTATGAGATATAAGTTAATAACTTAGTGGGTGGTACTGGTGATAAGAGGACAGTTGGACTAGATGATCTTGTAGGTCCTTTCCAACCTTGTGTTTCTATGATTCTATGATTCTATGAAAATGGTGTTCAGCTGGGGCAGTCAGTAAGCAGCCTAAACATATGACAGATGCACAGACAACTTCAAAGATGTCATTACAAGTGCCTGTGGAGATATTTGAGAAGCCAGATGCTGCTGCTTTATGTCTTCCACAGATCCGTGTGTCCTGTGATCACCTTCCAAAGGGGGTGTGTGGTTCAATATGCCAAAATAAACAATATTCCATCTAGTCATTTTTTTATTTTGAGTGCTCATTTAGTATGTGTATGTACACAGGAAATATATGTGCATATATGTGTATGCTTTTACATATAAACACACAATCACACATGCCCCCTGACTCTCTCTGACCTGAGGTACTTTCACACCTGCTAGGTTATTTGACAGATGTATTTTAGAGTTCATCTGGGCATAGATTACAGGTGCATTAAATAAAACAAGACAGAGTGAATGTTTACATTTGTTTGCAATTGTATGGTAGATGCCATTTATTTCTGTTCAAATTATTACCTTGCAAATATAAACAGTAAATGTAAACTATTTTTGTTGGTAGCCTTTGCTTTGGCCTAGACAAGAAAGTGATTAGCAGACCAATTCCTGATCCCATCTCTGGCTGGCTTGGCAACAGGGACTGGGAATCCTCTGTCTTTCCTAGAGGCTTATACTGCATTTATTTGTTTACACCTTTACACTGCCATCTTAATTATTCACCAATTAAAAAATAAAAATCAAACCTAAAAATGTAATCTAAAAAATCTAAAAAAATATGTAACACTACATCAGGAAAAAACAAAAACAAAAACAAAATCCTATCATTTTAGCAAAGAGGTCCCCAAAGTCCAAATCATTGCAATTTATTTGGAACTTCTATGTAAATCAATCCATAGGAACTACCTGAATTAATTTCTGTTCAAAAAAGACCCAAGTTGGGGAAGGAAAGAAAAAATAAAATTAAAATACATCCCTTTAAATTTTAAACAATACTAAATCTACATAGGAATACTAGTTAAATTGCTTCAGTAGGTCAGCTATTCTCTGCAGAAATCTTGCACTCTGCTTTTGTCTGAGTTTGTATAAAATCTGAAGTCTGGCCATTGAGCCAGTTTCAAATTTTATGCTTAATTTTAATGACACTTGATTAAGAAATATCAGTTTGTTGTTGGTGTAGCTTGATGAATGAGATTAAAACACTCAGTTTAAAGCTTGCAAGAAAATAATAGTTCTGCTTTCTGGTGAAAATTTCAGATTTCAGTCTGTTTTCCTTCTGGAACAGGTTGTAAACAAATTATTTAAAAGTGGAAATCAAGTAAGAAAATTGGACCACAAAATAATTCAGGAAGAATTTCTTATGTGGTAAATGATACATCTTTTATGAAAGGAAGATGAAAGTATTTTCACCAATTATTCTTGACATTACTTGAAATTAGTGTTCCTTTTTGAACATTATGTTTCTTCAGTCATGCATTTCAAGCCCACAGTTG
Source organism: Aythya ferina (assembly GCF_964211825.1). Classification (NCBI taxonomy): domain Eukaryota; kingdom Metazoa; phylum Chordata; class Aves; order Anseriformes; family Anatidae; genus Aythya; species Aythya ferina. The sequence continues at coordinate 82,161,483 of NC_140299.1, forward strand.
CCTGCTTAGTTCTTCTCCCAATATTACCTTGGTCTTCCACATGTCTTTTGTTTTTTGGGTGCAGAGAATGACCAACCCATAATATCAACAGATTCAAAATTAACACAGTCTGTCTTCTGACTAAGATACTGTTAATTCTAACACATGACTGCTCAGAATGACTCATTTCAGGACAAAAAAAAAAAAAAAAAGCAATAAATCCAAAATATTTTCCTATCCAAATATTTGCAAATCGTTATGCTGTCTCATAAATTAACATATTCCTGTACGGTCTTTCAATTCATTAATGTCAATTAAATGACATTGGTGTAAGAACTGATTGTAGAAGTACTACAGGAGAAACTTGTCTCATTGTCTGTTTTGTTGAGACCTGCCAATACGTTTTTTTGAATGACTGTGTTTTGACCTTCATCAATGGCATCCCAGTTATTTTATGCTTCAGTTGGTGAAGACAGGTTGTTGCTTTTTTGCCTGAGGAGCCTAGGATAAACTCAGCTCCTCTGTAGAATACTAAAGCTTGCAGTATTCACACCGTACATTTCAGAAAGGCCTTAATAAAAATAAATATATACATATTTATTATACTTTATTATTATATATATATATATATATTTTCTGTCTTATTCATATTACTGCAATTATAAAAGTTGTGCATATGGTTTTGAGGTATATGCTATTTCAAAGCTGGGTCTGGCGCAGAACACATCAAAGGACACATTCCTTATGTGTCCTGGATATTCCTTATGTGCTGGATAAAGGAATTTAACAATCAGTCAGAAGTGGTGGACCTTCTCTGTGCACAGTATTTTCATGAGACTTTATTTTGGGCCAAAATGAGTTGGTGGGCTATCTCTATATCTGAGCACTGTTACAAACAATTTAAGAAGCATAACACCTTTGGTCTAACTCTCTCTCTCTATATATTTTGTTGGTGTTCTTTTAACTAGGTCAGTAACTTGGCCAATTTATTTACCAGTTTTGAATTTTTGTTTAGTGATCTAATTTATAGAAATTCAAAAAATTAATTCACAGTGTGATGACTACCATATAAATTGCATCTTTTTAATGCATTTTTAAACATTACTCTAGAATGTGTATCACTAAGAGTGCAGGTAATAACCTGTCCTATATCTATATTTGTGAGCTAAAGTTAACAAAATTAAGTACTGAAAATTGCATCCTTTCTTTCTCAAGCTTTCATTGCAGGAAAAAGTTCCTAGGATATTGTAATGTTTTTATTTAAAACTTCTTAAATAGTTCAGATGATATGGATAGCCTTTATGAACCATTCCTGATAGCAATCTCCATCAGATATTTCTTTCATAAATAATCTCTGGGTTTGCATTTGAAATTGAAAGATTAAATGCTGTCAGAGGATGGTAATGAGATATCATGTTTGGACATTTCTTGAAAAAGTTTTTTGCCTATAGAAGTAAATTAATTGTTTTTGAAAACATATCTGCCATTAAAAGTAGTTTTCATACAAAAGTGGTATGGTATTTGCCTCTTTTAAATAAACCATTCAATTTTAATTACATGTGCTAGGAATATATATTAGAATCCTTCTAAACAAAATCTGGGGAGACTGTGTATTTTATTAACTCTCAACCCCAAATTTCTGGAATATTTAAAAAATAAAACACTTTCATATAATTATCTACAAGAAAGGGGATGGTTATAAGTGGTAAATAAATAGCAAAGGATATTTTTCTTTCTAATGTAAACATCTGGCAGTAATCCTTGCTTACACAATTAATGGGCATTTAATTGGCAATGATCAGTTTATTGCAGCAATATGAAGTGAATGTTTCCCCAGGAACAAACAGCTGTTGCAAGAATTTCACAGCAATTTAGCAAACACCAGGTGATAGCTGTATCTAGAATGAAGTGTTCTGTCTCCAAGTGAATACAGTAGCAGTGAATCAGAAAAAGGATATAAAAAGAGATTTATCTTTTTTTTTTTTTTTTTTTTTTTTTTTTTTCCACAGCTTCTGTAATACTGTTTCTAAATCAACCTCACCAAAACAATAATTAAATGAAATCCATAAGTATTCTACAGGGGCCTTTTAAAATATGTCTTCATTTAAACCCGTGAGACATTCAAGATAAGACTAATTCTGAGACTTTGTTTTAAAACTGTATATTTTTAATTAGAAGTGCAAGTATTTCAGAATCATCTGCATTTAGAATTGTTGTGTCCAGTTATAAACCAGTATTTGAATCAAATAGACATTGGCAGCTCATGCAAATTTGTTTCATTGGTGTTTGTAAATTAGAACACACAAAAGTAGCTTTTTCTTTTCTTTTTTTTTCTTTCTTTTTTTTTTTTTCATTTCTACCACTTGTATGACTATTCTAAGACCATAGTTTGATTCAATGTTACTAAAAAAAAAAAAAAAAAAAGCAGAAAAATTGGCTTCATCCACAAATTACTGACGATTAAGTAAAAATATAATTATTTCTACCAGCTGTCTAAAATTAAATGTATTACTTTTTAATTTGTGTTGCTTGTGAGCAGCTTTTCCATTATGGCTTAAATAAAGTTTTTCATTTTTCATTATGTTCTCTCATTACTAATTTAATATAATGATAATAGCTATGCGAACTTTGTGTTACACTGCTTTTGGCATAGATTAAATTGCATGTTTCATATATAGCATGCAGGCCAGTACTTTGATTTTTTGAAAGCTTGGCTTCATTGGTGAAGAAAGTAATTTTACTTCAGAAAAATGCCTTATTTACTATACTATTTTGTATTAGCCTATGCCACAGTCTGCAAACAATACACCAAAATGAGCAAAGAATCAAGGGACAGTTTATAGAACAATGCTTTTTTTTTTTTTTTTTTTTTTTTTATGTTCATGTTCTGCAATAATTCATCTCCATGACAAAAGCAGACAATCAATCATCTTCTATTGTGCTTTTCTCCATTAAAATTACAATTCTTGATATAACAAAAGGAATCTGCCTAAATAACAGGAATGTTCCTACATGTTTAAATCCATAAATTGATCAGGCTCAACAAACAACCCCATAAATCATTAATATGACAATACAGTTTTTGAATTAATTCATACATATTAATATCAAATTATACCACTGTTGTTTATAATCTTCAGAAAATATGCAACAATGCATATTAAAAGGCTGTTTTATTATATTCCATTAGACAAACACTGCAACTGGTTATTTTGCCTTGTCAATAACTTGTAATTTTCATTGTGAAAATTGATTATTCTCTAATGCATTAAACCAAATATTGTGACTTTTTTATAATTATTTAGATACATTAACCGCTGGCCATTTTTTTTGTGCACAACCACATCTCTTACTGATGTCATTTAGGATGTGCCACAACAATTTGGTGCCAAGGAATAAGATAATAAAAAGCATGTTTGACTTCAAGTCACTAAATTCAGATAGCAGTAATATTTAGTATTTTCAGACTGCTGCTAAAAGGAGTAGATTTACTAGTTATCAAACAGCAGCATGCATAATATTTTGCTTTTATTCATGTAAAGATGTGAAGTGTGAAGTTTTATAAGAACTGAATTCCTTCAAGAGGCTGTTATGAAGTGTGCTTCCTTTTGCCAGGCTACTGGCAAATAAAAGGACAGACTCCACAAGACTGCAGTCTGGCTAATGAATGATAGAAACTGTCAAGTATATTGGATGTGAAAGGAAATGGTCTCAATACACTAGTAACCTGTTCCTAGTAACAGGAACTTCTTTTCATACATTACCACATGGAAATTTTAAGGAAGGATTGCCTGAGGCGATTGGCTCCGGGGCAGATGTGTGCTGCAGCGGAGTGGGGGATTGAGGCGAGCAGGGCTATTTTTCCTCCAGTGAGGAAGTGAGGAAGTGAGGATTTTTCCACTTGAGGAAGCTGAGGGAGCAGTGACTCCTCCTAGGCTGTACAAAGGCAGCCATGGGGGAGTGCGGCGACCAGGACACCAGGACGGGTAAAAGGCATGGTGCGTCAGTCAGGGCAGGGTGCAGCAGTTGGAGTGGCAGTTGAAGCAGGGAGGGTGCCCTCACCACTCTTTTCCAATGGTGGTTGCAACCTGCTCATGAAGAGCCTGGTCATGGTATCCACCTGGCAGAAAGCCATGGCCTCTGCATCTCTTGCGGTCTCTCCAGACACAGCTACTGGTGTGGCTACCCAGACAGAGGTCTTGGGTATACGCAGCTGTCTGGGCCCTGGGCTGCAGGCTGTCCGAGTCTTCTGTCAGTGTCTGAGAGTAGCAGCGGTGGGAATGCCTGTGGGAGGTGTGCCCAGGTTGAAGAATTGTTCAGTCTGGTGGTGGAGCTTCAGAAGGAGGTGAGTAGGCTGAGGAGCATCAGGGAGTCAGAAAGGGAGATTGACTGGTGGAAGCATACTCTACCTTCCTTAAGGCAGACTCATGAGACACACACCACACAAGAACCAAAGGTTCCCCTACCCCACCAGGCAGACACTACACAAAAGGCAAAGTTCTCCCATTCTGCCAGGCAGTAGGAGGGGACCTAGGTCAATAGGGGGAATGGAAGCAGGTTTCTGTTTGGGGTTGTAGGCGAGCCCTTTCCCTGCCCACCTTCCCTTCCTGACTACCTTTACCTAACAGGTATAAGGCTCTAGAACTTGATAGTCAAAACAATGATGTAGACGAAAGCCCATTCCAGTTGGAAGGTCAATTGCCTGAAGATACTGCCTAAGGCAAGACAACCTTCCAAGCAGGTCCAGGAGGTTCCTAAAGCCTCTTGATGATAACTCCTTGGTGCAGGTGCTAACGGAGACAACTAGGAAAGGTGCCTCCTAGATCTGTTGCTGGAGAACAGAGAGGGTCTTGTGGAGGACGAGGCAACCAAGACGGGGCTGTCTTGGTCATAGTGACCATGAAGCACTTGAGTTTAAAAATTTGGTGACAGAAGGAAAACTGCCACCAAAACATCAGCCCTGGATATGGGGAGAGCAGACTGCAGGCTGCTCAGGGAACTAGTTAGCAAGGTCACCTGGGAAATTGCTTTTGCAGGCTTTGGTGTTCATCGGTGCTGCACAGGATCAGGTAATTCCAAAATATCAGAAGTCAAGCAGACTGGGCAGTAGACCAGCTTGGCTAACCAAGGATCTTCTTCCGGAGCTTAGGCATAAAAGGAAAGTGTATGGCCATTGGAAGCAGGGTCAGGCAATGTGGAAGGACTACAGGGATGTTGTTCACATTTGTAGGGAGAAAATTTGTGTGGCCAAAGCCCAATTAGAGTTGAAGCTGGCCAGGTCTGTGGGAAACAATAAAAAAGGCTTTTTAAAATATGTGAATAGAAAAAGGAGGACCAGAGAAAACATAGGTCCACTACTTGATGGTCACCTTACAGACAAGGACATAGGCAAAACAGAGACATTTAATGCCTTCTTTGCCTCTGTCTTCAACACCGATGAGGGTCTTCAGGATCCTGGTTATCCTGAGCTGGAGGACTATGATGGTGGGAATGACAAACTCCCAGCCAACCCTGACCATGTGCGGTATTTGCTGCTCCACCTTTATCCATACAAGTCCATGGGTCTGGATGGGATTCGTCCCACGGTGCTCAGAGAGCTGGCTGACGTCATCACGGGACCTCTCTCAATTTTTCAATAGTCTTGGGAACCTGGAAAGTTCCCAGCAGACGGGAAGCTGGCAAATGTTATACCAATTTTCAAGAAGGGCAAGAAAGAGGACACCGGCAACTACAGGCCTGCCAGTCTTACATCAGTGCCTGGTAAAATTATGGAGAAGATTATCCTTGAAGTTATTGAAGCTCACCTGGGGGACAATGCAGTCATTGGTCCCAGCCAACATGAGTTCACGAAGGGTAGGTCCTGTTTGACAAACCTGATTGCCTTTTATGATAAGATTACCCTTCTTGTTGATCGAAGGAAAACAGCCAATATGATCTTTTTGGATTTCAGTAAAGCTTTTGACACAGTTTCCCACAGGATCCTGGGAAATGTCCAGCATATAGCTGGACAAAAACATCACATGATGGGTGAATAATTGGCTGATGGGTAGGGCTCATAGGGTAGTTGTAAATTGGTCTGCATCAGGCCCGTCACTAGTGGTATCACCCAAGGCATTTGAGGGCTCTTTAATGTTTATATAAATGATTTGGATGTAGGACAAGAAGGTGTTCTGTGTAAGTTTGCTGATGGTACTAAATTGGAGAAGTTGTTGACTCTGAGGGTGGAAAGGCCTTGGAGAGATATCTGGACAGATTGGAGAGCTGGGCAATCACCAACTGCATGAAGTTTAACAAAGGCAACTGCCAGGTGCTGCACCTGGGACGGAGCAACCCTGGCTGTATGTACAGACTAGGCAACAAGAGGCTGGGGGGGGCAGAAAGGGATCTGGGGGTTTTGGTTGACAGCAAGCTAAATATGAGCCAGCTGTGTGCCCTAGCAGCCAGGAAGGCCAACCGTACCCTGGAGTGCATCAAGCATGGCATTGCTAGTCGGTTAAGGGAAGTGATTGTCCCGCTGTACTCTGCGCTGGTGCACAGTGCTCTGTGGCCTCACCTCGAGCACTGTGTGCAGTTCTGGGCACCACAGTGCAAAAAGGACGTGAAAGTGTTGGAGAGTGTCTAGAGGAGGGCTATGAAGATGATGAAGGGCCTAGAGGGAAAGACATAAGAGGAGCAGCTGAGGTCACTGGGCCTCTTCAGCCTGGAAAAGAGGAGGCTGAGGGAAGACCTCCTCGCAGTATACAGCTTCCTCATGAGGGACAGGCAATAATCTATTCTCTTTAGTGACCAGTGATAGGATCTGAGGGAATGGTGTCAAGCTATGACAGGGGGCTGTCTATCATGAAGAGGTTCTTCACTGGGAGGGTTGTTGCACACTGGAACAGGCTCTCCAGGGAAGTAGTCACGACACCAAGCCTGTTGGAGTTAAAGAAGTTTTTGGACTGTGCTCTTAGTCATAAGGTCTGATTTTTTTGGGTAGACCTGTGTGGTGTCAGGAGTTGGACTTGATGATCCTTCTGGGTCATAAACTTCCAACTTTGTATATTCCATGATTCTGTGATTTAAGCAAAAAGACTGAAATGGATTCAAAACTATAATGCATATGTTGGCTTTATGTAGCAATTAGTTACCTATGACATAAACTATTGCTTTGCTTCTGTCTTTCTTAGTGATGGAGAAAGTTGTTGTTTTGTACATTCACTTCATCTCATAAAACAGAGGTATGATGAATATTTAGAGAAAATATTATAGTGGAATTGTTTTAAAGTTAGCCTTAGTAACTACACTGATATGACCTGAAAGTGTGGTTATGTTTTTATGGTGTACCCATTAAAATAAGAATGTCATTTTGACTTTGCGACTGGATTTCTCACACTGAAAATACAGTAAAACACTTAAATTAAAATGTAAATAGTTTATATATAACACAGTAAAGTAACAGGACTAAGTTAAGCTAATAATGCTGCACGTCATTAAGTAGGACAAAATTCATATGACTTCAGAACCCCTGAAGATTTCTTTAATTGTATTTTTTTTTTTTTTTTTTCTGAATTAATGAGGCCAGGCCATAACATGTTTCAAGAAAATGAAGTCCTTTGTTACAGAAATGCATATGCAGTGGCATGGCATCAGAGAAACTAGACAATATAGATCGTTGTAAGTATATTTTTATCACATTATAAATGGACATCACAGCAAGTTAGGCAACCTTTATCTAATTAAATTTTCTTAATATCTTCTTGTTAAATGCTTCTTAACCATTAATTGACTGTGAAGTTTCAATACCTGTTTTCATTTGTAATCCACACTGTCAATATAAAGTGGTTATGAATTTTTGTGGATGTTGTTCTATTAAAAATTACTCCCTTCCTTCCTTACCATGGTGTTAGTTGCGTACTAATACCACGTAGGCACATTAGTTGGTTATATACAATAACAAAACAAAAATGATTGGTCACTTGTGTTTTAACGCTTCTGTGTATAAGAAGCTTTACATTCAGTTTTCCACTGTTCCCTGCTCAGCAAAAATCATTCAGTTTTCCACTGCTCCATGGTCAGCAAAAATCATAACCTCCTCTTCTTAGTATTTACTCAGTTCCCTTAACCTTCCTTTAGGAAGCCTGTTACAACTGTAACAGAGACATTTATAATAAAATAAGATAGCTAAGTTCATGGTTTATACAGTGATTACAAGAATCAAAATCCAGGAAATAATATGCAGTACTATATGGTGAATCACTGTGAATTCTAAAGGTTATATACAGCTGTTTATTGCCACTGAATCTTTTATATACCCAGTAATTAGGGAAGCAAGACACACCTTATGTTTTATGGCAGTGAATTCCAAGATGTCCAATAACTTTTCTATAAGCTGCAAAGAAAAAACACACACAGTCTCTGTAGCATTCTAATTGGTATAACTGTTTTGGAAGAGCTGTGAGAATAAACAAGTGAATTGTGCATTTTTGTAGTCTAATGTTAATTCTACCTTTTCCAGAATTATTGTCATCTATGAAGTGAGTTTCAACTATTGTAATTATTTCATTTATTTTAATTATTTTGTACTTTCTGTTGGAAAAAAAAAAAAAAAAAGAAAAAAAAAAAAAGTACGTTTTATTTACCTAGGTGAATTTACACATTAAAGGTAGACAAACTCCCATTTTCTAAATTATTTCTAATTTTGAGGGTGAATCTAGTTTCTCCTTCAGAAATCACTCTAATAAAAATGAACCTATTGTGAACATGTCTTCTATTAGTCTGTTTCCTCTCATAATTCTGGAGACAGAATTTGGAAGCTAGAATTAGGTTTCAATGGCTGAAATTAGGAAATTGAAACGTAAAGGAAATAAACTGAAAACCCTATAAGCCTTCTTTTAGCTTTCTTATTTTATATTATTATGTTACCTGAAGAGCACTTCAGCTAACTATTTAGTATCATACTAGTATCTGCTATTTAAGATCATACAGTGAGTGGATAATTCATAGACAGAAGGGATTCAAGTTATGACTTGCACTTGAGAATTAGCCCCCAGGTCTGGAGAACAGCATATAGATTTAATTAGCTTTCTAGTTTCTGCCATTCCTGAAGGTTGTTTGGTTTGTGTACAGTAAATCAGCTTCTTTATGGTATAGAGATGTTTCAAACTTGCAAAAGCTGCATCTGAAATGCATTGTTTAACAATAAATAAATAAATAAAATCTATGTATGTAGATATGTTCCTTCATTACTTGCTGTCAGTGTCAAGCAACATTTGAGAGAATTCAAAAAGATTCCTGGTTTAAATTTTTTGAAGCTGGCAAACAAATTCCCTAGGTGAAGGAGATAAAGCTTTTGGTCTTTTCTATTGCAGATGACATCTTAACTCTGGCAGTTAGCTACAGTTCGGTCATACTGTTCTATACTAGTTATGAAATGCCATTTAGCGATCAATGCTGCACAGAAGGTAAGATCCTGGGTATCCCACCTGAGCTACCTAAATTTATTTTCCTGACTGAAGTAAGATAAAAACAAAATACTTATTTAGCTGAATTAATATATATATATATTAATTTATCTCAGGTGCCCTTGACACCTTGAGTAAGTATGGTCACTTGACACACATTCAGAATGCTGTGTCCAAAATCTTTTGTTTGTTTGTTTTGTGAAATAAGAAAACTATGATAGTATTTATGACAACTGTAAATAAGTAAACCCTGAAAATTTTCTAGTTATCCATTTCCTTGCTTCTAGAAGCACAAGATTTATTAGAAAGAATCTGTAATCAGCGGAGTAAGACTATATTATTTCCCTTTGTCTTAATGCATAAAACTTTCTTGTAATTCTCTATCGCTGCAGTTATGTAGCACCCTCTTCTATATATATTTGCAGAGCATTTTGCATCATAAAATGACAAAAAATCAGCTATAGCTGAAGGTTTAAAATCTACAAGAAAATTCAGTCTAAGACGTGAAAAAAAAACTGGTTTTCTTTGTAACATATATAATATTAGTTTTTATTGTTGTTATTATTATTATTATTATTATTACTACTACTACTACTATTACTATTATTATTACTATTATTATTTTTAGGCCAGTGACACAGTATCTATTACAATCAAGGTTCTATTTTCAAAATCAATATCCATGACCAAAACCCACTAATATTGTAAGTTACTAACTGAGGTCATTGCAGAATACGAAATGAGTTCAACAGTTAAAGGACTTTCCGAATCTCTATATTGGCATATTTAAGCCTGCTTGATATTGGAAAGCATGGCCAAGTCATTTACTGATGTACAGTAAATGACTTGATGTACAGTTCTTATTTAAGGAACTCTTGACTGCATAGGCATGTCAACTGATTTATTTATTTATTTACTTCAGTAAAAGAATTAAATGGGTTTGGTTTGTTAGAGGACTCAGCCTAGAACACAAAGCCTTATCTGGAAAATGTTCTTATGCAACAGAGAACTGGAAAAAAAAAAAAAAGCTACTCCTAATTTTCCCAGAATTCTCCAATCATCCTTCTGTGTACATCCGAAGATGTGCAAGATCCTTTATATCTTCAAAATAAGGTAAGAAACATCATATTTCTTTCTGTGATGTGTGACTGACTTCATGTATGCTTTGCAGTGATTTATTCTGGTTTTCACAAACTTCTGGTTTTGAGAAAATGCAAGGTTTCTGACAGAGTTAGTGTTCCCAGTTTTCACTATTAGCCTCTGTTGAGAAGAATTTATTTATTTATTTTTAACTACAAAATTTATTCAATTAGTGATAGCATCTTTTATGAATAACTAGTAGGAAAGACAAGGGGTGCTATTTGTGCCCCGTTTTGTAGGTGGGCCATTGTCAAGACTTGTTCATGGTTATCCCAGGCAGCTGATAGATCGAACATATTTGATGTTCAACTGCTGCACACCACCCTACCTCATATAGTAGTCTGGCAGGAAATGTGCTACAGAAGCATTTAAGAGCAGTTAACACCCCAATGTGGCAGTGTTGCCCGTGTGAAGAAAATGTTAAATTTAGCTTTTTAAAATAAAAATGCTTATGTTGCTCTGCAGATATACAAAGATGTGAAGAAAGTAGAAAAAGTGCTCAGAAAGTAACATCTGTTTAAGAAGCTTCCTTCACCAACAGAGTACTATGTTGACTAGTAATGGATGTAGAAAGAGAGATGACAAGAGGAAAGGCTTGGGAAATTGCTCAAAAACTCTCATGCTTCTAGAGGTCGATCTGTTAATCTTGTTAACAGTTATCTTTGGAGTTTTCTTTCCTCTTTTGCTTCAAGTGCAGGGATTAACTGAGCTAGTTACTCTCAGGTACTAGCTAGTCTGATGGACAGCATTTTTTATTATTAAAAACAAAACAACAAAACTAACCATAAAAAAGTCACAGCTGCTTAAAGAATAATTTGTTCTTTAAGATTTCAGGACAAAAGGGTATATTCTGTCATAATCTGATTTAGAAACTTACCTAAGTGCTAAGACTAATACAACAGAATCCCAAACTTCACTTTTACATTTTACCTCAAATATAGACTTTGAGTAGGCTATTAAGTATTAATGCTGAAGAATTTGTTTTTACAGAAGTGTAGAGGGGTGCTTGTCACCTCATGGACAATTCAAATTCAAAGTCTTAAAAGCAGATTTAGCTCAACCTGTTTGTTTCAATTCAAGTCCTTGGCTAACTGCTGCCTGAGGCACTGTGAGTGAAGATAAGCTGCTCTATATGGAGATTTACACATTCCAGGTGCTATGCCGCTTGCCGTAATATATTTAAAATGTAATTATATTTGAAATGTGATATATCTGCATAGTCTTATATAAAAACTTGAATATTTGATAATGTTTTAAAAAGCAAGATTGCTTGGTCACATAAATACACGTGCATTACTACAGGCAAATTTATGAATTTTCTGAGCCAACAGTGTAGGCTAGGAGTGGAAGTTTGCTATTATACTTTCAACAGAAGAGTTAAAAATTGATTAAACTTTCACCACAGAACAGTGCTGGTGAGCGCTGCTCACAGATGAACATTATTTACCCTCAATCTGCTGCACTCTCCATGCTATTACCTCTCTGTATACTTTTGCAATCAATACCGTCCATAGTGCACCTTTCAGTAAACCAGTGCCCTGTACATGCAGGAAAAAGTGAGAAAGGGGAGTACTTGAAGTGACAGAAAAAGTACAGGGTGCATGACTTGACCCCAGAGGACAATACTTCTGCATTGCTCCTTACGCAGCACTCACAGCCACTCACCTGGCATTAGTTAACATTACAGATTGTTTTGCAGCTTGAGTGACAACTCTTCCAGTTCAATCAGTGCATCCAATATAATGACACATTGGTGCCAAGCAACGTGTTACAGTGTGTCATACCTTGCACTTAGTTTGGATCAGTTTCTGCTTCTCTGGAACGTTTTAGTGAAGTGGAGTCGTTGTTTCAGGGGGTGTGATCTCACAACATACATGATTCTGGATATAAGTGCTCAAAAAGTGGCTGACACAGGTCAAGGAGGCACATAACACTGCATTGCATTTTTATAGTTCATGGGAGATTTAAGGGGAAATACAAATTGTTCTACATGATGTATTCCAGCTCAGGATCTAGCCTCTGATCAGTGTAACAGAATCATAGAAGCATTAAGGTTGGAAAAGACCTCCAAGATCATCTGGTCCAACCATCACAGTGCTACAAATGTTACTCACTAAACGATGTCCCTATGCACCAGGTCCAACCATTCCTTGAACAACTCCAGGTATGGTGATGCCACCATTTCCCTGGGCAACCCATTCCAATGCCTGACCACTCTTTCTGAGAAGAAATGTCTCCTACTTGTTTGAATTGTTGCAGAGCAGTGCTTACACTGAGTCTAGGACTTTTCAGCTTCTCACACTGCCCTGCCAGGAAGGAGGCTGGGTGTGCAGGAGGAGCTGGGAGGGGACAGAAGCAGGACAGCTGACCCCAACTGGCCAAAGGGATATTCCGTACCATGTGCTATGGTGTGTGCTGGTTTTGACTATGATATAGCTAATTTTCTGCCCAGTATCTGGTAGGGTGTTGTGCTTTGGATTTAGGATGAGAATGATGTTGATATCACACTGCTGTTTGACTGGTTTCAGAGCAGTGCTTACAGTGAATCAAGGACTTTTCAGCTTCTCGCTCTGTCCTGCCAGTGGGCAGGCTGCGTGCAGCAGGAGCTGGGAGGGGACAGAAGCAGGATGGCTGACCCCAACTGGCCAAAGGGGTGTTCCGTACCATCTGGAGTCATGCTGGACAAGTACTGTGGGGTGGCCGTCTGGGGGATGGCAGGGGTACCAGCTGCTCAGGGACAGGCTGGGCATGGGTCAGCGGGTGGTGAGCAATTGCACTTGGCCAAGCCCCAGCACGTTGCAGTGATTTGTGTCTCTCTGGAATTGCCAGGGTGATGACACACTTCTTCCAAGCCTTTCATTCTGCCATTTTGTTAGGAGTTTGCACCTGTTCAGGGGTGAGCTTCCAAAGTACTGGAGGTGTCCACTGCTCTAGATGCCTGCCCATATCCTCCAACACTGCCTTCCACTCATATCTCTCCTGGCTCAGAACAGATCTCTGGATGGCATTCCAAAGTAGCTGGTTAACCTTGGACAATACCCGAAGCACACTCAGGAGACATCACAATAAGAACATGCTGGTCTGAACATCCCCAGGATATTCAAAGACCTTAAGAGCTGTTGTAACTAGCCTGGAGCAGAAGAGGCGGGTGAAGGAGAAAGGAGAGCAAACAAGTTGGAAAAACCATCGCTGCCTGTCCCCTGCATAGATTGGCTCCCTGAAGAAAAAGTCCTTGAAATGTCCTCTCCTGAGGTAGCCAATGCCAAGGATGCACAGAGCATCTGGGCAAGTCCCAACACGGTGCTTTTGCCACTCATTCCCAGTTAGGCTTATGCTGGTATAGGCCTCGGGTAGCTCTTGATGTCCTTACAATATCTTCCTCTTTGTCTTCCTGTTCCTCTGATGGCCCAGCCACTCTGGAGTAGCCTATCTCGTCTTCTTCTCCCTTCCTAGTCTGAGTTGGAGTTCCTCTGCTTTCTAAACGACCTTTCTCATCCCTTTTTACAAGGGGTGTGATATTTCCCCTTTTTGCACTCTCAAGGTACATTGCCTGACTGGCAGGACTTTTCAACTAGGATGGAGAGAGGTTTGGCAGCTACCACCAGTCAGTTCCCTCCAAACCCTGGGATTCATGTCATCAGCTCCCATAGAGCTGTCCCTGTTGTTTAGATTTATCAGGTGGTCTTGAACCTGTTCTTCACTTACAGTGGGTGGGACTTTGCTCCTCCAGCCACCATCTACGGGTTCAGGGAAATGAAAGACTTGGGAAGCCTGCCTACCAGTGCAGACGGAGGCAAAGAAGTTGTTGAGTACCTCAGCCTTCTCCACCTCTGTTATTACCAAGTACTCAGCTAGAGAAACTCACTACTAGGATAAGAAATTAGCCACCTCTAATCGCTTACACACTCCTATTTTCACCCCTCAGTCTATTTGCACAAATGGTAGAGGTGCATGGTAGCCCTCGGGGACTCCTCCTGTCACCCCAGTGCAGCAGCCCGAAGGAAGCTGGGTCCTCTCTTGTGCTGGTCCTCAAGGCTCTGCACAGAAGGGATGCCACCTCTGGCACAAGAGCTGGGGGATTGGAAAGAAGCACTCACACAACCCCTGAGAATCAGCAACAGAGTGATTTATTGCCGGGACGTCTCGCAGGTAATCCTGCGGCATGTCCATGGTGTTTGGGGGAGCCTGCGCGATGACGAGTAGGGGGCTGTCCGCGCACTCCTGCGACGCTCTTTGTGCCCTTGGAGAGTAGAGAGCAAGAACGTGCTGCAGGAGTCCCAGGTCTGTTCTGGGGGAGGTGGATCCACTTCCATCAGTTCCTCCACATCTTCTGGTGGATCCAGCTCCATGGGCTCTTCAGTGTTGGGCAGAAGGCTAAGCCAGTCCTTGCCTGGGACTGCCCAAACAGGATGCCATCCACTTGGCATATTTTCAGGCCAGGGTGCCGAACCAGGGGGTTGTCCAGTTCCATGCCTTGGTGCCATGCCTCTGTCAGCTTGATTTTCCTGCGTTGGTCCGATGCTACCATCTGGTTTCTGGCCCTGGCTGGGTCCCGCACTATGTTCCCTATGGTAGGCATGCTTGTGCTCCCCATGTCTGTTTGGCCGATGGTCCTGTGTTTGCCCCGTGCCACTGTAGCAGCTATGGGAAGGCCCAGCCCCCCTGTCACTGCGTGGTGGAGGAGATGGCCTGTTCCCTGCATCGCTGCGGTGCCAGTGGTACTGCTGATAGGTGCCTGGGCTTGCTTGAGAGGCACGCCTCTGCTCCATGCAGCTGCCTGGCTGATGTTCCTGCCTTCGCCCTGTCCCATCATTGTGTGACTTGTAAGGCCCATGGCCCAAGTCACTGTTTTGTTTAGGGGAGAGATGGCACACAGCTTGGACTTGTTGATGTTTGAGCCTGTCCTTGCTGGGTCCTGGCCGCATGCGATGCCCTTGTTCCAGAGACTTTTCCAGCTGGGGTGCCGAACCACGGGGTTGTTCGCTCACACCCCTACGTCCCATTCCACTCTGTTCTTCTTTTTTCTTCCCATTTGTGGGCCCAACGCTGCCATCTGCTTTACGGCCGTGCTTGGGTCCCACACTGCGTTGCACACTGTTGTCACGCCTCTGCTGGATGCGGCTGTCTGGCTGATGGTCCTGCCTTTGCCTCACGCTGCTGTTTCGACTGGAAGAAGGGCCAGGCCCCCTGTCACTGTGTGGCTGGGGGGCTGGCCTCTTCCTCGCATCATTGCGGTGCCCATGGTACCGCTTCTGGGTGTCAGTGGGCTGCACGCCAGAGCTGCCTTGGGCACTGGTGTCTGCTGTGCCGCCAGCGCTCTGCCTCTGCCCATCACGCTTCTTCTGATCCTCTTTCCCTTAGCTGCCTTCATTGCTGGTGCTTGCTGAGACTGCATCGCTGTCCGCTCACACCAGCAAGGGCCACCTCTCGCCTTGCTGCTTCTGGTCTTCCTTCTGCCACAGATGCCAGCTGTCAGAGGGTCTAGAAGCTCAGTGAGTGGCGGGCCAGCAGCAGGGGGGCCTTTTTATAGGTTCCACAGCGAAGGCAGGGCAGTGGTGGCCACTGTGACCTTGGCAAGCCTCGGTAATGGAGTGGCCCATGTGTGGCCAAATTTGGGTGGCTGTGTTGGGAGCAGTCTGGAAGATTCCCTCACGTGGAGGAAGGAGGAGGGTTGAGGGGGCTGAGGGCCCCTTCTGTGGGGCTGGCTCCCCCGGGCCATTTGGCTTGCCAGAGAGAAAGGCTGCACCTCTGCCACAGGGACTGCCCTGCACCTCCTATCCTGTGCCCTGGGTTTATTTTTAACACTGTTTTTTAGGTAATTTTGTTCTTTGCAAAAAATGTAGAGAAGCAAGGTGCATCTTCAAACCTAATTCCCAGGTGCACTTGTGCTCTGAGTGAAGAATTTCTTCCCCACTTCACATCTAATCTAAATCTCCCCTCCATTTGTTCAAAGCCGTTATCCATTGTTCCGTGGCTACACTCCCCAACAGAGTCCCTCTCCGGCTTTCTTTTTGGCCACTTTTATGGATGAGGTTAGGTGGCAAAAATGCAGGACCTAGCAAATGGCAGCCCCATCTACCTTGTTCCACATGTTCCACATGACCTTTTCCAGCTCAGGCTCTAGCCTCTCATCAGTGTAACACAGAATCATAGAAACAGTAAGGTTGGAAAAGACCCCCAAGATCATCTGGTCCAACCATCACCCTGCTACCAATGTCACCCACTAAACCATGTCCCTATGCACCAGGTCCAACCTTACCTTGAACACAGAACCACACAGAATGGCAGAATCATCTAGGTTGGAAGAGACCTCAAAGATCACCTAGTCCAACCTCTGACCTAATGCTAACCAGTCCTCCACTAAACCATATCACTAAGCCCTACATCTAAATGTCTTTTAAAGACCTCCAGGGATGGTGACTCAACCACTTCCTTGGGCAGCCAATTCCCATGCCTAACAACTCTTTCAGTAAAGAAGTTCTTCCTAATATCCAACCTAAACCTCCCCTGGCGCAACTTCAGCCCTTTCCCCCTCATCCTGTCACCAGGCACGTGGAAGAATAGACCAATCCCCACCTCGCTACAGCCTCCTTTAACATACCTGTAGAGAGCAATAAGATCACTCCTGAGCCTCCTCTTCTCCAGGCTGAACAAGCCCAGCTCCCTCAGCTGCTCCTCGTAAGACTTGTTCTCCAGACCCCTCACCAGCTTCATTGCCCTTCACTGGACTCACTCAGGGCCAGGCTACCCAGCCAGTTTTTAACCTAACGAAGCGTATGGTAGTTGTTTAGTCTGGAGAAGAGGAGGCTCAGGGGAGACCTCATTTCACTCTAGAACTTCCAGAAGGGAGGTTGTGATGAGGAAGGGGTCAGCCTCTTCTCTTAGATAACTAATGCTAGGACTCTAGGAAATACAAGTTACCACAAGTTACGCCTAGGTAGATTTAGATTACATATTAGGAAAAACTTTTTTTCTCAGAGAGTGTTCAGGTGCTGGAATGGCCTGCTGAGGGAGGTGGTGGTCCCTGGCGGTGTCCAAGAAGTGCCTGGAGAAGGTGCTATGAGATATAAGTTAATAACTTAGTGGGTAGTACTGGTGATAAGAGGACAGTTGGACTAGATGATCTTGTAGGTCCTTTCCAACCTTGTGTTTCTATGATTCTATGATTCTGTGAATGTTGATAACACACTGCTGTTTGACTGGTTGGTAAGGAGTTTTCAGTTTCTTGCTCTGTCCTGCCAGTGGGCAGGCTGGGGGTGCAGCAGGAGCTGGATGTGGACAGAAGCAGGACAGCTGACCGCATCTGGCCAAAGGGATATTCCATACCGTGTGCTGTGGCTGATACACTCCCTGATAGAGTCCCGATAGAGTCCCTCTCCAGCTTTCTTTTAGGCCACTTTTATGTGTAAGTTTAAGTGGCAAAAATGTAGGATCTGCCAGATTGCAACCTTATCTACCGTGTTGAACAGCTTGAAATACTTTCTTCATAGAACATACACATTTCATTTTCAAGACTGAGCAAAATCCACTGATAATACACAATCATATATTGTGGTTTAAAACAATTTTCTTAGTTTTCTTATAAGTGTCAGGTCCATCAGTTTTATGTGTGTTTTTTTTTTTGTTTGTTTTGTTTTGATTTGTTTGTTTGTTTGTTTTGTTTTGTTTTGTTTTGTTTTGTTTTTTTTGAGTCACAAAGACTTTTTCCTCTCACTTTGTCATTTCGCAGAGCAAAATCTAATCTTTTTTGTTGCTAGGTTAGAATGTGGACAGAGAATAGGTTGCGGTTGAAATCCAAAGATATGGATGAACCTTTCTGACAAGCATGAGCTAAGATCCATCACAGGCAGATGATGCTTCTCACTCTTGTAAGGCAACCTGAGACAGTATCCTATCTGAAAGATTTCTAGCATAACTGAAACTATATTAAAATGCCTCCAGTCAAATTAGTCAATAAGATATAATTAACATTGGAATGCTCCTGCTGTCTTATGACCCAATTATTAACTCATTTTTGCAATAACAGAGCAGAGTTTTATAGTAAATAACACTATAAATTACAGGAATAAGGTGAAGTTACTAATTCTGAATATTTTTAACTATTTCAGAATGTAGATGTCTCCTCTGGGGTTTTCCTGTTGCACTTAACTGTTTTAAAAAATGCTTCCAAGCTAGTAGTGATAACCACCAGAACGCAACTTACAATAGTCAAATACCAGAAACATAGCTTGTATTCAGGGAGCTAATAATATTAAATACTGTGTGGAGATATGCCTTTCTAATGGCAGTTTAAAATGTATATACATATATGTATATTAAAAAAGGAGGAAAAACAGATTCTTATGGTTAAATCACAGATGTTTCTTCTCAGCGAAAGTGAATGTGACAAATTTACTTTCAGGGATGTCTCTAAACACATTCTCATTTCCTGAGAGAACTGGTGCAATTGTTCTACAAATCTTTTCATCAAGAGACATCCTCAAGTGAGAAACACAACACTTCTAGCTATCCTGTAGCTTTCAAGTTACTGCATATCTTATTTTGACTGTATATTTACTTCATCGTAATAAATGTAAGCCTAACTCATAGAACACAGCTAGGAGGGCTTTCGTAATTTGCAGGTGATTACTTTTAATTCTATGACAAATATCAACACTGATTTTAAATGTATGCCATTCAAATACTATGAGCCCTAAAATCAAGTCTTTCTACTCTCATAAGCCATCTTTAGGTGAATACCCTAACAACACCATATACGGTAACTATTTTTTATATTGCTGCCATCTTGCTGAGGAGTTCACTTCTAATGCCAACAACTCTACTACTTCTACTCTAAGAGTATTTAGTGGTTATTTTTTAGCTTGATTTTTTTTTCTGAAAATTAGTATTTTTCTTCATCACTCTGGTTCAGCTGCAGTTTCCTCAAGATGTGGTTTTGTACTTAGAGGTAAGAACACATTATCATTCTAATGCAGCCACAAGTTGTCTTCTTTGTCTAAAACAACAGGTCTAATGTTGGTTAGGCAAGTCCAGATTTCAAAACATTTTATGAACTAATGGAAGAAAATAACATATAAAAAAAAAAAAAAGTACTGCAAGAGGTGTGTCTTAGAAGGTGGTAAGCATTTCTGAACATGCTCAGCAGTGCTGGTGGAGCAGGCAGGAATAAAGCAAGAAGGTGCAGTTGTGTTAGGAGTAGGGTTCTGCAATCACAACTAGAGTTGGACTCACTTGGGTCCTCAGATGGACAGAGATACAAGAAACTTGAAACCTCAAGCTAAAAATAAGGATGGGGGTCAAAACACAGAAGAGAGCTGGGGCTGTTCTTCAGTGACCAAGAACAGTGACTTCAGTGACTCCAGGGCCTGGCAGTAAGCAGTCTGGTTTGACCACTCACCTTGTAATATCACAAGCCTGCACCTGGATACCTGACTGGTGCAGGTTTGGGTGCAAATCCTCATAAAACTTAAATAACAAGGTTTCTGTCTAGGTCGATTTTGAAGGTTCATCCAGGAAATGGGGTAATCACAGCTGCTGCATGAACACACCCAGTGGTGAGTATGGGCTTTTTTTCAGGAGGAGAGGAGAGGGAAAGAGATGTGGCATTGCACCTTCTCATCTGCATCTCAGCAAAATAATGTCTCTAAACAGAAAATAGCCCAGTAATGGGTTTATGGAGGAAAGTTCTTCTCCCTTCTCCAGAAGCATGCAGCCCAGCTGTGTGTGACGTGTATTCACTGAATTTCAGATTAGTTGTGTTTTCTAGTAATTTGCTTGCTGGCAGTGTAGGAATGACTCTAATAAGGTGTAATGCTGCATATATTTCATGTGGGTTATTCACTTCTAACTTTTGCATCTAGTTTATTTAGCTAAATTGGTTGACTGGTCTCCTAAAATTCTGGTACTAAGATGATATTTAAAATATCAGCCTAACTTAGATCTGTGAATACACTCCTGAGGTAAGTTATGCTTTATTCATTGATTCAGATTGAACTTGAAATACTGATACAAGTAGTCCCTCATCTTTCATTGCAACAGTAAAACTTTCAATAGTGTCCTGAGGTTCAGAGGGCACCTTTGCTACTACATCCACATGTTAAAATCCCTGTGACTGTCAGCAGAGCAATTCTCATCTGTTAGTTCAGACAGCTGCTTCACTGTGAGCTTGTCCATACTCTCAGTAATCTGAAATTATTGCTTCAAGAAATTAGTGCTCTGATGCAATGAAGTACTATGTCGCTATCTAATGGTACCCAAGCTCAGAAAGGTCTGTTTTTAATTCATACATCTAAGAGGAGAAAGATATGCAATATGGCTCAGAAGAAGCAGTCTAGGAGGTCTCTGGAGAGCATGGAAGATAGTTTCCTGATGCAGCTGGTTAGTGAGCCTGCCAGGGGAGGTTCCCTGCTGGACCTTCTGTTCACAAATAAAGAAGAACTGGTGGGAGATGTGGTGGTTGGGAGCTGTCTTGGGCAGAGTGACCACGAAATGGTAGTTCTCTATTTTTGGTGAAGTCAAGAGGGGGACCAGTAAAACTGCTGTCTTAGAATTCCAGAGGGCAGACTTTGAGCTGTTCAGGGCACGGGTTGGCAGAGTCCCATGGGAGGCAGTTATGAAGGGCAGAGGAGTCCAGGAAGGCTGGGCACTCCTGGAGAAGGAAATCTTAATGGCTCAGGAGCGGTCTGTCCCCAAATGTCCAAAGATGAGCCAGCGTGGAAGAAGACCAGCCTGGCTGAACAGAGAATTGTGGCTTGAGCTTAGTTAAAAAAAACAGGGTTTATGATCTTTGGAAAAGAGGGCAGGCCACTAGGGAGGACTTTAAGGATGTAGCGAGGCTGTGCAGGGACAAAATTAGGAAGGCCAAAGCTCATCTGGAGCTCAACCTGGCTACTGCCGTTAAAGATAACAAAAAAGGTTTCTATAAATACATCAGCACAAAAAGGAGGGCTAAGGAGAATCTCCATCCTTTACTGGATGCGGGGGGAAACTTAGTTACAAGAGATGAGGAAAAGGCGGAGGTGCTCAATGCCTTCTTTGCCTCAGTCTTGAGTGGAAAGACCAGTTGTTCTCTGGATACCCAGTACGCTGAACTGGTGGAAACGGATGGGGAGCAGGATGTGGACCTCACAATCCACGTGGAAATGTTTGTCGACCTGCTACAGCACTTAGATGTACACAAGTCGATGGGGCCAGATGGGATCCACCCAAGGGTACAGAAAAAAACTGGCAGAGGAGCTGGCCAAGCCACTTTCCATCATTTATCAGAAGTCCTGGCTATCAGGGGAGGCCCCAGTCGACTGGCAGCTAGCAAACGTGATTCCCATCTACAAGAAGGGAGGGAGGGTAGACCCAAGAAACTATAGGCCTGATAGTTTGCCCTCAATGCGAGGGAAACTCATGGAGCAGATTATCTTGAGTGTCATCATGTGGCACTTGCAGGGCAAGCAGGCGATCAAGCCCAGTCTGCATGGGTTTATGAAAGGCAGGTGCTGCTTGACGAACCTGATCTCCTTCTATGACAAAGTGATGCGCTGGGTGGACGAGGAAAAGGCTGTGGATGTGGTCTACCTTGACTTCAGCAAGGCTTTTGACACCATCTCCCACAGCATTCTCCTCAAGAAACTGGCTGCTCTTGGCTTGGACTGGCGCACGCTTTGTTGGGTTAGAAACTGGCTGGATAGCCGGGCCTAAAGAGTCATGGTGAATGGAGTTCAATCCAGCTGGAGGCCAGTCACTAGTGGAGTCCCCCAGGGCTCAGTCTTAGGGTCAGTTCTCTTTAACATTTTTATTGGTGATCTTGATGAGGGGATCAAGTGCACCCTCAGTAAGTTTGCACATGACACCAAGTTAGGTGCATGTGTCTCGATCTGCTTGAGGGTAGGAAGGCTCTGCAGGAGGATCTGGATAGGCTGCACCGATGGGCTGAGGCCAGCTGTGTGAGGTTCAACAAGGCCAAGTGCCAGGTCCTGCACCTGGGGCGCAATAACCCCAAGCAGCACAACAGGCTGGGAAATGAGTGGTTGGAAAGCTTCCTGGCAGAGAAGAACCTGCGAGTATTGGTGGATAGTCGGCTGAATATGAGCCAGCAGTGTGCTCAGGTGGCCAAGAAGGCCAACAGCATCCTGGTTTGCATGAGAAAGAGTGTGGTCAACAGGTCTAGGGAAGTGATTGTCCCCCTGTACTCGACTCTGGTGAGGCCACACTTCATGTACTGTGTAGAGTTTTGGGCCCCTCACTACAAGAAGGACATCGAGGTGCTTGAGTGAGTCCAGTGAAGGGCAATGAAGCTGGTGAGGGGTCTGGAGAACAAGTCTTACGAGGAGCGCCTGAGGGAGCTGGGCTTGTTCAGCCTGGAGAAGAGGAGGCTCAGGAGTGACCTTATCACTCTCTACAGGTACGTTAAAGGAGGCTGTAGCGAGGTGGGGATTGGTCTATTCTTCCACGTGCCTGGTGACAGGATGAGGGGGAATGGGCTAAAGTTGCACCAGGGGAGGTTTAGGTTGGATATTAGGAAGAACTTCTTTACTGAAAGGGTTGTTAGGCATGGGAATTGGCTGCCCAGGGAAGTGGTTGAGTCACCATCCCTGGAGGTCTTTAAAAGACATTTAGATGTAGGGCTTAGTGATATGGTTTAGTGGAGGACTGGTTAGCGTTAGGTCAGAGGTTGGACTAGGTGATCTTTGAGGTCTCTTCCACCCTAGATGATTCTGTGATTCTGTGATATAGTGGAAAACTTTTAATTCTGACCATGGAACATTTACGTTAGATATTGTATTAGCATACAATGTGTTTTATTTAAATTTATCTTTTTCTAAACTGATTCAATATAACTTTGCCCAAGCCTACTTTCTAATCATGATGGATATATTCTAATTAGGAAAATTGACTTGTATCCCAAGTGACATAAATTAAAAACTTAAGGATAAATACACACCTAATTGACTGGTGGCGTGCTGAGGATATTTAGTTTGCAGATGAGAAAGTTCATGAAGATTGTTTATCAGAAAGCTATGTGAAAATATATTATTGCGAATTGAATTGCATTTTGTCCTGCAAAGATACAGTTTTTTAAAATACGTGGTAGTCACATAGGCTGAAGCATTAGTGAGTAGTTAATATTTCATTAGCACTGTTTGTTATGAAACTACCTTTGACGTACACCACATAATGTTTCCTGTTGATTAATCTAATTATATAAACATAGTTTTATCAGAGCTTTGCAAGACTGGAGATACCCATATTTGCTTAATGTTGGACAAGCACAATTCAAAACCCTCCAGGCTCACCAGGCGTGTTTCCATAATCCTTAATTGGGAAAAGTAAGCCTTAAGAGTTTTGAAATACCCTGTTGAAATTGAGCTCAGAGGCTGGTAACAATAACCATCAAACTCCCCATGTAAGCCTGCAAATAATAATACATAACCCTCACCACCCACAGCCCCTCCAGATATTTGGCTACTAGTTTAAAAATATGCAGTCAGAAAGCAATTAGTCTAATAAATTTTATTTTGAGTAGTAAAAGTGCAAAACTCTGATCTTATTTTAGTAAACATAAGCCAAATTCTTTATTATTTATAATATTTTCAATACAAATATTGTTTTGCTATTTTCTCTCAAATAATAGTTTATGTTAATTGTATATTATGTTATGTATATTATGTTATGTATATTGTAATTATCACAGAATCACAGAATTTCTAGGTTGGAAGAGACCTCAAGATCATCGAGTCCAACCTCTGACCTAACGCTAACAGTCCCCACTAAACCATATCCCTAAGCTCTACATCTAAATGTCTTTTAAAGACTTCCAGGGATGGTGACTCCACCACTTCCCTGGGCAGCCTGTTCCAATTCCCAACAACCCTTTCGGTAAAGAAGTTCTTCCTAACATCTAACCTAAAACTCCCCTGGCGCAACTTAAGCCCATTCCCCCTCGTCCTGTCACCAGGCACGTGGGAGAACAGACCAACCCCCACCTCGCTACAGCCTCCCTTGAGATACCTATAGAGAGCGATAAGGTCGCCCCTGAGCCTCCTTTTCTCCAGGCTGAACAAGCCCAGCTCCCTCAGCCGCTCCTCGTAAGACTTGTTCTCCAGGCCCCTCACCAGCTTCGTCGCCCTTCTCTGCACCTGCTCAAGCACCTCGATGTCCTTCTTGTAGCGAGGGGCCCAAAACCGAACACAGTACTCGAGGTGCGGCCTCGAGTACGCTGAGTACAGGGGGACGATCACCTCCCTAGCCCTGCTGGCCACACTATTTCTGATACAAGCCAGGATGCTGTTGGCCTTCTTGGCCACCTGAGCACACTGCTGGCTCATATTCAGCCAACTATCCACCATCACTCCCAGGTCCTTCTCTGCCTGGCAGCTCTCCAACCATTCCTCTCCCAGCCTGTAGCTCTGCTTGGGGTTATTGCGCCCCAGGTGCAGGACCCGGCACTTGGCCTTGTTAAACTTCATGCAGTTGACCTCAGCCCATCGGTGCAGCCTATCCAGATCCTCCTGCAGAGCCTTCCTACCCTCAAGCAGATCGACACACGCACCTAACTTGGTGTCATCTGCGAACTTACTGAGGGTGCACTTGATGCCCTCGTCCAGATCATCGATGAAGATATTAAAGAGGACCGGCCCCAGCACCGAGCCCTGGGGGACTCCACTAGTGACTGGCCTCCAACTGGACTTGGCTCCATTCACCACGACTCTTTGGGCCCGGCTATCCAGCCAGTTTCTAACCCAACAAAGCGTGCGCCAGTCCAAGCCAAGAGCAGCCAGTTTCTTGAGGAGAATGCTGTGGGAGATGGTGTCAAAAGCCTTGCTGAAGTCAAGGTAGACCACATCCACAGCCTTTTCCTCGTCCACCCAGCGCATCACTTTGTCATAGAAGGAGATCAGGTTCGTCAAGCAGCACCTGCCTTTCATAAACCCATGCAGACTGGGCTTGATCGCCTGCTTGCCCTGCAAGTGCCACATGATGACACTCAAGATAATCTGCTCCATGAGTTTCCCTCGCATTGAGGGCAAACTATCAGGCCTATAGTTTCTTGGGTCTACCCTCCCTCCCTTCTTGTAGATGGGAATCACGTTTGCTAGCTGCCAGTCGACTGGGGCCTCCCCTGATAGCCAGGACTTCTGATAAATGATGGAAAGTGGCTTGGCCAGCTCCTCTGCCAGTTTTTTTCTGTACCCTTGGGTGGATCCCATCCGGCCCCATCGACTTGTGTACATCTAAGTGCTGTAGCAGGTCGACAAACATTTCCACGTGGATTGTGAGGTCCACATCCTGCTCCCCATCCGTTTCCACCAGTTCAGCGTACTGGGTATCCAGAGAACAACTGGTCTTTCCACTCAAGACTGAGGCAAAGAAGGCATTGAGCACCTCCGCCTTTTCCTCATCTCTTGTAACTAAGTTTCCCCCCGCATCCAGTAAAGGATGGAGATTCTCCTTAGCCCTCCTTTTTGTGCTGATGTATTTATAGAAACCTTTTTTGTTATCTTTAACGGCAGTAGCCAGGTTGAGCTCCAGATGAGCTTTGGCCTTCCTAATTTTGTCCCTGCACAGCCTCGCTACATCCTTAAAGTCCTCCCTAGTGGCCTGCCCTCTTTTCCAAAGATTATAAACCCTCTTTTTTCTCCTAAGCTCAAGCCACAATTCTCTGTTCAGCCAGGCTGGTCTTCTTCCCCACCAGCTCGTCTTTGGGCACGTGGGGACAGACCGTTCCTGTGCCATTAAGATTTCCCTCTTGAAGAGCGCCCAGCCTTCCTGGACCCCTCTGCCCTTCAGAACCGCCTCCCAAGGGACTCCACCAACTAGTGTCCTGAGCAGCTCAAAGTCAGCCCTCTGAAAGTCCATTACAGTGGTTTTACTGGTTCCCTTCCTGGCCTCACCAAGAATAGTGAACTCCACCATTTCGTGGTCACTCTGCCCAAGACAGCTCCCGACAATCACATCCTCCACCAGTCCTTCTCTGTTTGTGAAGAGAAGGTCTAGCAGGGCACCACCCCTGGTAGGTTCACTAACCAGCTGTGTCAGGAAGCTATCTTCCACGCTCTCCAGAAACCTCCTAGACTGCTTTCTCAGGGCTGTGTTGTGCTTCCAGGATATGTCAGGGAAGTTGAAGTCCCCCATGAGAACAAGCACTGAAGATTTCGCAACTTCTGTCAGCTCCCTGTAGAATTCCTCATCCGTCTCCTCATCCTGGTTTGGCGGTCTATAGCAGACCCCAACCAGGACACTAGCCTTGTTGTCCCTGCCGATCCTAACCCAAAGGGACTCGACCTTGTCATTCCCAGCCTCGAGTTCTACAACCTCAAAAGACTCTCTAATATAGAGAGCCACACCACCACCCCTTCTGTGCTGCCTGTCCCTTCTGAAGAGCTTATAGCCGGGCATTGCAGCACTCCAGTCATGAGACTGGTCCCACCACGTTTCCGTGATGGCAACCAAGTCATAGCCTGCCTGCTGCAAGATGGCTTCCAGCTCCTCCTGTTTGTTACCCATGCTGCATGCATTGGTGTAGATGCACTTCAGCTGGGCCATTGCCTTATCCTCCGGCCTTGCCATTGTTCCCCCTGGCACAGCCCCAACAATCCTAGCTTCAGCCCCATCCCCCTTCCTACCTAGTTTAAAGCCCTCTCAATGAGCCCTGCCAGCTCCTGGCCCAGGATCCTTTTTCCCCTAAAAGATAGGGACCCGTCTGCAGCCATCAGGCCAGGTGCTGAGTAAAGTGCCCCATGATCGAAAAACCCAAGATTTCTGCGTTGGCACCAGCCCCGGAGTCACGTGTATAACAGGTGGGCTTTCCGTGTCCTCTCTGTACCCCTCCCTGCCACCGTAGGGATGGATGAAAACACCACCTGCACTCCCGCTCCATCCACTAACCGACCCAGCCCCCTAAAGTCTCGTTTGATAGCCTTCAGGCTTCTCTCTTCATTGTCACTGCCCGCCTGGACTATCAAAAGAGGATAATAATCAGAGGGGCGTACCAGGTTGGGAAGCTTCCTGGCAACGTCCCTGACCCTGGCCCCAGGGAGGCAGCAGACATGTTAAGACTTATGTTAAGTATTTGAGGAAAACTGTTGTGGAAAACAGGTAGGTTTATGAATGTACTTGTGTTTCATCAGATGCCACAATAGGGACAAGGTTATGATCATTCCTTTCTCATTTCTTCATCCATTTCATCTACCTTTCTAAATTCTGCACATCACAGGAGATTCATATGGGTGACTTTAAGTTGCACTCCAAAAAACTGCCTTCTTGCTTTTCTTATGTTTTTTGTTTGTTTGTTTTGTTTTGTTTTGTTTTGTTTTTCCTTTCAAACTTTTTGGAAGCTTTGACCAATTCTTTCATCCTGCCACTGACTGGAAGAAGAGTTCTCTGAGTGTCTAAAGACTTGATTAGAGA
>NC_140299.1:82194444-82224444 GCF_964211825.1 Aythya ferina
TGTGCATAATCAGCCAACCATATAGATCACTGATGCTTTTCCCACTGTGTATCATCTTTGTGTTTCCATTCATTGTGTTTATTGGAGTGTATGGTTATACAAATATATTTTTAGAGTATATATATGTGAACATGCATGTAAACCCAAATCAATTTTTTATTAATGTTCTAGTGAACCTTTACATGTTTGTTGAGTCAAATAACAACAACAAAAACATGGTACTGTATGATTTGTTTGACCAATTAAAATCTAGTTTGAAAGTTAAATACAAAAGCTTAATACATGCAACAGCCTAACAATAGATTATAGGAATTTGAGAGATTTGGTCAAACAACTGAAACCTTCAAATATAGCATGAACTCATCAGGGGCATACCTGAATGTAGCAGGAATTAGCAACTTGAAATTACAGCGAACTATTGAGTTGGTTGTAGTGGTTGAGAAGCCTCACAGGACCCAGAAAGGGATGATGATCACCTCATTTACTGTCAATAACTTCCTAAACTCCTGCCTGGTTCACAATGAAGAGGTAAGTCAGTGTTACACAGTAAGACATAAATTCTCCTCCTACTAAGTGGCAACTTTTTACTTGCATCAAGAAGAAGGTCAACCTGTGACACCCAGAGGATTTCTTATTTCTGTTCTTTTTTTGTTTTGTTTTGTTTTGTTTTGTTTTTGTTTTGTTTTGTTTGTTTGTTTGTTTGTTTTCCACAGTTAAAGACCAACAGTCAGGTAGCCAAGAGGAATCATCTGAAATGTGGCATTGTCACTTGGCATCTCTCACTGTCTCTTATTAGGCATTATACAAAAGCTAGCCTAGATTAATAGCTTTTTCCTTTTATGAGAATTAGTAAAACTGAGCTGGGCTTACTGAAATTACATTTGTAAAGGTCAGATATTCAAAAACCTTGTTCTGGCTTTTTACAGAAAGACTTGAACACTTACTTCCAAGAAAACAATATAAATATATGGAAACTGTATTTTAAAAACATTAAGTATCTAATAGTCAAATTACATATTACATATCATCTGAAAAAAATCCTGAAAAGCAGCAATAATAGTGGCAAATGTCTTTCATTGTCATATTGGTAGCATTTATTATACTGTGCTATTCAGCATTTTTTTACTTAAAATCTGTGTATTATATGTGGCAGGGGGAATTATGTATTAATAGGTCAATTTATACAAGGGGCTTCTTAAACTATTTTTTATCTGCCTTTCAGTCTTGAAATTTTTTGCTGTTTTTTTAATATTTTCTTTTATTTTGGAAATAACATTTTTAAATGTATCTTTTTGAATGAATTTTTATATATACTTATGTATAAATATATCTATACACACACACATATATTTGTGTTTGATTTTTAAATCAATGAGTGTCATTGAGTCCACTTCAGGACTAATTATATTGACTGTGTATTTGCAGTTAATAAGCTTAGATACTAGGGGAAAAATCAGTGAAAAAGATTACACCACAGATAATTAATAAAAATCAATTAGTTTGTTAATGAGTACTCTGCCATTACCCAAGGTGGCAGAAACCAGCTGGGGGAAAAAAAAAGCAGTATCCCTGAATAGGACATTTTAGATGCCTGAGTTCTGCTGAGAGTTTCAAAGGAAATAACTATAAGAAGAGGCACTACTTGGGTTAAAACTGGCTAAATTTTCTCTTGAGATTGCACCTCCCCTAGCTAATAAATCTAGTAAAAAGTGATTCACCTTTAGTGTATGCTATAAACCATTTTCTGATGCCTTAAGTATATTGCTCACTGCCCTGTATTAAAAACAAAACCCATAGTTGTAAATGTCAATGACTAGGATTGTTAGAGCTCTTGTATCTTCTCACGTTAGTGTAAAAGCTGAAAACACCCATTACCTCTCAGATGACTTTAGGATAACATTTTCCATTCGGATATATAAGCGACATAAAGTCAAACATGATCTGACAGAGAAATGCAAAATGTGTTCAAATAGTCCTTGGACTAAAATAGAAAAAATTAATGGCAATGTTTATCTGTTTGAAAGTATACTTCTGTAACACAAAATACACAATATATTTCTGTCATATTTCTTTTCTTGTGTCCATTCTCTATTAAGCAGTTTTCAATTTAATCAAAGTTTTGCTGACCAAAAAAAAAACAAATATATAATTCATATGCACCTGGTCAGCTATATGATTTATTTTTGTTACCTTGTGTTGATGTATTGGAAATAAATAGATATTTTAGTGGTAAGAGGGAGGAAGAAACTAGGATTTTGAATCAATCTGTATAATTCACATTTTGTTATTATTTTCAAGAAACAATGGAAAATAACTAGACATAAAAAGTTAAAGTGTTGATGTCACTAACAGTCAAATTCTCTGACTCGACAGGTGTATGCCACAGCAAGAAAATTTCTGTTTTCAAATTCTGCAAATAAATGTAAACCATTTATCTTTAAGGTGTATTTTGTGTGTGAAAGGAGTACTTCTGTTGCTATATACAGTACAGACATGAAGTAGATAATATTATTTTTATAATTTTAAAGTAAGTTTTAAAATTCATCCAGTTTTGTAAATGTTGACATGGATTTCATTGTGAGCAATTGTACATTCAGGCGCATGACAGGTTATCTTAATGATTTGAAGTTCTAATAAATGATTTGTGAAGTGTAGTTTGCTTTCATTAACACTGTGATTTAAAATTTTTCAAATGGTATAATGGAGAGGTAAGCATCTTTCCCATCTTTGGGGCACTAAAAGACTTTTTTAGTGTTTAATATTGTCAGATGGGACCCAAGAAGCCTGTATACAGCTGCATATCTGTTTCTCTTTCTATGTATCTCAGTTTTCCTTCTATAATATGTAAATTACTATAGTTTTCTTTGAAAATACACCTTTAAGCACGGTTAAAGTCATTTAATTAAATTTTGCTTCAGATAATTTTTTGTTTGTTGACTCAAGCCTGAGTCAAATCTGATGCGTTCTTAAATATTATGGATAGTATATATTCAGTTGTTTTATATGAGGATGTTCTCTGATTGACATTTTAAAAATTAATGTCTAATTAAAAACATAAATATAACAAATAACATACTACCAGCATAGTTTCCTCATTACACTGCTTACTATCAGAGGTGATTTCTCATTGGGTTGCATATCTATGGAACGTAAAGACTAACGTAAACATCAGTATATACTCTTTGTGTTACATTAAATATTCACTTTAGGTGCATACTTATAATTTGAGAACAGAAATGTTCCATATTTACATTATTATCTTAATTTTTACTAAAACATCTCAATGTTAAGGAACTTGTGCCAAGCCTATTACTTTTTCTTGTATAATACATTGTGGAAAGAGCAAAGAGTTGTGAATGATGGTGTTCCTGGAAATATACTGTACCTTTAACATTTTTAGTGTTAGAGTTAAATTTTCCATTTTTAACCTTCAGTAATCTATGAAGCAATGGACTACTTTAATGTGATTCTTGTCACTCATTAACCCTTGATTACCTTTTCCATCAACCAGCAGAAGCAGGTCCTTGGCATTTATTAGATATTGATAACTATCAAGGCCATTAGGTACAGAACCTCAAGTTATTAGATGTTGCCTGTGGAATTCTCAGACTGTGGAAATACTTCAGGAGGTATCAAGCCGAGAGTGTGCCACAGAAGGTATACAGCATGGTTAATTTCATATCTCAGACTGCAGTTTGCCTGACCATCCATGGTGGCAGATTTATCCAGACCACTCAGTGTTCTACTTGTGAATGTTTTTTGCAGTTTTGTAATATTTACATGCATCACAGAATGCGCTCCAAATTCATTAAAGATTATAAGTTAATAGTAACATTATATGGAGAATATTATTCTTATTCTTATCTGTTGTTTGATAGTCTGTATTGTTAGTGCAGTAAACAACTTCACTTAACAGCAGGGGTATTTGTAGGAAAGTGTATTGAGAAAACAGCCTGTTACCAACACAGCTGTTTACACTCTGCCAGTCTGACTATAGAGTAAAGATTGATGAGATGACTTGACTGTACAGTATTTTCCATTTGTACAACTGAGAGTGCAAAAGGACTATTAACAAAAGCATACTAACCTGTGATGTGTAAATTATCAAAGTATTTGATAAAATCAACAAAGTAAGCTTTTACTGAAAAAAAAAAATAAATCAGAACAATATCTTTGTACATGTGACTGTCTCAAGAGAAAAAATAAATGGGAAGTTTTTTAGAAAGATAAAATATCCTATTAGTTGACCAATTGATCCAGCTGGATAAATTGAATACTTTGGGGAGCTTGTTCTCTGTCCCCTCCAACTTCAACAATATCACTCTACCCAAGAAAAAATATTACCTGGTCTTACAAACCTTAAGACACTGGAATATATTATTCATTCCAAACTATTTCCTCAGCTGTAATCATTATGGTCAATATCAGAAAATAGGTGACTGCTATTCTTGATGACTGTGCTTACATTCAGTATGAACTTTACTTTTAAGTGCTTACATTCATTATGAACTTTAATTTGCCTAATAGCACTCCACATAAGGAGGGTTTTTTTTAGACAGGTAATGTTTGAAACTCTGGAAAAGCACTCATTTACATATCTAACTGTAGTCAAGTATTTAGACGTTGAACTGAAGCTTGCTGAAGAGCACGGTTATTTTCTCTGCTTCCTTTTCTTATGTGGGTAAGAGAAAACAACCACTGAACCTCTTTTTGACAACTTGCAATCATATTTATTTCAAGGTATTGCTGGAATTAGAAGTTTCATTTGGCCCTATTTTGGTAAATGATGATGAATACTAGTTTCTTTGTTTGCTTGTTTTGCTTTTACTTGTTTTTGTTCAAATTGCATTACAACGTAGTTTTGCAATTGTGGTTCAGGGTTAATTAGACCACAATACTACCATTTCTTCAAAGATCAAGTTAGGTTCAAGTTATTGAAGAGAACCACTGTTCTGAGTGAAAGCTAAATATTGAAGTTAACTGATCATGTTGAAGAAGGAGGAAGCTTCACAGATGAGGAGCAGGGATGTGTGGGAGTTATAGGAAGAAAAAGGATAAGGTTCTAGCACATTTTATAATTGCTCTCTCCCTGAGTGTCTTCCATCATTTGTTCAACTCCAGTATATTTCACCTGTGGTTGTAGTAAGTGGGGGTGCAAAGTGTTGCATTATAGTGTGCAGGCTCCAGAGATTGATTTATGTTTCCGGAGAAGTGCTGGCAACCTCTTATGCATTGCTGGTAGACTTGGACCTGGCATGTGGGTAGTGACAGTGACCCAAAGTTTGTTTCTAATGGTGTGTTGAAGGTTTAGACAAAGGCTGGAAGGTGGATTATGGGGAAACTTGTTTTATATTATGACCTCATGATATTTCATGCTTTTCAATCATTAACTTGTAAAAACTAGACAGAACATCAGACAACTGTTTTTTGTTGTTGTTTGTTTGTTTTTTACATATTGCTGTGTACTTAGAATCCTCTTTATTCCACCAAATTTTCATTCTGTTTAATCCACACTTTGCAAAAGAAGTATCTACTATGTACTTTTTTTGAACAGTGAATTGATATTTCAAAGGGTAAATCAAAACAGAACTTTTGTCTGTTACAACAAAATTAACTTGTGCATCATTTTAATGATGATAAGATGAAGATGAAAGTTCAAGTTCCCAGTCTGAATCAAGTAGTGCTAGAATTATGAATTCAGGTATTTTCAAACCAGCTGTTTGCTTTATGTGACTTTCAGGGAAAGAATTTGGGGTGCAAACGTCAAGTGTACTAGTCCCTGGACTGTTGACCATTTTGTAGTGTATTTTTTCAATCCAGAAATCCTTTACTGTGCTTAAGGAAAGCCTGATAAAAACTCATACATTATATGTACAGAAAATATCACATCCCGTGTTCCACAGCTTAGTTTGCATGTAACTGAGTCCCAAATCTCTGATACAAAAGCACTATTTTTTTCCTCTCTTTTTTTTTTTTTTTTTTTTTTGGCAGCGAATTGTGTGGGTGGGGGATTTCTTTCTTTCTTTCTCTCTTTCTCTCTCTCCTTCTTTCTTTCTTTCTTTCTTTCTTTCTTTCTTTCTTTCTTTCTTTCTTTCTTTCTTTCTTTCTTTCTTTCTTCCTTCCTTCCTTCCTTCCTTCCTTCCTTCCTTCCTTCCTTCCTTCCTTCCTTCCTTCCTTCCTTCCTTCCTTCCTTCCTTTCTTCCTTTCTTCCTTTCTTCCTTTCTTCCTTTCTTCCTTTCTTCCTTTCTTCCTTTCTTCCTTTCTTCCTTCCTTCCTTCCTTCCTTTCTTCCTTTCTTCCTTTCTTCCTTTCTCTCTTTCTCTCTTTCTCTCTTTCTCTCTTTCTCTCTTTCTCTCTTTCTCTCTTTCTCTCTTTCTTTCCCTCTCTCTTTCTCTCTTTCTCTCTTTCTCTCTCTCTCTCTTTCTCTCTTTCTCTCTTTCTCTCTTTCTCTCTTTCTCTCTTTCTCTCTTTCTCTCTTTCTTAGATAAATTATATGATATTATATATTATTTTAATATATATTTATATGATTAAAATAATTAGAATACTCTGGTGGCTTCAACTGATTTTTGCACTGTCACTTAATTTGACCAAACATTGGATCACTGTAAGATAAAGTAGAATTTGCTGAAACTCTGGTATGTGGAGTAACAGGAATAGTAGCTTGCACATTAAAGAAGAGCAAAGCTATGCCTGAGCAATAAAAGATTACACCAGCATTTGTAAAAGCAGACTTTTACGGAAATTGCTTATGGATTCTCTAGCCGCTGGTGAGACTGCATAAAATTCTGGTTACGTCAATGTATTAAGATATAGCAGAAATTAAACTGAAAGCAAGACATGGCAAAGGTACAATGAAAGACTTTGCTATTACTCCATTGCTTTGATCATGAGGTTTCAAATATATCTATCATCCTACATCTGTGAGGCTGTATTAAAAGGTTAATGAAGTTTTGTACCTTTTTGGACTTATAACTAAATTGCTGTCTCAGCAAATATGAAAAATTTATCTCTCTGTGATATATCAAGAAAATGGTAGTGAAAAAAGTCTGGAAAGTCTTAGAATTTACTTTTAAATATATCTTAAAATGGTTCTTGAAGGAGTAAGATTTTAATGTTGTTGCAAACTAGTGCACAATACTCTTGTATTACAATACTCTACAATTTCTTGGGGGTGGGGGAGAACTTTTTTTTTTTGAAAAGGAAACTTTCATGTTTGAGCAACTGCAGCACTGTGATTTATATACAATTTATAAACCTTAGAAGCAAATGCTCATCTTTTTAATCATTTCAGGAAGACAACTGGTTTGCATCAGTCTTGTAGTGTGAGGCTCATATCATAAAACTATGCATGTAATAGTGATACTGTCATGTGTTAAATGAGCATAGCTTGAAGTATTATTTTTTAAAAAATTGAAAGGTTGTGGCAGTAATAAAAAGGTTGAATGGTAATGTCTCTAATTGAACAGTAAGGCCTCTTTCCTATTAAGTCACTCTTTCATCTGTCTTTTTAATTATTTCATTATCATTTTGTACTGCAGTTCACAATGAAATGACCATTTGTGTTTAAGTGAAAGCTAATTATTAGGACTGAATTATTGTGCAGTTTATTGATCCCTATGGTGGATTAAGGGCTTTAAGTTCGTCTAGACAGAATAGTTAGCAAAATGACAAAAGGAAACATATAAGACCCTTGGGAAGAATCCCTACGCTCCATAAGCAATTAATGCCTGCCAGGTAATGGAATTTAAGTTTATACTAAATCCAGCAGTGCTTTGACATTTCAACTGCCTTATAAACACATTAGTCTAATGAATTAAGACTTATGAATTGTGTTGATACACAAGTAAGGACAGTTGCAAATGTAGGATATTTTTAGCCTGCCATTGATTAAATGAAATGTAGATAATTTTCTTTCTGAATCTGATGAAAAATGAAATGTGCTCTGTGTAATGTTTATCACTGTTCATTCTGCTCTCTGTTGATGGATGTGTATTAAAAATTTCCATTTCCCAGAGAACACTAATCTCCCTTATGGATGTGAAAAGTTTACAGTGATAAACCAAGGGGAAAACAAAACAAAACAACAGGAACACACATACACACACGCAAACACACAGGAAAAAAAAAAAAGGTACTGCTGAGTAAGAAGCCAAACAGGCCATTCTTCTCAACCCAGTGCTGGGCAAGTTTAAAAGCAATCTGTCATTATCCTGATGAGCAAGCCACAGCTTGTGCTAAGTATACAGCCCTCTTCTGTTATTTATGTGTGTCCTTGAGTGGACTATGATCACACAAAGTGGTTTTACAGGGTCCTCCTTTCTTATGTAGCTTTTTGTCCATACAAACTTTGTTTTCAATGACATCTTGGGCAATGAGGCAGCCTGGAGACTTGTAAAAATGAAAGAACAGGTCTTTTAACTGCAAATTATAGGTTCTTAGAACTCTACTTCAAATAATTTACTTTATAACTCTCTCTCTCTCTTTCTCTCTCTCTCTCTTTTTTTTTTTTTTTTTTTTTTTTTGGCCCCAGAAAATGGGTGCTCTCTCCTTTAGTCTCTTTGTGACCTTCTCTCTACATAGGGCATCTCAGGTTGGGATTGCTATGTCTCTGCTGCAATCCATGTTCTGATCTCCCCAGACCCTTGTCTGAAGCCTGGGAAGAACTGGGAAGGAACTGGGCTAATTACTACATGGTGCCCTGGCAAGGCCTGGGTTGCATCTTCCAGGGGATATGTGACTGGAGTGATGGCTGATGCTTTCTCTGGTTTTCTTTTCCGTTTTTTTTTTTTTTTTTTTTTTTTTGCATTGAAAGTACAAGCTTTCCAGTTGAGCAGAAGTCTCCTGTTTCACTCACAGTTGTATATTACTTGAAGCTGTTATCATTTTTAAGATAAATAAAGTTGTGGGGCTGCAACTTGTATTCTATATAAATATATTGTATATAGAATATATGTATACATATTTATTTCTGATTAAATTCAGTTTAATTTTTTAATCTTCCTTTTCATGTACTTAATATTTAAATGAACTAAACCAAAACTATGACTACTGTGTAATATTTGGTAATTTAGCATGATTGTGTAAAGTGAACTTCATTTCAAATTTTTTTTTTATCTGATGGGAAAAAAAAATAAAGAAAGTATGTCCCTTTGAGAGGAAAATATATATATGTAATTATATAATTATAATTATATTATACTATATTATATCTAATATATATTTATTAGATCATGAGCGTTTGGTCAAAACAAGTAAAATTAAAAAGTAGTGTTACCTGACACGAATTAAAAAATGTCCATTAGATAATGACTTCATCACCATCAGAAAAAAGTCTGCTCCTTCTGACATGAAGGAGCATGGCATACCTATAAAACACCCTGTGAAGTTCCCCCGGAAGAGTTTTCCTTGTGAGGAAAACTGGGCAATGGTCAACAGCTGCAGGGACCTGCTGCTGTACCTGGAAACATGAGTTGTAATGCCTGTAACAACACCCACTCTGAAGTCCCTTAGTGTTTCTGTGCAATGGCCAAGGCAGAGTGAGGAGCAAGCAGTGGTGGAATCACTCTTTCATTCTGCAGAATTATCCAAAGTAAATAGTATGCAAACAACCATAGGCATAAGACTGATTTCTCATCTGTAATGACAGTTATTTAAAAGGCAAACAGTAGAGTAGAAGAGAGGTGGCTATAACTGGTGAAGAATACTTTGGACAATAGTACTCTTTGAGGGGAAGGACCTGTTCTTAAGACCAGAAAACGGCCACAAAGATTAAGTCTACATCTGTAGTGGTTGACAGTTGGCTAAAAGTCTAGTCTGTATTAGGCAAGCATGTGAAATTGGAGAAAAAAAATCTATAATACAACTTAAAATTACTTGGAACAGATTCATTTTCTTGTAAAATAAAATAATGCCTTTTTTTTTTTTTTTTTTTTGGTGGTGGTTTGGAGGGTTAGGGTTAGGATCTGTAGGGAAGATGGAGGGACTGAGGCATAATGCAAAGCTAAGCATCAAACATAATTTCTTAAATATGTCATGCTTATTGATCATGTAAGATATATGTATTACGTAAGTTATCAGTAACATTTAATTATTATTTGATGTCTGAACAGACTTTTGTTATTATGTGGCTCTAAGCAACTGGTAGGAGACTGAGATGACTGCTGCAGTGTAGGACTTTGAGCAAGTTAATTTCTGCTACTGTATTTTTCTCTACTTTTTGTGTACCATCAAAGAAAACAAGCAAAACAGGGAAACTTGCAATGCTGTGTAAGTCGCAAATGTACATAAAATATTTTTCAGTCAGATTTTGCAACTCTTTAAATATTTCCAAAACATCTCAAATATGATCACCCATAACCCACACTGTAGCTTTTTACTACTTTAACTATTTAGGAGATCTACTACTTTAGGAGATTTACTACTTTAACTATTTAGGAGATCAGCTGAGGCCTTGTATATGGTGGGGGCTATCTATTCCAACCTTCTTCCCTCAGTGCAAAAAGAATAGGTGCTGTTTAAATCAGTGTGCTGAATATGCCCTGTTTGCTAACTGTCCAACCATGCAGTGTCTTTCATTATTGAATCTGGTTCCTGGAATGAATATGATAAAAGACATGCTGGCTGATAGGCTTAGATTAACAATGAACCTAGTAATTGTCCGGAAATATATATTTAATTCATAAAAAGTCTTAAATCATGACATAATGATGGGGAGGTTTTTAAAAAAATGAA
Source organism: Aythya ferina (assembly GCF_964211825.1). Classification (NCBI taxonomy): domain Eukaryota; kingdom Metazoa; phylum Chordata; class Aves; order Anseriformes; family Anatidae; genus Aythya; species Aythya ferina. The sequence goes on from NC_140299.1 coordinate 82,205,178, forward strand.
ATACTAGTAATCACAAAATAATTGAGAATGTTGGAACTATTATTTCTCTTGACAGTATAAAACTTTTTACCATTTATTTGCTGACATAATTTTCATTATATTCATGTATATAAAATAAAATTAATTTACACATCAGTTTTTCTAGAAAGCACCCACAGCTACAGAGCTATGTCAGAAGAATTAAAATAATGCATTGAGGTCTGTATTTCTGCAAGAGAATTAAAACTTTTACAGAAGAAAGATAGAAGAAATATATTGCACAAATGCAACCACACATTAAATAATCAGTCATAATAGGATGAAATTAAGTTTTGAGATTAATGTTAACTGTTAATTAAAAAAAAATAAAATCACTGACTCAGATTAGATTCTGGAGTATTCTTTAGAAAGGTATTTTTTGTGTCATGAAAGCTATGATATATCTAACTGCACTGAGAAATATATGCAACAGAAATTAAACTTTCACAACTCCTGTAACTTGTTCCTTTTCCTTTGGTCTTTCTTTCCTCCAGTACCTTATGTTACTTACAAGTCATCTTTAAACAATTTGAGCTTAAATCTCTTCTTCTCTCAGGACTGTAAATTGAGACCACTGAATCAAAGATAAATTTGCTCTGTATAGTGGGTTTGATCTATTTTCTTTCTCCTCGTGTTAGGCAATGGTTATTCAGTTTAAAGACTTAGGGACTTATGGTTCTTTGTTTGCCTTAGGTGGGTCAAAAGAGGAGTACAATTCTCAGGTGAGGGGAGGGGTAGAATGTATTATATATATTTTGTCTTCTGGCAGTAACTCTCTAATTTTTTGCCCAAATTCCGTGGGGTAACGTTTATACATAGACAATTTCTTGAATTCAGTCTATTTCACAATGTGTTTGCAGACCAGGAATTGCTGCTGCTCTGCCATCTCTTTCCTCTTCTTTAATACTCAGCTACTTTCTATGACATTTAACAAAGTGCCTGTTGTGAAGTTCATTTTCAGAATCAACATATTGGTGTTTAGACATGTTTTGTTCTATGACTGCTTAAAGTTGTTGACTCTTGGTTTGATGTCCTGAATGTAAAGCTTTTGGCAAGCTAGGAGAAATTCTTTCTGCTTTTTTCCTATGAGTGGTTGATATGGCTGAATCTGGGCTTTTTTTGGCTCCACCAGGTAATGGGATTTCAACATAGGAAGTGTATAGGAAGCCTTTTGACTGGGTTTTTCTCCTCAATACGATGAATTTCAGCTCAATTGACTATGAAAGTTTTATACTGTCTCATGCTTTGGTTTTCCCATTCAAATCTACAGAAGTTGCCTTGAGCAATCATCTTCTGTCATTGTCATTGGTAATTCTGGCCTTCTCAAACAGCTCAATGACTTCAAATATTTCTGAGGGATGTAGTACTGCTACTAAGAGCTTCAGGTAAAGTATCTCTCATCATTGCAAGAAGAGCTTGTCCCAGATATACTAGAGTTATTTCATAAAAGAAACTTCTTAAATATTTGGAACTGAGTACTATGGGCATGATTGTAGGTGTTTTCATCCACAGCTGACGAGAACTACATGCTCCAAAGCTTTCTGAGCTGACCATTCATGTACACAAAAAAATCATGGATATTAAAATAAAATAAAATAAAATAAAATAAAATAAAATAAAATAAAATAAAATAAAATAAAATAAAATAAAATAATAAAATAAAATAAAATAAAATAAAATAAAATCCCAATCAATGCTAAAAAAAAAAAAAAAAAAAAAAAAAAAAAAAAAAAAAAGCTTGTGTTCTTCTTTAAAAGCTTTGTATTCCTATGCTGCAATTACACATTCCTTAAATTCCCTTATTTTAAAATTGCCATTGGTGTTTGAAAGCATAGTGCTTAGAACTAGATTTATATATTCTGTAAGGAAAGAAATGCACTACTTTGTAGGAAAAATAATTTATCAATATAACATATTAAATAACAAGTTCTTAAGTTCTTAAGTGTATTTCAAATTCCATTATATTTTTAATAAACAAATTATGAAGTATGAGTTTACTCATCTTGCTAACTTCAGACAATATGAAACTGCAGAAAATAAGTCTGTGAGAATTAATTGATACTGGTAGTCTCTTAGAACTCCTAAAATCATACAGACCACATATGACTGTGGAAATTAGGTGCCTACTGCACTGTAACCTCTGTCTGCATTATTAACTAGTGTAAGATTGTATTAGAAATAGGCTATGCTCTCTCCAAGAGCTGATATGCATTAATTTATCACAGAAGTACAAAAAAAAAAAAAAAAGAGAGAGAGAGAGATTATGTGATTATGTTTTGACAAATATTCCAAAGTTTGAATGCAAAATTGAACCTTTTATGTGCTTCTTCCTGCAGCTTTCCTGGCTGTTTTTTATTCATTTTGTATTCCTCCCAGCAGTCCGCCTGCTTCACAACCTGAATTGTTGTCCCACCTGTGTCAGTCACAGGATGTTGTTGAGGAGTTCAGCCCTTCTCTGATGTTAAGACAAGGAATGATGTTAAGACACAGCTGACTTTAACAGTCATGTGTCACACCTTACTAGTGTAAAGAGAGCATAACTGAGAAAATGTTCATTGTTTTAAAAGCAATGGATGCTCTTGGCATCCAACTCTGTAGAGCCAATTCTGCCTTGCAGATATACAGTTTAATTTAACACTATAAAGTAGCTATTTAAAGAGCCATTATTGTTCTGTCAAGGCAAAAAAATGTTTTTAAATACACTACAATTTTCAAATGTTCCTATTTCAGGCAAAGTAAGTCCAATCAAACATGCTGAGGTTATTTTTGAAATCTCAGAGAGCTTTCTTTTCCCTTGATATGTCACAGAGGAATCACTGTTGATTTTGAATCTTACCACATTTGAAGACAAAAATATCACTTTTGACTTCTAGTTCTGAAAAGAAAAAACAAATCTGATTTCATAGTCTTCAAATGCAAGTACTACTGCTTCTTTTCATTGGGAAAGAAACATCTTCTCTATCCTGCTTGTTCTGGAGTGTCCCACTTAGATTTTGTTGTTGTTGCTGTTTGTTTTGTTTATTTCCTTTTTAAGATTCGAGATCATGCAGCACATCATGTTTGCCACCCAGAGTTCTCAAATCAGAAGGGAATTTAGGTGTGAATCTGTCTACTTGTACCTTCTGGATGTCTACATGGTTCTCAGCACTTCGTGACTTTATCTCTGCTAATCATACTCATAAAATCTGTTTTTATGCTGCCAAGGGAAATCCAAGGACTTTGACTGAGCAAGGGCAGAAGAGGATCTGGATTTACACAGGAAGCATAAAAAGTGTCATTTCTGCTTTACATTTTTTGGTGTATTCTCAGCTTTCTGAATGTATTATTTGCCACTCTGCTGAAGTGGTAAGCACTCCACAGAGGAGAGTATTATTAAAATTGAAAAATTAGAACAAATGAAATTATTAGTGTTTGATAAAGAAACATCTTCTGTAAAAATTTTTGCTGTTCCTGGAAAAGAAGTAAACCATTTTTCTTATGTTAAAAGGTTGTCTTATTTGGCACAGTGCTTAATTTTTATTACTCAGTAATCCTCCTCCTAGTCATCATAAGGCCTTGAACACAACTTTTCTGGAAAAGCTGTATGAATGCATCTCTGTGAGAGGATCCCCATTCTGCATTTTTCTGTTATCTTTCAATCAGATAGTACCTCACTGAGGTGTTTTATTTATGTCACGTGATGACTCTTAAGGCACATAGAAGGCTAGTGATTATGATGAAGTATTAAATACACAAAGCTCAGCTAATTTCACCAACTTGTTTTTACCTCCTCCAAAACATGTAATAATTGACAGGATGAAAGAATCAGATGCCTGAAGAGTGCACAAAATCATCTGTTAGCAGAAATACCAGTATTTCTATAAAGCTATGAATGACAGTGGCACTCTGTGCCACTCTGTTTGGCCTGAGCCAGTTCTGCAGAATGCTTCTCACATCCTCTTCCTCCCCAGGGCTGAGTATCTGTGTCCTTTCTATTCTAAGCTACAGTGGACAGAAAGAAGTTGGAGGTGGCTGTGCTCTTTAAGACACATCACTGTCCTCATTCCCTAAGTGAGGACTGGCAGAGTCAGAGGACTCTTGGTCATTTATTGAGTTATTCGAGCCTCAGAAAGGGAAAGAGTCCCCCTGTGAGAGGGACTTCTGTTGCTGTGAGATTCATTAAAGTTAAAAAGGGAAGCTCTGTTCCATGTCTGCTGCAAATCTAATGATTCATTGAACCAATATCACTTGTGATATTTGATGGTCATTTAGAGGAGGATGCAATGATACTGTCTGTCATCAGTTGAACCTTTGGTCCTCGGTGCATTTACAGTATGGCTTGACAGCATGTTCCTAGTATATGTAAAAATACTCCAACTGTAAATGACAGATCAGTTATGTGATTTGAAGACTAATTGTAGGTATCACAGAATGTTCCACATCTATTACATGTGCATGAAAATAAATAAGGAAAGATGCCCTCAGCTTCATAGGAATTTGTAGGGCCATGACATGTAGAGGGCTGAAGCAAATCTATGAAGACAGGCTGAGAGATCTGGGGATATTCAGCCTGGAGAAGAGAAGGCTCCAGCGAGACCTCATTGTGATTTTTAGTTCTTAAAGGGAACTTATAAAACAGATGGATACCAAGTTTTTACCAGGAAGGAAGGAAGGAAGGAAGGAAGGAAGGAAGGAAGGAAGGAAAAAAAAAATCTAACTGAAAAACAATTTTATATTTTGCCTCATTATTTATATACATATTAATACATACTTTTATTAGTGCACATGTAAGTGTATGTATATATATTATGTATATAAATGGAACTCCACTTTTATAACCAAAAACAAAAACAGATGTCTTTTCAGTGAAAAATTATTTAATGTTTATTTGGGGTTTGTCGGTCTTGAATGTTTAATCAAAATTATTTGACAAAATTGAGTTTTGTGTTGTGAATATTTCATATAAGTCTAGCATTACAGTATCATTATATTACTGATTTGCAAAGAGTACATATACATATGGTGTACAATGCTTGCAGTGTGATATTTTTGTTTTGAATATAGACTTTTGACTTGTTTGGTAATTGCCAGTATTTCAAAGAAAAAATGAAAAATCACAGAATCACAGAATTTCTAGGTTGGAAGAGACCTCAAGATCATCGAGACCAACCTCTGACCTAACGCTAACAGTCCCCACTAAACCATATCCCTAAGCTCTACATCTAAATGTCTTTTAAAGACTTCCAGGGATGGTGACTCAACCACTTCCCTAGGCAGCCCGTTCCAATGCCCAACAACCCTTTCGGTAAAGAAGTTCTTTCTAACATCCAACCTAAAACTCCCCTGGTGCAACTTAAGCCCATTCCCCCTCATCCTGTCACCAGGCATGTGGGAGAATAGACCAATCCCCACCTCGCTACAGCCTCCTTTAACATACCTGTAGAGAGCAATAAGGTCACTCCCGAGCCTCCTCTTCTCCAGGCTGAACAAGCCCAGCTCCCTCAGCCGCTCCTCATAGGACTTGTTCTTCAGGTCCCTCACCAGCTTCATCACCCTTCTCTGCACCCGCTCAAGCACCTCGATGTCCTTCTTGTAGCGAGGGGCCCAAAACTGAACACAGTACTCGAGGTGCAGCCTCACCAGAGCCGAGTACAGGGGGACGATCACTTCCCTAGCCCTGCTGGCCACACTCTTTCTTATGCAAGCCAGGATGCTGTTGGCCTTCTTGGCCACCTGAGCACACTGCTGGCTCATATTCAGCCGACTATCAACCATCACTCCCAGGTCCTTCTCTGCCTGGCAGCTCTCCAACCACTCATCTCCCAGCCTGTAGCTCTGCTTGGGGTTATTGCACCCCAGGTGGAGGACGCGGCACTTGGCCTTGTTAAACTTCATGCAGAAAAGCAATGAGAGAAGTCACAATGAGTGAGAGTGAAATCTGAGCTGGATCTTGTACCTGTAGATATAAATCTCTTCTTGAAATAAGGTTTGAACTGAGGACCAAAATTATGAGATGTGAAATCTTAAAACTTCAGAGGCCTATACAACTAAAGAAGGATTTACAAGAGTTTTTGTGGGAACTGGATCATATTTAAAATGACCAATGAAAGTTTCCAGCAATTCTAATGTTATTAAATCTCATGTTAAGGCAAAGATATATTTTTTTTTATTGTTTTTAGCCACTAGTTTGTATTACCTGCTAATAAAATGTTTGTTTTCATAATGTACATGACTAACCTACAAGCTGTGTAAATGTTTTGACACTCACATACTGTCTTTTTTTATGTACATAAAATAATTGCTGTACTATCCACCACATATCCACCACTATTGACAAACTGCACATACATTTTTCTTTTTCACTTGTGTGTCACTTTCTGTGCTAAAATTCATCCATTACAAAATCATTCAGAGCTTCTCTGAACAGTTACTTTAAAACAATAAGTTTTTAATTTCAGCTTCAGAAATATAGCACTAGTTTGGCTTGTTTATAGCTGTGTGCATTTACATTTTTTCTTGAATGTACCTTTTTAAAACCTATTATAATTTCAGTTCAGCTTAATAGTTTTGCATGCTAATATATTTTTGTTTGAACAGAAATATTTATTAAACACTTCTAGTTGAAATGGTTCTGTCTTAAGGGACCTACATGTTTGTTTGTTATAATAGCCTCAAATTTGTAAATTATCTTTTTGTTACTTTCTTACTGGAAATACTTAGCAATGCTGCAAACACAATTACTTAAGAGAAACTTTTCAGAGTGAGGAATTTTGGAGACCATAACAAAATATTTGGAATACAAAACACCTTGTCTGGATGCTAATGGTGCCATTATAATTACCAGTACAATTTACTGAAAAATCTCTCTAGCCAGAACAAACATAATTACCATTTAAAGTCTTTGGTTAACTGAAGTTCTTAGCAATCCACTTTTTTTTTTTTTCCTTTTTTTTTTTTTTTTTTTTTTTTGCTACACCATAGGGCAAATATGAAGAAGGCAAACTCAAAAACTCAAAATCAGCAACCATTTGTGATAACTGATAACCAACTGGAGAAGAAGTTGGGATCAGTATTTTTAGGTTATTTTAGTTATGTTAATAAGGGAAAAGAGGTAGTTTAATACCTGTGATACAAAAGAGTGATGGGGAAGGGAAGAGTGAAAAGCAAAGAACCCTTGAAGAGCAGAAAGTGTGACATTGAGGGGATGTGAGTGATTATCATGACGTGAATTGCATGTGGGGTGAACATAACCCACATACATAAAGGTATGTTTGGTATTCAATCATACCAAACATACCTTTCAAACCTAGATCTATGTTTTCAGTATTTAACAGAATTATAAATTTTAACTCCCATTTTTTAACTTCATCTTTTGAAAATATTCTACAGGTTTGATGAGGGTGTTGGTCTGGATGACAGGGAGTGATTGCCTTGTGATGAATGCTTATCTGAAAATACCAATTTTCTGCCCCTTTTTTTTTGTGTCAGTAAGCTCTGGTGTGATGCACATGATTTCACTGACATGGTTTGTTTGCATTTGCTAACATATGTCTCAGTGTGGGACCTCTGTGTGTGCTTTAATGGCTGTCTTGTGTTGGCAGTCTGCTCCTGTTGTTCTGGCAAGATCTGTCCTGGAGGATGCTGCTTTGCATAAACTTTGATTTTTTCTTATTTTATTTTATTTTATTTTATTTTATTTTATTTTATTTTATTTTATTTTATTTTATTTTATTTTATTTTATTTTATTTTATTTTATTTTTTGTTTATCATCAAAACACTAGGAAAAAAAAAAAAAAGATTTTGGGAAAACTGTGCACTCAGATGGTTCTGGAAATTAACTTGAAGCGGTTGTTCCAAACTTGTGCTCAGCTTTAGGGCTGAGGTTTCTTCAGAAGCATCTTTTATGAGGAAAGATGAGATCTTTTATTAGACCAATGGATGTAGCTGGACAAATCTGCTTCAGGGCCCTGCACAAGTGGAAAAAGAATTAAAAGAGTTATTATGAAGGTGTAGGTCATTAAACATTCAACATACATTCAATGTGTGTTGAATTTCTTCTGTTAGTGTACCTTTCTAAACTGAATCTAAACTGGGATTCAGTGATTCAGTTTAGAAAGGTACACTTTCTAAAGACAGAAGAAATTCAACACACATACATACACACACAAAACCACCACACAGTACTACAATAAATGAAACAGGAAGGAAAAGCTTGAGGAAATAAAATACTCATGAATCCCACAGTAAACACATCTTCTCAATCCAGACTTCCATCAGTAATCTTTAATTGATCTCTACTAACAATAAAGAGATGATAAAAATAAAAACCTACAATTCTGCTATAGCAATGGAAAAATTTCTAATTGTTTCCAGCCAATTTAACAATTTATACAAGGATGCAAACCATGGCAGTTTTGTTTAGATTCCTTTCCTACAGCACAATCTGGGCATGTTTGAAAACGATGTTTAAATAGAGGCTGTTGATAAAAGTATAAATGTTGTAATATCAAAAAATAATCACAATAGTTATGATACGCAATTTACTGCTTTTATTTTCCTTAATCTCTGGCTTGTTTCTATTTGTAATGCTACAGCTAGCCAAAGTAAATTTGGCTTAACAAACACAGGAATATCCTGGCTTAGTTTATAAACAAATGTCTTTGATTTTAAACTGAGAATACACTAATGTCTTGAACCACCAAGAATAATCAAGCATTTTTTTCAGTAAAACCAATCCTGATTTCCGGAATGTTAGACACTCCCAACCCTTCCCTATTCCGTATTTTCTGATTTTGGTTTCTTATTTTGTTTGCTTGCTTTCAGAAAATTTTGTAAGAGACCATCATTGTTTTTTGTTTGATTGTTTTCTTGAGAACTGCTAAATTGCTTATTCTCTTCCCACAAGAAAACTCCTCTGTACCTCTTCCAGACACCTCCTAAAGGTGGACCTTTGTCTTATTTCTCAGCTTCACAAGGTAATATGGACATTATGTCTGTTTATGAAAGATCTGTGACTTTTATTATTTTGTAAAGTAATTTCTGCTTTGCAAGGCTAAGGAATAAGGCTAAGATGTCTTCTATGATACCAGCTAAGAGTTGCATTGGATAAAATGTTTAGACAAGGACCTAAATGACCTTTGAGTGTTCATTAACAACCTATTCCAGAGCTCTAATTCCAGAGATTTTGATCTTTTACTGATGTCTTGGAAAGCAAGATTTGATATTTTCACAAGTCTACAACTATCCATTTGTGTTTTTTTCCTTTTTTTTTTTTTTTTTTCTTTACTCCCAGACCTTTAAATTATAGCAGATTTTTTATCATTTCTGCCTCACAACATAAGCTAACCTAGTAGATAGACTGTCCCTTCCCTTGAACCCAGAAAATGTAAAATTGATTTTATTTTATTTTTTTTATAAAAAAATTGCCAATGAAAAAAATATATCTTTCTTGACACAAGTAAAATATGTTTCTAATTCTATACAGACAGACATACCATAAGGTGTTTTTGTTTTTGTTTTTCTTTTATTTTGTTTTCTTTTTGGTGTGGGCCTCTACCCTAACATTAGACTTTGATTTATTTTAGATTTCCTAATTTAGTCACTTGTTTTTTTGCAGTCAGTCCAGGTGCAAGTTGAAGCTGATAAGAGCTGGCAGTGTTTGTTTTATTGTGAACCTTATTCAGTCTGATATTTAATTATGTTTCCATGTGGATTTGTAATGTGGATTAATAGTTTTATTTTACTCCTGTGATTAGTTTCTGTTTGTTCTAATTTCTTTTTGGTTCTTTCTTGACCTTGAGGTGAAAAAACACAGAAGATGTATTCCCTCAATTTAATGCCAGTCTGAGGTGTTTCTCCTGCATCATCAGATCAATGAAAAGTAAATAGCCTACACTTCTTGTTTCACAGTGCAGTATTGATCTTTCTTCAGCTTTTGCTTCCCTTTTTCCCTGCGTCTTGTGTCTTTCAACCCCTGGGACCGAAGTGATTGCCATAGATTGGACAAGCTAACAAGCGCATGATAAGGAACTACTGTTTTGTGGTACACTCACATTCACACGCCTGGTATATAAAGCCTGGACCTCTCTGCATTGAAAGAGAGGTGCCATTTTGTGTATGGCACAAGTCACTATGAAAAAGAACCACGAAGAAGGCACCCGAGCAGCAGAGGATTTTATTCTTCACACCGATCTTTTATTCCTACAGCTGGTGCCAAGCTGGGTGAGGACATTACTTCCCTGAAAAGTAAGACAGTAGCCTGTGGGGAATGCCACAAGCTGCTTTTTGCTATGGCGATGTATGGGATGGTGGCAGCCTGTGGGTAAGTCTGAACTTGATCTTATAATGACCGTGATATGTGTGTCAAGTCCTATTTAAATGTGGAACAGCAGAGACCTTCACAGAAAGTTTATGAGATGCAATGGAAATATTCTGGTTGGAAATGGGACAGTCAGCATTGTATAGTGAGTATATTTTGTAGTTCAGCATAGAACAGAGAAAAGCTGAAGTCAGTATTTTATTTAGTAAATGAACTGGGTTCATCTAACAAATTTGGGGGCTTGGGATTTTTACACTTTTTTTTTTTTTTTTTTTTTTTTTTTCCCAAAAATATTATGGAAAGTCTTTTCCCTTTAAATTTTAATACAGTGGTAAAGCCTTACTTTATAAGGCTCAGAAATAGTGTCTGTAGTGTCTACAGGTCCTAAAATGCAACACAGATTAAGAAACCAAATCTCTTTCAATTTTATCTCTGGGCCCTTAACTGTCCAAAGTGTTCCCTGGTAGAGAAAAATGGTTATATTAATAATTGATATTCTATTACATGCTATGCAGCCTATTGTTTCTTTCAGGGAGACAGGTATTTGTGCTGTGCAGAGAATAAGTTTTCTGACATTGCTTAAGGTTCATGAGAATGCAGTTTTAGTCTCCAGGTGCTTATTAGTCCCTCATGCTGTTGGGTTGCTACCATATTAATCCATTGCAAATTACTCCCATATCATCCTTCACCCACTGAAGTTACTCTATACATACACTCAATTTAGCATGTTCCAAAGAATCCACAGATGACTTGACATAAAGCATAAGAGAATCTGTACAATTTGTAAAGAGAAGTTGATATTTTATTTGCAAGCTGATAAAGGCAAGAGATTTTCTATTTTTTTTTCTTTGTACATAGATTATTAGTACCCTGTATATGCATTTGTGAACATGCTATTTTTACACATTTTGTTATAGTGTTGCAGTAGTTAGTATAAAGCCTTCTGTACTAGTAAAGTAGTAAATTTTGTATTCTTCTATTATTATTAACAGTACAGTGAAATATGAGTTTCATATTTCCCACGGACACCACTGCAATGCGGTTTGTTGGCAGTATTTTCAGCGGTACACTTTTGTAATGTGAATCTTTGTTGTTTAACATGTTTTTAAAAAGTCAGTGTACACTACACAAATTATGCCTGATGTAGGAGCTATTCTGTCTCTTTCTAGTTTTATGATATTTTACACTTCTTGGAGCTAGATGATTGTTCTAACCCAAGCTATTATGTAATCCTTAGGGTAACCCCACTGCTGATTTGAACGCTATTAATTTTCTATTATAGTGTGCTAAAGATGTTCTACAGTGTGAAGCTCACCTGCATTATTGAGTCAATGACCAATTGCAGAGTTACTCTGTGGTGGTTGGAGCTTAACTCAACCCTTTGGGATCTCATTTATTATTTGCAGATATTGATTCTGGAAAAAGAAAAAGCTAAGATGTGTGAATCTAATACTGACTTAGACCTAGCCTACAGCTGTTAACTCCTAATGGTCTGCTTACTATATATGTGTTAACTGGAGCTTGAATTTCTTTATGTTTTCATGTATGATAAGCTATTTGCTGTTACTTCATAAATATTTAAAAACGTCTATGTGACCTGCTTGGTCATATAACACCATCTCAGATATTTACCATATTTAAATTAAGTTTAATCCTAACTATTTTCCTGATTTCTTACTAATAGAATATGGAGATTAAGAAAATACTGTAGGCAGTTAAATTTAGTGTTATGTTTTACATAATTTGCACAAGAATCTCCAATAGAAAATTCATATAAAAATGTCTTTCAACTCCCTAGGGAGAACTGTGTTTTGTACTTGTGTATTTGTTTTCAGAAAAAGGGTTATAATTCTACAACAGAAAGTGATCAAGTAAGGATAAAATCTCACATTTGTTCCTGTGGTATTACCAGTACAGTGGCTCCCCATCTACACTTTTTCCTGTATTAACTTACTATAATCATAGCAAGTAGTGTTTTTTTTTTTTTTTTTTTTTTTTTTTGTTTGTTTGTTTGTTTTTTTTTTTTTTTTCCCTCATCTTTTTACTGTAATTTATCTGAACATAAATAGAAAAACTGGAAACATAAATGGAAGATATGTGGAGCTGACTCACAGGTGTTCTGCAATCACCTAAATGTCTTTTATCACGGGGTGCATAACATGAATAAAAGAATCATCATCAGTTATTTGATTAGGCCAGAATCAATAAGAGATGAGATTTCATGCAAAGAATTAATGTGTATTTGAAAGACTGGAAAAACACAGGAAAGCAAATGTAATTTTTATGATCACTAACAACAACACACCACACCAATGGGAAGGAGGATTTGGGAAAACCTGGTAGATAAAACTTGTTCATACTTTTTGTAAAGGTGGTTGTTAAAAATGGATACCACAGAGGCAATATCATACAGCAGAAAAGTGAAGTATTTAGGAAATTCACTCCAGTGTCTATTTCCAGGTTACACTGAGACCCTTACTGTTGCCTGTTTGGTAATTCACTACTAGCCTGCAGTAGTCCAAAACTCTCTTGTGCTGTCTAGTCTTGGTCAAGAGCAAGCAAAGAGCTGTGTACATTACTTCAGTTTATGTGCTTTTTAATATATAGATGTAAAACAGGTAAAAAACAAATGCAGTTTGAACTTAAATTGCCTGAGAAGGTGGTAGGGGACACCTTCATTATTTTAAAATTCTTTGTACAGTTAAACATAAATGCAATTTCTATTGAAAGACAGCAAATACCTCTTTCTCAGTGTAGCTTAAGAATAGTTTTCCTGAACTTAAGTCATCATATTAAAACTGTCTTTCTGATTTAGCTAGCTATCATAACAAATGAGAAGATATCCATCATTTGCTTCTGAAACAATGTGAAAGGTCACGGGGAAGTATAAATCTGTGCATTTCTGAAAAGCAGGGAAATTGGTATTTAGGGCGGGAATTCATTTCTTCTGAGAGACTGTGCAAGTGTTTTAATGATGTTAGCTAGACAGAACTTAGTAAAAGAATCTTTCAGTTTATAAAAATATAGTTGTGAGTATGAGTTTCATTTTATTCCTGTCTTTTCAGACACTTAAGCCTAGTTAATATTTTGTAAATAATTTGAATGTTATATACATTCTATGTATAGATTGACAAATAAAAAGACATCCCATTTCTGTATTGCAGCAAGATTTATGTAAGGTCCTGTAATACCCAGAAGCCTGATTTAAGACTCAAAATTACCTAATGGTCTTATATACCTTATGGTCTAATAAAGGCTAGTTCAGGAATTGGAAACTGAAAATTCAGCACTGAGGAGGTATCTCTGTGGATTGTGTTAGCGGGTTGTGCAATGGACTGAAGGAGAGAGTGCTTCATTTCAGGAATCCTTTCCAGGTTTGCAATGCCCTTCAAAAAAGTTTTTTCTATACTTTAATTGGAAGCATGCTTGTCAGCCTCCTAATCTATCAAAGAAAAGACTCTGCACAGTCATAGCTGCAAAGGGAATGAAGTATTAGAAAAAGTTGGCCACACAGCCAAAGATTACAGTCTGCTCTGAAATACATGTATGTTAACTGAAGTCCTTCTATATCCTTTTTGGCAGGGGTGACAGAGTTGTTGTACCCAAACAGCACTATTGAGAAATGGTATCTGAAGTCCCCTAAGTATTAATGGAGTTTCCCACATTTCACTTCAGCTAACAGCTGAACAGCTGGCAGTTCTAGACTGTTACACTCTCTTTTGGATGGGTAAGTTGTGGATGATACTCCCCTGTGCAGTACAGGCCTTTCAAATAGAATGTAAGAAGTAGCTTTTGATTACCCAAACTAAAATACTTCACAATTTGAGACTCAATAAATTTATCTCCATTTCTTTTTCTTTTTCTTTTTCTTTTTCTTTTTCTTTTTCTTTTTCTTTTTCTTTTTCTTTTTCTTTTTCTTTTTCCTTTTCTTTTTCTTTTTCTTTTTCTTTTTCTTTTTCTTTTTCTTTTTCTTTTTCTTTTTCTTTTTCTTTTTCTTTTTCTTTTTCTTTTTCTTTTTCTTTTTCTTTTTCTTTTTCTTTTTCTTTTTCTTTTTCTTTTTCTTTTTCTTTTTCTTTTTCTTTTTCTTTCTTTTTCTTTTTCTTTTTCTTTTTCTTTTTCTTTTTCTTTTTCTTTTTCTTTTTCTTTTTCTTTTTCTTTTTCTTTTTCTTTTTCTTTTTCTTTTTCTTTTTCTTTTTCTTTTTCTTTTTCTTTCAATTTTTTTTATTTATTTATTTTTCTTTCTTTCCTGATTCAGCTCTTCTTCAGGACTATTTGTTTCCTCCTTCCTTTGGAATATGGCATCACCCCCTTGGAGCAGGTGGGTGGATATTCATGCACTAACACGCCTAGGACAAAAGGTGCAGTTCTCCCCTGGTCAGTCTTCCAGCAAATCTCAGGATACAAAAAGAATGCTTATGGCTAATGTATAAATCCAAATCAGCCAAATCAGTCTCTTTACAAAATGAAACTGTAAGTATTTTCTCTTTTAAATTACCAAGGGATCACCTGTGTTATGAGCAGGGAGAGATTCCTGCATTCCACAGACTGTTACGAGACTGCTGCAACAAACAGTACTGGAGGTGAGTACTGGAGGAACCTCAGCACTCAGACTTATGCTGGTTCCATGCATAATTTCTTTTTACCTCATGTGATGGTAGTCATCAATAAGGTTATTTCTGGACAGATTATTTTTAACTAAAAAGAAGGTATTGTACTTAATAATTACATATAATCCTGACAGAGAAAAAGGGAGAAAAGCAGTAAGCATGTAAAATAGGATATCAATATTTCCTGGACTTTTCTCATCTGATTTTTCCAGTACTTCTTGATTTAGACAAGCTACATTTCTTTCATTTGTAGCCTATTTGCAAGATCATTAGGATATAAAACTAGTAATATGATATACAAATCTATCAGATTTAAAGTATCAAGGTGTTGTTCTGTTGACTTTTAGGAACCTAAATGTGGAGTTCAAATATTGGGGTCACTGTTCTAATTTAGATGTTATATGCAACACTTATCAAATAATATACATCAGTCATTTCTGACGTTCATTGGAAGTGAACACTGTAAACTGCTGATCAGGTACTCCCTTCTGTATGTACTCTTTTCCCTTTCTTCCTTTTTAGAAAAATATGTGCTGAATTGCAATGTATTGTGATCTGAGCCACAGCATCTGTTCCAGGTTAGCCAAGACCCTTGAAAAATTAGATTATATACGGGTGTAATGAAAAGAGCTGTAGCTAGAGCATTTACAAGAGCCAGGCTGACATGTCAGTTGCTTTTATATATCTTGAGGCAATGCAGAGATACTTAAATGATAATATCCTCTATTCTCACTTCAGTTTGTAATTACCATCAATTGTAATTTAGAATAATGCAGTGATATAAAAGTTGTTTAGACTTACTTTTATTGTAGATGGAATTTTATATAAATGGTGATAGTATTTATGAAATGAAGGCCAGATTGTACATGCCAGGTCTAACTTATCTGTTGATATTAATTTCTATTTAAAGTATTTTTAATGTTCTATACTTTTGAAGCATTGTGGAATGATGACAAGGGACTATGAAATAAAGAGAGTAGAATTCTTCCAAATTATACTATAGTAATTAATGTCAGAACCTGACCTTAAAATTCCTGATGATGAAAACCAATGATCTTTACTCTAAGCAAAAAGAATGCATGGACGAGAAGTCACTTCAGGATGTCCTTTTTGTGTGTTACTTATGGATGCACAATTGTTCAATCTGCCATAAAATGCACATATAAGGTTAGTTCTGTGGGCTAATGCCCTTTTGTTTGTTCCCCATTAAAAAATGCATGTGGAAGGTGGATATGTAGGACTGGAACAAGTTGGAGATATTATCTGCATTCACTGGTAGAAGCTACAAAGTTTATCTAGGTCCTGAAGAAAAGTGTAGTAGACTGCATGCAAACATTCCCTCCGATGCTGAAAAAAAAAAAAAAAAAAAAAAAAGGAATATTCTCAGACAGCAGATGGGAGATCTGGCAAAGAGCAGTGTAGGACCGGGAGAAGAATTAACTCAGGCTAATTAATGAGCATTTTATTATTAATAATCATTTCCCCTATTATTTCTATTACACTGAAGTGACACATCAGACAATAGTGATAGAATACTTTTTTTTTTTGAGTGAATATTTGTATAAACAATGTCATCAACATAATCCCCCCTACCTGCCCCTCATGTAGAAGCATGGAAAAGCATATCACTTACACTATCCACTGCATCATATTATGTGTGTTTAGAAAATGGTAGGCACTTTTACAAAAGTTTTGAATATATCCTTTTTTGTCCTCTCAAATTTAACATTAGATTGCTCTGGAATATTTAAGATATAATACCTTTTTGAAGTTCTAAGGCTTTGAAGAATAAACAAAATCAGAACCTGTTACTTTTTTTGTATATTCACCCACTGAAAAAATAACCAGGGTAATTGTGATACCTAACAAGTGATTTGTTTAACTTACAGGCAGTTAAAATTCATTCTAATGTAAACTTTACTCCCTCAGGTATCAGGCATCCTGAAATGCACTTTGTGGATTCTTTGAGTAGAAAAACAGTAGTTTCTGCAGAATGTCCATTGAATTTGAGTAGTCAGTCTCAATTTCTCTCTATATATTCTTTTATGTTATTTATTTATTTATTTTACTCTTTTGTCATCTGGATTCAGACTATCACTTCATGCTCTTGCTTGAACAGCCTGTAGCCCACTGGGCTTTGCTGGCAATGGGCATGCTCTTGCTTGAACAGCCTGTAGCCCACTGGGCTTTGCTGGCAATGGGAAGAGAAGTGTGGATGAGGAAAATTGTGTGCATCAACTCATATCTTGTAGACCTAAGAATGTGAAATAAGAAGACCAATTTATAGCCTTTCTTCTGTGGCAACAAGGCAAAATATTTCCTGGTGGACTTTAGGATGCTTAGATGTCTTTCATCAGAGAATAGCAGTTGCCTATGACCTCCCACAGATCTGCTCCTTGGTAGAAGATGTTTATTATGTCTACGGAGAAAATATTTGAAAAATGGAAAGCAGAGTTTGGAGCTCTGTTTTGTCATTATAGTTGTGCCATGGAAAAATAATACATTCGACTGTATTTTTATTTTATTTTATTTTATTTTATTTTATTTTATTTTATTTTATTTTATTTTATTTTATATTTTATTTTATTTTATTTTATTTTATTTTATGCATCTCTGTTGAGGTTCATGTTGTGTTTATAGTTTATATTTATTTTGCAGCCTTCAGTTGTGTGGTGAGCTCGATGCACTTGTTGATGTTAAATTGAGTAAGGACTTGAACTAGAGAAAAGCTATGGAGTTAACCAAAAGATCAGAAACTTTCTTAAAAATGAACAAAAATATTTATCTATGTAGATGAAGAGGATAAGTGTCTTCTTGCTTTCCACTTCATATCCACTATCCACTGCATATTCTTTAAGCTAATCTTCTGCAGAGGTAGTTCCTTCAGAAAGTGAACGTAGAGAAGAAAACCCTCTGCCTCCAAATTAAATTGATTTTAGAGTCAATTTGCAAGAGAATTCTCACAGAAATCATTTGCAAAGGTTTTTCTTCACAGCCCCAGGAAGAAGCTGAATTTTCTCAACAGTACACATTCAAAACTACGTTTGTTCTGAACTATTAAAAGTCTTGTAAGTGTACTATTTGAGAGTGAGCATGCTTTGGGGCTGTATTAAGACTGGGCTGTGATCGTGTCTCCCTATAACTTATTCATTCACTCTGACATTTATTCTTGAAAACCTATTATTTATTCATCCTGGAAAATAAATAAATAAATAAATAAATCAGAGTAAGAACAGGAGCTTAAGCAGAAGACTCCTGAAATCTAATTTTGATTGTGATGCATATGCTGTACCCTTGGATGACTCACATCAGTTCAACAGGTCAATTTTCATATCTGTACAATCCAATGAATGACTTCCATAAGGTATTGGGAAGACTGGAGATGATTGTAAAACACTTTGGAGATGGGAAAAACAAACTGATATTAAGTTTATTTTTGGTTTTGCTTGTTTGTTTGTTTTCTGGTCCCTTGTGTTATAGTGAATGTTTCCTAGCAAATAAAGGAGGAATAGCATCTCCTCTGGATTCAGAAGAGCAGGAGTCTACTATGTGTAGCAATAGCAGACCTAAAGCTAATGTTGTTATGAATGTAAACTTGTATTTTCTGAATGTGTGTTCTTGGGAGAAGGCACTGAAAGAAGTGTGTGGACAAAGAAATGTAATGTGCCTTGGAAATTTAGAGTGTATTATTTAAGTCCTTTACTATTTTTTGTTTACTAAAAAGCTACAAACAAATGGAAAAAATGCAAACCCAAAAATTTTAGAATGACATTGCACAGTGCTCTGAAAAGGGCTAACTGGACAACATTGATTATAAAGAGTTCATTCCTCTTGCGTATCTTTACTATCTGTCCCCAGTTCTCCCTGTTTCCATACGTACTTTTTCCTCCAGCCCAGCGTACATCTTGACCATAATTGAAGAACATATTTGTGTTGTTTAGGGAGAAGATACTTTCTCTTGAAAGTGAGAGCCAAGCAGCACAGAGTGCTTCTTGTGCATTTTAGTTTTCTTTGTCCCTTGACAGATAATCTAAATATAGAAAAACTCTAAGTAATACAGAGGCAAACAGCTAAGAGATTGTAATCCAAATCCATTTTTTGTTTCTTTGTTTTCTGTTTTGTATTTGTAGAACATTTTTGTTACTTAAATAAAGAGATCAGAAACATACAGAGTATATCAAATAATGTATTTAACTAGCAACTCTTGATATTAAATATGTCTATTCTTAAAGAAGAGAGAGAGGAACAACAACATGAAAACTACTTAAATATATGCATAACTGAATTCTACATGATTACTCATATGAAAAAAATGTTCATTATTTTAAGTGTTTGGAAGATCGA
>NC_140299.1:82234444-82341944 GCF_964211825.1 Aythya ferina
GTGGGGAAAAAGAGAGCTGAATAATTTATAATAAAAATGTACTGTCTTCAAGGGAATTGTACCTTTAGACATGTACACGTCTGAATATGTCCCAGCATTGTGTTGCTAAACTACATAGATTCCAGGAAGTTGCATGGGAATTTGTAGTGAACGTATTTGCCAAAAAGAAAATGTTTTAAGTGGAGTTAAAACTTAGCAATGGGGGAGAGGGCTATTAATGTAATATGGTAGAACATTTTAACGTATAGCATTATTACAAGTAGAGAACCTTTGCAGCCAGGAAAATTACACAGGAATAAATTAATAATGGTCTCACATTTTTATTACACCTCAGTAAACAAATGATGAGGAAACATTGACTTTTCAAAGGAAAATTTAAATCCTTAAATACCTGAATATTCTCTGCATGTCAATAGAAGAACATATATTGCAGACCAATAGCAGATGCAACCCAGTTCTAAAGAAATCCCACAGGATACTAATGCAAGACAGTTTTGAAAAGGAAAGTAAAGTTATATACGAATAATTTGTTAAGAGAAAACAGAGGACAAGAGCAAACTGTCAGAATTTGTTGATGAGAAAATAAATAGTGCAGAGCAATTAAGAACATTGTTAGATGATTAATTATCAATGATATCAAGAGGCTAGATGAATGCAATATTAAAATATATTTAAAAATGGATAAGAAAACAACATAACTTTCCAGAAATACTTTATTAGTTTGTAGTTTTTGTTTTGTTTTGTTTTGTTTAGTTTTGTTTTTTCCTAAGAGATATGTAAAAATAGTAAAGATATGTAGAGGTGTCTCATTCAGAGGCTTCATTGTAGAGACTGCTTGAAACTCTTACATTGTAACGTTTGTGGAAGAAATAATTAAAATTGGAGGTTAATGGTATGCACATCTTAAATTGAAGTTACACCCGCTTATTTAACCATCTTAAGAGAAGAAAAAGCAAATACTTATTATTTAATAGCGTACTTTTATTTTCGACAGTGAAACTTACTGCCATCAGGTAATACAGGCTGTTCACAAGGATTAAATAGACAATTTTTTTTATATATTTTTTTTAACAGAAGTTAGTCATTAGCAAATGAAGACTCCAAAATTACCTTTTAGGCACAGATTTTTTTTTTGCACCTTTTACTAAAGTTCTAGTTACAGCTGGAAACAAAGTTGAATCTTTTCTATCATGGCAATTTTTCATATGTTTCTGAAGTATGTGAATTCATGAGATGCTATCTTGACCCTCTGTTTCAAAGTAATCTGGCCATGAGATGCCAAGTGTAGTCCATGGTTTGAGCAGTGCTGTGTACGTCTTTTGGATTTGGAGCTTTAGAAGGGTTGTTACTTCTCTTTTTCTACTGAAGAAATGTTAGGGAAATATTCTCTTTTCACAGACATTCTGGAGATGAAAAGAGACAAAAAGTGCTCAGCAGACTGAGGTTCAGACCACTGCACAGTTGGAAGGAGTGGCAGACTCAAGTTATACTGTACAGTTTTAGGACTTTGAAGGAAATAAAAACCAAACTAGCTAGGTAATTAGCAAATGTATCTCTGCATAGACAACAAAAAGGCTCTGAAATGTAGATGTCTGGATGAAATGTCCGTAAGGTAGTGGCAAGGTCCTTCACTTTGTAATCTGGGGTAAATATCAGAGAATCATGGAATGGTTTGGGTCAGAGGGAACCTTAAAACCCACCCAGTTCCACCCCCCTGCCATGGACAGGGACACCTCCCATGAACCCAGGTTGCCCAAAGCCCCAACCAGCCTGGCCTTGGGCACTTCCAGGGTTAGGGCAGCCACATTTCTTTTTTTTTTTTTTTTTTTTTTTTTTTTTGCCATCTCTGAAAACCTCCACACAATACTTTAGTTGTGAATTCCACCATATTTAGTAAAATTTTAGTCATGTGCAGGGTTTTGTTTTGCCTCTAACACAAAGCCATTATAGAATTTGTTTCTGCAGACAGTTCATGTAAAATCTCCAGCTGTAGTGGATTTCTGTAGGAATACAGACTTAAACAAACTCTCCTCTGAAATCTCTGTAGTAAAGTGAAATGAAAGGTACTTTCACAAAACCCAGCAAGCATAACTGGGACTTAATATCCTCTTATAGGCAGTTTCTTCATTCATATTATAGTATGAAGCATGTGAAAATGGAGTCATTCTGTTCTAGGTATGCTCCCTGGTAATCAATGAGAGTGGGACTCTTTGGAGTGAAATCACTGCACTGCTGCTTTTGTACCATGGTTTGTATAATTATGAACCTGTTGCTAATAACCACAGTTATTGAGTGATGTTGGTATGATTTTGGTATTACTGTGTACTGTGAGAACAATTAATCAAAAGTGAGTCCCATATAAAGAATATGAATTTCAGACCTCCACTTAGATTAATTTTGAATCTAGAACATGAACGTCCACTTTTGTAAGGATAGTTTACGTAGAAAAGCAAAAAATACATTAAAAGTGGAAATTATGCATGTTTTGCATGCCATCTCTTTAAAACAAAGGCAGAGTGAAGCTATTTTTAAAACTGTTTATGAGGGGCGATAAACTTTGCTTAAACTTGTGTAGTGCTAATAAAAATTCCCAGACAGGTAGGTAAAATAGTGTATAGTCTTTGCTTTTTATTCAAGAATGTCCTCCTGCTAATCAACTCCATAAACAGGAATTTACAAGAGAAACCAGTCACTAATAATAATAAGCTACCTGACAGTCACTGTATTAAAATCAGTCTATAGTAATCTGAATTATGATGAAAGGGAGAAAAATTTATTTTCTCTTATCTCTCATAATTGAGTTTGATCCTTACCTTGATGAAATTATATTGGAACACTTTGTTTAAGTTGCTTAACCTTTTTACTCCTTGTTCAAATCATGTTTTGTGACTTTGCTTTAAAACACAGAGAGTTCATGTTAACAAACATGGAGGTCATCCAGCCCGAAGGACATTATTTGTGTTTTAACAGTTTAATAACAAGGTGAAGTGGAACACTCCAGAGAATGGCTATAATAGCATTATTGCTTTTTTCATTATTAAGACCTCTTAAGATAATTGTTTTCAAAATTATAATATGAGCTTTTAGGAACTTACAGTCTGAACACTGATTTATGCTGTCCGTGATTCCATTTCTGCTCTGTTTCACACTGTGTTAATTTTTATTAAGTTCATTATGTTTGAGCCCTCTTAAGGGATTTATTTAGAATTCATCTCTTGATTAGACACATACTGTATACTTTTACTGGTATATAAATATATTTTTTTCCCAAAGATAACAAGATCTGAGTTATGACTGTAATGCTATTCCTCTGAGTGCCTATACCAGGTCTCTTAGCGATATTAATATGTTGCTGTAATTATTTTTTGATTCATGTAAAACATATAGGATTTGATGAGAAAAGATATGTTTAACATAAGTGGGTTGGTGAAGTAAATCCCAGCCACATATTTTATATTGCTTGCATCTATTAGGTACTATAAAAGATTAGCCAAAATTCAAAATAGGAATTCAATATAATTTTCAGGGATTTAGTAAAGTCAGTTCATCAGAATAACACATGTAGATATTTAATTTACAAAACAGCAGTTTGCAGACTGGAATAAAGCTTTTCCTGAAGCCATTAAATTTCTGCTTGACTTTAATAGTCTTTAAAATAAAAAGGCAGCCACACAATAGATATTTC
Source organism: Aythya ferina (assembly GCF_964211825.1). NCBI lineage: Eukaryota > Metazoa > Chordata > Aves > Anseriformes > Anatidae > Aythya > Aythya ferina. The sequence continues at coordinate 82,238,130 of NC_140299.1, forward strand.
TTACTTGATAATACAGGATTGTATCATTAGTATTATTACATACTGGTAAAATGTATATTGGATTCATTATCAATAACTGTGGTTTATGTTTTATATATGTAGATGTAAAACATATCTGATGGAATGAAAATCCAACAACTGGGACACATTTTCAGTGTTACAGGCTATAATAGTTTCTCTCCAAGGATTAGGAATTAGCAAAATTAATGCAATGTATTGTACATGGGTAAAATATAGCTTAATTTTAGAAAAAGGAAAAAAAAAAAAAAAAGAGATGGATAGACTGAGCTAAATTTTTCAGAATCTTAAAAAGTGAATGTTTCATTCTAAGGCTAAAGCTGTATTGCTACAGTGTCTGTCTTCAAGCCTTAGCTTCTCTCATGGTTATTTGATGTGCTGCTTGACACTTCATTGCTTGTGAACAGGGGAGGCCATGTAAATACGTGAAGCCTTGATGTCCAGAAGATCAAGTCTCTGAGCTCAGATACTCCCATGCAGCATCACATTCTTGCCTTTGAAGGAATATTTTGTCACTGAGTATTGTATTATCACAAACTTCTTTGTACAAAGGAGCTCAATGTGTTTATTATTTAAAGAGATTTTATAACATTTATTTCAAAGCAGTTGAATGCCTTGCAAGTCTCCTGCTTTAGCTGTTACCGATTGCCCTCTCCGTCACTATATATTCACCTCAAAGTCTTATGGTGTGAATGAATGAATGTTCTAGAGACTTCTGGTTTGTCAATTTCCAGATGGGCTCGTATATGTCTTATTCATTTTTTATTAAGTAAGGTGTTATTTTCAACAAATATATGAATGCAGTTAATACTGAAAGAGCATGAACATCCATGGCAAATTCTAATATGTTGAAGTATCTGTTCTGGAAACCTTCTGTGACTGCTGTGCAAACCATTCTGTTTTTTAAAAATAAAGTGTGTCTGTGTTTTTGTTTGTCTGTTTGTTTGTTAAGAAAAACTTTAGTCGTTAAAGTCATTTTTTTTTTTTTCCTTGTCTTATCTAACCAAGTGGCCTAGCATGTCTGAATACCATTTGGAATGTACTAATAGTGGTAAAGTTCATTCTTCTTTACCTACACTAGGGAAGATTCTCTGGTTTCAGCTTTGAATTATTCTCCAGGCACAAAGCTTCCTAATGAAGATTGATTTCCTAATGAGGATTAAGGTATGAACAAATAAAGGGGATGCCCTTGCAGGAGTCTATTACAGACCACCTGACCAGGACGACAATGCCGATGAATTATTCTTTGCAGAACTAAAAGATGCTTCAGGATTGACTCCCCTTGTCCTTATGGGGGATTTCAGCTTGCCAGACATCAACTGGGATCACCACACCGCTGATGAGCAAGTCCAGGATGTTCATAAAGCACCTAGATGATAACTTCTTGGTGCAGGTGCTAAGGGAGCCAACTAGGAAAGGTGCCCTCCTAGATCTGTTGCTGGAGAACAGAGAGGGTCTTGTGGGAGATCTGGCAATTGGCAGCCATCTCAGTCATAGTGACCATGAAGTGGTTAAGAATTTATGGTGACAGAAGGAAAACTCCCACCAAAATTCCGCCCTGGATATGGGGAAAGCAGACTTCAGGCTGCTCCGGGAACTAGTCAGCAAGGTCCCCTGGGAAACTGCTTTTGAAGGCATTGGTGTCCATCAGTGCTAGTCAGTCTTTAAGCACTGCCTCCTAAAAGCACAATATCAGGCAATTCCAAAATATCAGAAGTCAGGCAGACAGGGCAGAAGGCCAGTCTGGCTGAGCAGGGATCTTCTACTGGAGCTTAGGTGAAAAAAGTGTATGGCTGCTGGAAGGAGAATCAGGTGACGAGGAAGGAATACAGGGATGCTGTTCGTGTTTGTAGGGAGAAAATTCATGTGGTCGAAGCCCAACTAGAGTTGAAGCTGGCCATGTCTGTGGGAGACAATAAAAATGTTTTTTTTTAGATACGTGAACAGAAAAAGGAGAACCAAAGAAAACATAGGTCCTCTACTTGAGGGGGAAGGTCTCCTCACAGACAAAGACATAGGGAAAGCAGAGACATTTAATGCTTTCTTCACCTCTGTCTTCAACACTAATGATGGGCTTTGGGACCCAGGGTGCCCTGAGCTGAAGGACCATGATGGTGGGAATGATAAACTTCCAACCAACCCTGAATGTGTGCGGGATTTACTGCTCCAATTGGATCCATACAAGTCCATGGGTCCAGATGGGATTCATCTCAGGGTGCTTAAAGAGTGGGCTGATGTCATTGCGGGACCTCTCTCAATTATTTTTCAACAGTCTTGGGAATCTGGAGAGGTCCCAGTAGACAGGAAGCTGGCAAATGTTGTGCCATTTCAAGAAGGGTAAGAAAGGAGACCCTAGCAATTACAGGCCTGTCAGTCTTACATCAATGCCTGGTAAAATTATGGAGATGATCCTTGAAGTTATTGAAGCACACCTGGGGAACAATGCAGTCATTGGTCCCAGCCAGCATGGGTTCATGAGGGGTAGGTCCTGCCTAACAAATCTGATCTCCTTTTATGATAAGATCACACATCTAGTTGATCAAAGGAAACCAGCTAATGTGATCTTTTTGGATTTCAGTAAAGCTTTTGACACTGTTTCCCATAGGATCCTACTTGACAAAATATCCAGCATACAACTAAACCAAACCATCATATGATGGGTGAGCAATTGGCTGATGGGCAAAGCTCAAAAGATTGTGGTAACTCAGGCCACATCTGTCTGGCAGACGGTCACTAGTGGGGTCCCTCAAGGCTCCATTTTAGGGCCAGTCCTCTTCAATGTCTTTATAAATGAGTTGGATGTAGGACTAGAAGGTGTTTTGAGCAAATTTAACAATGACACCAAACTTGGAGGAGTTGTGGACACTGATGAGGGTGGGAAGGCCTTGCAGAGATAGCTGGACAGATTGGAGAGCTGGGCAATCACCAACCACATGAAGTTTAACAAAGGCAAGTGCTGGGTCCTGAACCTGGGACGGGGCAACCCTGGCTATACATACAGACTGGGCGATGAGATGCTGGAGAGCAGCCCCACAGAGAGGGATCTGGGGGTTGTGGTTGATAGCAAGCTGAATATGAGCCAGCAGTGTGCCCTGGCAGCCAGGAGGGCCAACCATATCCTGGGGTGCATCAAGCACGGCATTGCTAGTTGGTGGAGGGAGGTGATTGTCCCTCTCTACTCTGAGATGGCGCGGCCTCACCTCGAGTACTGTGTGCAGCTCTGGGCACCACAGTACAAAAAGGACATTGAACTGTTGGATATTGAAGTGTCCAGAGGAGGGCGACAAAGATGGTTAAGGGCCTAGAGGGGAAGATGTATGAGGAGCAGCTGAGGACGCTGTTCAGCCTGGAGAAGAGGAGGCTGAGGGGAGACTTCATCGGAGTCTACAACTTCCTCGTGAGGGGGAGTGGAGAGGCAGGTGACCTATTCTCTGTAAACACCAGTGATAGGACCCACAGGAACAGTGTTAAGCTGAGGCAGGGGAAATTTAGTCTGGACATCAGGAAGAGGTTCTTCACCAAGAGGGTGGTTTCACACTGGAACAGGCTTCTCAGTGAAGTAGTCACTGCACCAAGCCAGTCTGAATTTAAGAATTGATTGGACTGTGCATTTAGGCATATAGTCTAAACTTTTGGGTAGACCTGTGCAGTGCCAGAGGTTGAACATGATGATCCTTATGGATCTCTTCTTTTCCCTGATCTTTACAGCATTGGTATGAAATAAGAGAATGATGAAAGGCAAAGTTTAGAGATACTCAAGTGACAATATCTGTGTTCCAGAACTGAACCTCTAGTAATATCACTCTTTCCCTTCCCTTCCCTTCCCTTCCCTTCCCTTCCCTTCCCTTCCCTTCCCTTCCCTTCCCTTCCCTTCCCTTCCCTTCCCTTCCCTTCCCTTCCCTTCCCTTCCCTTCCCTTCCCTTCCCTTCCCTTCCCTTCCCTTCCCTTCCCTTCCCTTCCCTTCCCTTCCCTTCCCTTCCCTTCCCTTCCCTTCCCTTCCCTTCCCTTCCCTTCCCTTCCCTTCCCTTCCCTTCCCTTCCCTTCCCTTCCCTTCCCTTCCCTTCCCTTCCCTTCCCTTCCCTTCCCTTCCCTTCCCTTCCCTTCCCTTCCCTTCCCTTCCCTTCCCTTCCCTCTTATTCATATCTTATCCTACCTTTTCCTTTCCTATCCTTAACCTATCCTTTCCTATCCTCTCCTTTCCTTTTTCAAAACTTTACTTTTGTGAAAATTTATTCTGTTTCTGAATTTTCTGTGCATGGTTTTTATGCAGCAAAGGTGAAGTTAAAATAACCTTCTGAGCTTTAGAGATTGTCCTTTCACTTTCCTGTTTACAAAAAGGTTTTGGTCAATGTCATCTGGATTAGGAGCAGATTGAGAACTATAATCCATATGGAGGCACATTGGGCTTGCATAGTGGCTTCTACACCAAGAAATAAGGGGTGTGCATGTCACTGGAAAATACAGTAGGAAGATATTCTTTTTTTTCATTAGATGGTGTATTTCAGTAAAAAACCTATGTGGTCACATAAATTTGCTGACAACACAAAGCTGGGAGGAATGGGTGTGCCAAGAGGACTGTGCTGCCATTCAGAGGGACCTGGACAAACTAGAGGGCTGGGATGAGAAGGAAGTTCATGAAGTTCAACAAGGGCAAGTGCAGGGTCCTAAACCTAGGAAGGAATAACCCCAAGCAGCAGGTCAAGGGAGGTGATTCTCCCCCTCTACTCAGCCCTGGTGAGGCCACATCTGGGGTACTGTGTCCAGTGCTGGGCTCCCCAGGACGCAAGGGACATGGACATACTGGAGCAAGTTCAGAGGAGGGCTGCAAAGATGATTAGAGGAGTGGAGCACCTGTCGCATGAGGACAGGCTGGGAGAACTGGGCCTGTTTAGCCTGGAAAAGAGAAGCCTGAGGGAAGACCTCATCAATGACTGTAAATATCTGAGGGTGTCAAGAGGATGGAGCTGGTTTCTTTTCAGTTGTGCCAAGAAACAGGACAAGAATCAACGGGCACAAACTGAAGCACAGCAGGTTCCGGCTCCGTATGAAGGGACACTTCTTTACTATGAGGGTGACAGAGCACTGTGACAGGTTGCCCAGAGAGGTCATGGAGTCTTCTTCTCTGGAGGTACTCAAAATCTGCCTGGGTGCCATCCTGTACAACGTGCTCTGGGTGATTCTGCTGGGCAGAAGGGTTGGACCAGATGATCTTCAGAGGTCCCTTCCAACCTCAGCCATTCTGTGATTCTGTGATAAATAGACTGTAATAGGTGGTAGATGGAAAACAAGTATATAATTCTTTAATTTCTCTCTTAAATTGGTTCTATGTATCTGAAAACTAGATAGATTCAGAAAATGTGTCAATGTTAAATTAAACTGCTTTAGAATAGTTTTTTTCTTCCACTTTGCCTGTTTGTGTTTTCTCACAACTACTGCCTCTTCCCCAGTGTCTTCCTGTCCAGAAATGTCAGGGAAAGGTCCGCTTACTTTATTTGCTGAAGCCTAAGCCCCTTACTTAAATTATAACACTAATTAAATTTTATTCCAGTGGGAGAGGTATTGTACTGGATGGTTAAACCAGTGCTGTAGATGCATTGTCCCACAGGAGTGCTGCACACAGCTAGTGGAGTAGTGAGAATTGCACCCTCGGTATTTCTTCTCTAATGAGTATAAAATTCATGATACTCATGATACTGAATCATTTCCCTGGAGAGAAGTTATTTACCTGTGTTCTTTTCTCTTCTTTTCTGGAGGATCAATTTTAGGGGAAAAAACAAAGAAACAAACTAAAAAAACACTATGTTAATCAGATATGTGTTACATTACCAGGGATTCCTCTGATATATATATTAACATTACAGCTAAGTTGGAAGAACAGCTAGCTCTCTCTTTTTCTATTGTCTCCAAAATGGTTTCATACTGTAAAGTTTAGTCTGAAATCATGAATTTAAACTGAAGACCTTAGGTTTTGGAGGAACAGAAAGAAAGGTTTAAACTTGACGTGTTGTGCTTTTTTGATTGTTTGTTTGTTTGATTGATGGATATTATGTTGTTAGCTTGATGTATCTGGAGATTTATCTTTACCTCTGTTCAGGTTCATTCTCAGTGCTGAATCTGCACTGTGAATTTCACTCTGTAGGTTTACATTTCATGGAAAAAGTAGAATATTAAAACCAGAGGCACAATCCACTGTTTACCTTCTTCGAGGAATGTCAGCATGTGGGCCATCCAATAACTTTTTTTTAAGTTTTCAACTGTGTAAGAGACCTGTCACTTAGTACTAATGGTTAACACAATCCATTTTGTTTTCTCTCCTTAACTGCAGTGTTTTTGTTTTGTTTTGTTTTGTTTTGTTTTGTCAAATGGACAGGTTAAATCTTAATATTCCTACATATTCTTTTGTGGGTAAGTCATTTAGTCACCATACTGTGCCCTCTATCTAAACAACCTATTACATAGATGGAATATTCCTACTTCTACTTTTGTTTGGAGGGCTATGGCAGAAAGTGTGCTGAATAAAGTGTTTAAGCTATTCTTAGTCTCATTAGAGGAGCAGGGAAACTAAGACTTAAAAAGCTTACATGAATTCCAGGTCAACAGCATGGTGAGTAGATTTCATTGGTTTTACAGTATTCTATAGAACATGAACAACCGTTTCGGAAGTTCCATTCCAATTAATTTTTTACAAAAAAATTTGAACCTCTATCTTGAAGTTCCCTGAAGGGGGACTGCAACGTTGGTTACTATTCTGGTGCAGGTCTCTTTCTCTCTTTTGATAGGATGTTATATTTTGTGTCAACCATTAATAACTCAGAAAGTGAGAGAGACAGATCTAAACCACCAGAACTTGGCCTGAACTTGTAAGACTTGGTCTTAACTGGGTTTAACAGGGGTCTTTAGTCTTTTATATTCTAGAGAAGTTGACTGACTTACTGATGTGTGGAGGAAGTATGAAATTAGAAGGAAAGCACTGGCATGTTCGCTTTCCATTTCCAAAAATTACTGGCTTTGCCCTGTTGTGTAAAACAAAAGGACCTTTCTCTCTCTCTCTCTTTATTTATTTATTTAATTTTTTTCATTCTTCATCTCTCACATAAACATATAAACAAATTGGCATGCCCACACATGGAGTGGGGAAAAATATTCACGACTCCAAAAGTAGTAGGGAAAAATATTCTGAAACAATTAAACAATTGTTCCTTCCCAGCTATTTTTTTATTGCAAACTGAACGATTCTCATATTGACCACTTTCTCAATGAGATGCCACTGGAACAAAAACATTTTCATTGCAGCTTTTTTTTGTCTGATATTACTTTCAAATCAAATATTTAATTAAAAGCTTTAAATTAATTATATTTTGTGCATTCAGTTAAGCTTTGAGCTTCGTATCTTCACCTGTTATGATTCGTTATGACTTTCTTTTAGGCAGAGTGTATTGACTTGAAATGTATTTAGAGGCTCTCTTTTCCCTTGTGACAGAACAGAAGGCATTTCTCTGGGGTTAGTACATTAGAAAATGAATAGTAGAAATATTGTTTTGCTAAAGTTATCGGCTTGGAGTAGGAAACTTTTGTCAATAAGTTAATTTTGTGATACACTAATTTGCTCTAAAAATGTCATTCTATAGCGAGATCCTCTTGAATAAGAGCATTTTCCTCTGAGTTCTGTGAATTTCATTTTTCCAAAAAAGGGCAATGAAGATAAAGGCTTTGGTTCCCTTGTTGCTATTTAAGGCTTATTCTGTCTACTTAAAAAAAAAAAAAAAAATCTACTATTTTTGCTTCAGCTTTGTGTGTATACACTAAGTATATCATGTAGTATGTAGGAGTAAAAGTTTTCACCTGAAATATCTGTGCCATATATCCCACTTGCTGAAATGTGACCATGAGAATCTTGCTATGGTGATTACAAACAGTCTTTAAAAAATGTGTTAAGTCTGGATTAACCTAGTAATGCTAGGTTAATCTTGCTCCACCTGATTCTTGTTGCTTACCCCTATGTACTTGTATAAATAGAGAAGTCATAAACCAATAAGAAATCACTGACAGAGCAGAGATTTCTTTGCTGAGTTCTGTCTGGAGAGGTGGAAATCCATCCAGTATTTTGTGAAAACAGTGAGCTGATGCCATGCTTTTTCTCCAAAACAGTCTCACCTTCAGGTAGACTGAATTAATGACATTATCCAAGCTCCATAAGAAAGAATTTACAAGCTAGCAACAAATGCTAATTACGTCATTAAGCTTTTTGTGTTGCCATCCTTCAAACTGAGTCAATGTTTTGGAAGGTTCATTTTCAAGCTGCTACGGTGCTCCCTTGTGAATACAGCACTTCAGATGTTCTCTGAAAGTGCATCTTCCAGTTTAATTTAATCCAAAACAAAACCTGTCATATATACTATAAGAGCACTCACAATAAATAGGGACAATTTTCTAGGGCTAACCATACTGATGCTAAGATTTGCTTCCAAATTGCATTTTCAAACTGAAATAAAATGGTAGCATAGATGCACCCATAACATCTCAAACTGGCTTGCACCCAATAGATACTAACCATTCCTACAATGTAAAACCCTGTGCTGTTTTAAGATAAGAAATAAATAGATAATGCTACTACTGTTGCACATGAACAGTAGCACCTCAATGTATCTCTACATGAAAGCTTATTTTATTATCACTTAAGGAAGTCATTACCCTTTTATGAGTGCTTACATGCTGCTTTACAAATATGTCACCACAGTTACATTATAAAAGTAACATTATTTTTGCCAGTGGCATTTTATGAAGCAAGGAAAGTAGTTTGAAAGTAACTTCAAAAAATGCTCTTGCATTTTTTCCTCTCAAAGAGTGGAATTGATAATGTTTTCCCATGCTTGTCAGATTTTTTTTTTAATAAAGTTTTCTTTTCTAAATACCATATTCCACCTGTCATAAATCATTAAAATATAGTATGGATAATAAATACTTTGGTTTAATTGTACGAACAAGGAAACCATAGATTCTCTTTATTAGATAAGCATATAACATGGTCTAAAGTAAAACTTACTTTTTATAGTACTTGTACATGTATGTTTATTTGCCACTTAGTGTAGGTAACCTTGTTGGACGTATCTTCAGTGTCCAAATCAAGTTAAATGCCATTATTCTGATTCCTTATTTAACAGTGTAAATAGGTAATAAAATTTCATTTTCAAACAGGAGTTGAAATATTGATCAAATAAAGAAATATTATCATTATTTTCTTTCAAGAAAAGATGTTGGTAACTTTGAACATTGTATTTTGAGGATAATAAGTTAAAGAATCACTCATTTCAAATCTTAGAAAGTGTAATGGTTCATTTTGTTTAACTGAGTTCTCGTTAAGTTCCAGAAGAAAAACAGACTAATTATCTCATGCTACCATGATAGAGTCAATTTCTAATTATCTAATATGAACTGTTATACTTATTATAGCTGTTGTTATTTTCTGCTTTTTGTTTGTTTGTCTGTATGTTTACTGGTTTGTTTTTACCAATGAAAAATCCCCTGCCTCATGAATTATGGGTGATTTACTAAAACTATCTTCTCTTTTGTAATGTGTAACCCATAATGTAAATTACACTGAATTTAATAGCAACTTAGATTTCCGGTGAAATCAAAAGGTGATAAAGGACATAATAAAGGACATATGTTATTCCTTACTCTACATCTTTGAGCTTTTTTTTTTTTTTTTTTTTTTTTTTTTTAAGTCTAGTTTATGCTGTAGCTTATAAAATGCTTGAATACTTATCCTTGTGTATAAAACAATGTAGAATACATGAAGCTGTTCTGAGCTTCACAAATCCATTGTGATTGCATTACTGATCACCAGCTTACAACTTCATTTAGCAAAGATAAAGCAACACTGTAAAGAGATTTTTAAATGTCTAAATAAATTTCATTTTTAAATATAAGCTTTTCAATTTATCATAATGTTTCCTGTGTAGCTGATTATACAGCTTCTAGTGTTCAATGCTCAGAAATGCTATAAAAAAGTCAAATGTATCTTTATTAAAGTACAAATAACAATCCATCTAATAAACACAAAGAGGAAATATGCTCATTAAATAACTTAAAATGTCTAAAATAGCAAATTTAAATATCAAAATCAATTAATAAAATAAGTAATGCTGAATGAAGTCTTTTAAACTGCAGAAACACTTAGTTCTAAACAATATCTAGGACCAAATCATAACTATGTCAGATACCTCCTTGCATACACACTTGTGACAGTAATTTCTCAAGTAAGATAGTGTGCCTTTATATATAAATGCTTTTGTCCTTGTTAAAAAGCAACAACAACAACAGTAACAAAATATGAGATTTGTACTATTCATTCATTATCCAAGACTGCATTCAGTAAATTTACACATAATGTTTTAGCAAGGTGGAGTACCAAGTTTAGCAGCTAAGAATTTTACTATACACCTCAAAGAGGATTCTTGCAGCTCTAACTCTTTTCAACTTATGGCCAAAATTGTGAGTGAAATATCCTTTTTCTCTGAAAATAGTGGGAATTCTTATAGACTTGGGTACAGCTCAGTCTTCTCTCTTTTTCCACAGTCCTTTTTTCATGATCAAGTCCAGATCAACTGGAGAAAACTGAAATATTCATGATGACTTTAGCAAGACTGGAATGTAGGCACTTACTACTTACAAATCACCAGCCACTTGATTTGAGAGAAAGTCTGATCTTCTCTTGACTGCTTTGAAAATTTTCTTATTTAGAACTCAGTGTAGCCCTGAGCAAAGCATGTTTATCAGTCCCATAATAATACTTCTTTATATCTTCACACAAAGACCAACCAATTTATTAATACTGAACTCCATCCACAATAGCTCAACTTGTGTCAAATCTGCATGAGAAAACCTGAACGTAACTGCTAGAAGATACAGAGCTTTGAAAATAGGTTAGATTCAGTAAGCATGTGTTTGATGACCTAAAAGTAATGACAATATAGAAGTTTTTCAAAGCTAAATTGTATAGGCTAATACCATTCTAGATATCCTTAGGGTTATATAACTAATTGCATAGCTTTTTTAGAACACCACTTATTCTTCTAATCAATATCCAATTAACAATTGCCATAGCAACTGTAAAATATAAGATGTCCTGATATGTAAGGTATATTAACTTCTAAGATACAAAACACCAGTGGGAAATACAAAGATATCAGAGGAAAATTTGTAACTTTTTCCTCAGTGTTTTAAGAGGAAGGAATTGATATAGTTGTTCAGTGCTCAGTTTGGGGAAATAAAAATAGTGCTGCTTCATTTTCCATAAAATCTTCTGAAAAAAATATATATACATATATATCAGAGTATATTTATTTATGTATGTTTATATGTATATATTCTCTGTCCAGGAATAAATTAATTAATACATAAACTACAGCCATAGTTCAGGAAAATAAATAGATAGATAGATAGATAGATAGATAGATAGATAGATAGATAGATAGATAGATAAATGTGGCTTGGGGAAGTGCAGCCTTACCTCAAGCCCTGAAAAGATGCTGAAGCATGGCTGCTTACAAACTGTGTTCATACAAAGAAAGTCACTTGGCTTTTTGTACAAATCATGCTCAAACAACAGTTTCTACCAATTTCTACTATTGGTTAAGTGGTAGAGTGGAATTTTTTTCCATAGGAGAGAGGGAAAACCAACATTTCTTTAATGTATGAATCCATTAGTTCTTGAATAAGAAAAACGTTAAACCACTGTTGCAAAAGAAAGGTCAGTTTGAGTAAAAACACCTCCCAGTGAAAGCATTTTTGGAAATGGTATACTTCACTCTATTTGTGCTACATAGCTCTGCTCAGTGCCTTCATTTCAGCATTTCATTGCTTCAGTCTGGTTGTCTTTCAGAAGCTCTGAATTTGCATAGTCATTTTGAATATTTAATCTACTTTAACAGCTTCTTATGAAAGTTTCTTCTGCCTGTTTTGTTGCTTTTTATATCATCAGAATATGTTAGTATAAAATTGCCATAGAAAATGACTTTTCATGGTAATCTTTCATATTGATCAGGCAAGGACCCCAAAACTCTCAGTTACACATTACAGAACCAAGGAATATCTGTATTAGAAAAAGTTACATAATTTTCTTTCCATGTGCAAATTTTCCATTCTCAGTAACTGTTTTCCTTCAGAGATTCTCCTCTTTCATTCATTATAAATCACAAAATAAGGATCCTTTGTTGTCATGTTAACTAAACAGTTATAGATGTATCAGCAAGCTAGGTATGATTTATGAAATCAGATATTGTTGATATTGGTTAGCTTTTAAAGATTACCTTTTCTATGCCAAACATCTTTACTTAGCTACTTCTAAAAATATTTTGAAACCTTCCTATTAATCAATGACTAAACATTTATTTATTTATTTATTTTTAAGAAATAGCATAAACAGATAGAAAAAGCATATCACAACTTAAGGAATCAGTATTGTTCCAAAGTTTCATTTATGTAGTGGGGTTGTGCACAGGGTATTGCAATATGTGTGCTTCCTTCTTGTTTCCATGTGAAGCTTAACAGTTTCAACCAGAAATACCTCTATGCTGGTCATTCCCTTATGACAAGGTTGTAAAACGTTTTTCACAGACAAACTTTTATTCAAGCAAACTGTTTACTGTAAAGGTCCTCTATATCTTTTACTCAGTTTAGGATATTTTTGACACCACCACCACTCACTTTACTATCCATGGAAAATCCCAAAAGATTCTAAAAGGTGATGTTTCATGTATTTGTTAATCTCAAACTCTTCTTCAAATCAAAAGTGCCCAACATCTTTTAAAGCTCTTTGTAGGTTTTTATAAGAGACAGTTTTTTTTAAAAAAAAGATAATATATGTGTGTGTGTGTGTTTTTCCCTATTGGGAAAAACCTACATCTTGTTCATATGTGTATCTGGCATAAAATAAAGAAGGACATTAGTAGGTTTCTTCTGCTACTAGTGGCATTTTATGCTAATCTTAGGATTATAGAAAATAATTAATGTTAGTACAAATTAAAAACTAGTTGAACAAAGAAGGAAATTTCTAATTGGATTTTCACTGAAGAAGGAAAAAGTTTGTGTTAGAAGACAGGATAACTTTAGCTAGAAAAAAGAAATATAAGCTTCAGCTGATCTTTGTATTCATTATTGTGCAGAGATCAAAAATGTAGGCTAGGTGAGAAGGGTTAGGGGTTAGTGACATGGAGGACCCAGGCAGAGCTGCTTGTGCTGAACTTTATCTTCACTGAATAGAGATTGTTTCTTAAATAGTAATAACAGTGTCTGAGTGGTTGTTGTGTCTATGTGAGTGAACTTGGCAGGGGTGTCAATATCTGAAAGATACTAAACCGATTTTGAAGTTTTGTGAAATTGTGAAAATGGATATAGACAATGCAGAGCCATCAATGTTTGACTTCTTTGGGATCATAGTTGAAAAAACTTGGGCTTCCCTATCTTTTGGAAGTAGTCCATATTTGCCTAAGTTTATTACTTTTTATTCTGCTTGTTGAAACTATTGTTAATTTAGAGATGCTAAAATATTGCAGTTAGGAAAAAAAAATAATCCTCTGCATTGTTTCTACTCATTGTCTTTTGGAACTTAATTTGGATGCCCCTCATTGCAATTTTTGTTCTTTCTACTTTTCCGTTCCACTTTTACTTTTAAATCAAATAAGAGAGGATAGATATTGCCAAATATAATCCAATAATGCTTATATTAATTCTTTTATATTAATTATTAATTTTGACAATAGCTTTCAAGCAATATGAGGTTGTAAATGGGAATTTTAGTAAACTTGATATGAAATTACAGACACTATGTAATTTTGCAAGCTGAAAAAAAACTGAAATTTTACATACTAAAAGAGTATACATTTTAGGAGCTTGCAATTAAATAACTTCATATTAGTCAGAAATGAAGTGAGGATTATTTTAATATCCTGTGCATTTCATAGAATCATAGAATGGTTTGGATTGGAAGGGACCTGTAAAGATCCAAACACCTGCCATGGGCAGGGTTATCTCTCATTTGATCAGGTTACCCCAAACCCGACTCAACCTGGCCTCGAACATTTTCGTGAAATAGAGCATCCTCAATTTCTCTTTGCAACTTGTTCCAGTGCCTCACCACCCTCTGAGTGAAGTATTTCCTCCTCACATCTAATCTAAATCTCTCTTCTTTTATTTCAGAGGAACTACTGATTTTCCTATCACCACACTCCTGAACAAATGGTCCCTTCCCCATCTTTCCTGTAACCTCATTTAGGCATTGGAAGACTGCTATAAGGTCTTCCCAGAGCTTTTTCCTCTCCAGGATGAACAACCTGGAGAGCTCAGTATTTCAATGGTGGTTAGTGACAGGACAAGACTCAAGGGGCGCAGAATGAATTACAGGAGCTGCCATCTGAATGTCAGGAATTACTGTGAAGGTGACTGAGCACTGGCACATGTTTCACAGAGAGATTGTGGAGGCTCTGCCCACAGAGGAATTCAAAAGTCTCCTGGGCATCTTCCTGTAGGTGGCCCTGATTTTTTTGTTGGACCAATGTTGGGCCAGATTACCTGCAGCGGTCCCTTGAAACATCAACCATTCTGTCATTCTGTGATTTTCATTGTCTCTACCTTTCCTCCTAACTATTCAAAGACAATTGTAGTTCTCCTTCTTTAATCTTTCCACATATCCATGAAGTCATCTTTGTTATTTCCATCCTTTCAGCTCAAAACATTTTTTTTTCTCAATAAAAATCTCAAAAGAGCTATGCTATGATACTGTTAAAGATATTTAACTGTTGTATTGTGTAATGTGTTTGAAAAAGTACTTTTATGTTATATGATTTCTTTGGTGTTACTATGTATTTTCTTCCCTAGTCTGTTAGTGTTTTTATGCTTAGTATTTTTATGTTTTGTACATTGATCCTTAAACAGTTAAAAGACACCAACAAAAATTTTGCTGTCTCTGGAACAGAAGAACGAAATATGCATCTGCTTTTTTTAAAAAATGCATGCTTTTGTTATTGTCTGCATATCTACAGGACTTGAATACTCCAGCAGTTCACTATGTAACGTGTCTTTTTTTCTTTTTTTTCACAATTTTACTCGCACTTTTCTTCATAGGGGTGGTTTGTGTACATGTCATATTGGGTAGGATTTGCTGTTTTAATGTCATAGACACTTTCTGCTGTGTGTTTATAATGCTGAGAATAAGGTCAAGAAAATGAGTGATACCTTCAAGTGCAAGATGTTAATGTTTTCCAGATTCTTCATTTTCTGTGTCATGCATATGCAGTAATCTGAATTAAGTCTTAGAGAGTTAATTTTCTTCTTCTTTCATCTGGTGATAAGTTTCATCACAATTTCATCAGAAAACCAGTCCCTGTTCTGAAACTGAATTTAAATTGGTTCCAGAACACATAATACTTTGTAGAAGAGTACCAGTCACAAAAGAGCTCACAACATCTGCAGTGCTAACTTCTTCAACATCTGAAATAAGTGGCATTTCCTAAAGACATCTAGTATGGAGAAAAAATGAGTGGAAACTGGTTACAGAGATACAATTTTACATCTCTATTTTTATGGTAACCAGTTCCAGTAGGACTCTGCATCATTCTGGTATGCAGAATGAATCTGAATAGAATATACCTGAACTATACACTCCCAGACAGTGTTGGGGAGGCGTTATCTTATGATTTAAAATGTCAGGTGTTACAGTGAAGTCTAGGAACGCAAAAATGGATGTGTCTTCTCTATTCATCAACAGTAGGTAATCAACCATCAGGGTCCATAGGGTTTTCCTCAGGGTTTTTCCTCAGGGTTCCACAGGGTTTTCACCCTGTGTCCTTACATGTCCCTAATTGCTCTTGAAAGGACATAAGTGGAAAAAAAAAAAAAAAAAAAAAAAAAAACCTTCACGAAGTGTAGACTATTCAGTCAGATATTTAGACTAACCAGGAGTTTTGTTTTGTGTATTTGTATGCTACATGTATATTTATGCTCTTCTATTTCTATTGCAATAATACACAATTTAATATGCACGATAAAGCAAAAGAAAAGCTATGTTTTCAGTTTTGACTACTAACATAGCTTTTGCTCAACTTTGTGCCCATAGTAACATACTAATGAAGACTTGCAAACATTTGAGTTAACACGTCTCAATATGTATTGCATGTGTAGTTTCACTAGCTTTGCTAGAGTTATTAATATACTCATTGTGAAGTATAAATGACAAAATAACTAATGCTTCTTTGTACTGAAATATTTAAAGAACAGAGAAGGAAGATTATTAAATTGCTAAACACTAAAGATATTTTTTAAAATGCACCTGTCTTTGGTATGTTTATTTTTGTGGCAATTTGTGGATCTTTAAGGGTATGTTTTCACAGGGCAACTTGTTGCTGTGTGGAAGTACCGAGGTTCTCCTAAATAAGCTTGTGTTTCCATGAATTATGATTTAGGGCTAAGCAAAATTGTATCTTTGGAATAATGTAAGTGCAACATACAGTATGGAATTACATTCAGGTAAATGGGAGGGCATGGTGTCATGCAGTTAAGGCTATACCTTTTTCCAATTCTGAAGATTGGCTAGTTTATCTGCACTATCCATAGACACTTCTAAAAGACCTTTTCTTTATTTTGGTGTTTTTTTGGAAGGTGTATAATGCTACAATAAAAATAAATAAATATATATATGAATAAAAATAAAAAAAAAAAATAAGAGGAAGAGGAAGAGGAAGAGGAAGAGGAAGAGGAAGAGGAAGAGGAAGAGGAAGAGGAAGAGGAACAAGAAGAACAAGAAGAAACAGTTCTCCCTCAGAAGACTTAAGGAATGACACACTGCTGACAAACAGAATAAATGAGTTCAACTGAGCTGCTACAGCTCAACTAGTGACCTGAGCTAATTCATTTAAAGTTAACTTTGTCATCTCTTTTACATCTGCAATGTAGATAAATTGTCAGGAGACCTGTGAAGTTACTGAAATATGAACCATGATGGTAAAAGGCCCTGGGTCACCTGATCATTGAGTCATGAATGCAGAGGATAGATGGCTGTTGAAAAATGTGCATCCCAATGGCAGAGCACAGAGCACAGAGCTGTAGAGAGGCAGTGAAACAGTGAAACAGTGGAGCCATAAAGTAGGGTCAAAGGCATACCATTCACTCACAGTTTCTGAATAGTACTGAATAGAAAATGTTAGAGATCTGTACATGTGATCAACGACAAAGTCATGAGACAGAGACAAAAAATAATTAATCATTTTTAACAGTCTACGTTGTAAAACATTGAAATATTGATGCACCACCTGCAATTTTATTTAATGTAGCCTAAAATATTTTGTAATATAATATTTGTAATGTAATATTTGTAATATTTTGTAATGTAGCCTAAAATATTTTGAAGAGCTGTTTGACTCTTATGAATAATTTTGAATTGTACTGTTCCCAGTGTGAACTGGTAAGGAAGAAATGTTCTTACTGTGATGAAGTCATTCAGATACAATTGACTACATTTTTTTCCCCCAAGTTTAATATAAATATATTTCTGTATACATTTATGCAAATAGGTACTTATGTGCATACATAAATATAAAACTATTTTAAAATTCTTCTTAGTTGGTTCATGATAAAACTTTATGAAAAATAAGCATGTTTCCTTTTACCTCTTTTTCCTCTTTAAATAAAATGGTTTGTGGTTTGTGAAGATCAGCTAAGGCCTTTTAAAGCAAAACTTGTACCAGAATTTGCATTGCTAAATTTTACTGAATGGGAGTTTAAAATTTTCTGATATTCTTTTAACTTTGGGGGTTAAAACTTTGGACCCTGGTGTAAGGTTAAAATCCATCAATTTTGAAACTATATTCAAATGATCAATTTATGTAGATAGTTTATTTAGCTAAAATATGATTGTGCTGAATTTTAAAATATATGAGATGACATGGTTCAACTCATTAGTCTAATTTTATAACAGTTTGAATCCATATTTTCAGGAAAGCAACAACATTTAAAATACCTTTTAGAATTGCATTTATGACTCCAATAAGTACCAAGTTTTAGGTACATTTAGTTTCCAGCTATCAATACAGAATAGATCCTAAGGTAATTCATTCAAAATAGTTGGTTTTCAAATAATTAATTGCTTTATAGATAAGTTATAATCAACATTTGAAGATATTGGATTATTTTTTCTAGCCATAAGTTTATTTCTGTTACCTGAGAATTACCTTTTCACAGAATCACAGAATCACAGAATTTTCTAGGTTGGAAGAGACCTCAAGGTCATCGAGTCCAACCTCCAACCTAACGCTAACAGCCCTCCACTAAACCATATCCCTAAGCTCTACATCTAAACGTCTTTTGAAGACTTCCAAGGATGGTGACTCCACCACTTCCCTGGGCAGCCTGTTCCAGTGCCTCACAACCCTTTCAGTGAAGAAGTTCTTCCTAACATCTAGCCTAAAACTCCCCTGGCTCAACTTAAACCCATTCCCCCTCGTCCTGTCACCAGGCACGTGGGAGAACAGACCAACCCCCACCTCGCTACAGCCTCCCTTGAGGTACCTAAAAAGAGCGATAAGGTCGCCCCTGAGCCTCCTCTTCTCCAGGCTGAACAAGCCCAGCTCCCTCAGCCGCTCCTCGTAGGACTTGTTCTCCAGGCCCCTCACCAGCTTCGTCGCCCTTCTCTGCACCCGCTCAAGCACCTCGATGTCCTTCTTGTAGCGAGGGGCCCAAAACTGAACACAGTACTTGAGGTGCGGCCTCACCAGAGCTGAGTACAGGGGGACGATCACCTCCCTAGCCCTGCTGGTCACGCTGTTCCTAATACAAGCCAGGATGCCGTTGGCCTTCTTGGCCACCTGAGCACACTGCTGGCTCATATTCAGCCGACTGTCCACCATCACTCCCAGGTCCTTCTCTGCCTGGCAGCTCTCCAACCATTCCTCTCCCAGCCTGTAGCTCTGCTTGGGGTTATTGCGCCCCAGGTGCAGGACCCGGCACTTGGCCTTGTTAAACTTCATGCAGTTGACCTCAGCCCATCGGTGCAGCCTATCCAGATCCTCCTGCAGAGCTTTCCTACCCTCAAGCAGATCGACACACGCACCTAACTTGGTGTCATCTGCGAACTTACTGAGGGTGCACTCAATGCCCTCGTCCAGATCATCGATGAAGATATTAAAGAGGACCGGCCCCAGCACCGAGCCCTGGGGGACGCCACTAGTGACTGGCCTCCAACTGGACTTGGCTCCATTCACCACGACTCTTTGGGCCCGGCTATCCAGCCAGTTTCTAACCCAACGAAGCGTGCGCCAGTCCAAGCCAAGAGCAGCCAGTTTCTTGAGGAGAATGCTGTGGGAGACGGTGTCAAAAGCCTTGCTGAAGTCAAGGTAGACCACATCCACAGCCTTTCCCTCATCCACCCAGCGCGTCACTCTGTCATAGAAGGAGATCAGGTTCGTCAGGCATGACCTGCCTTTCATAAAGCCATGCTGACTGGGCCTGATCGCCTGCTTCCCCTTCAAGTGCTGCATGATGACTCTCAGGAGGATCTGCTCCATGAGCTTTCCTGGCACTGAGGTCAAACTGACAGGCCTGTAGTTTCCTGGGTCTGCCCTCCGGCCCTTCTTGTAGATGGGCGTCACGTTTGCTAGCCGCCAGTCGATTGGGACCTCCCCCGATAGCCAGGACTGTTGATAAATGATGGACAGTGGCTTGGCCAGCTCCTCTGCCAGTTCCCTCAGTACCCTTGGGTGGATCCCATCCGGCCCCATCGACTTGTGCACATCTAAGTGCCGTAGTAGGTCACCAACCAGTTCTTCATGGATAATGAGGGCCACATCCTGCTCCCCATCCCCTTCCACCAGCTCAGGGTACTGGGTATCCAGAGAACATCCGGTATTGCCGCTAAAGACTGAGGCAAAGAAGGCATTGAGCACCTCCGCCTTTTCCTCATCTCTTGTAACTAAGTTTCCCCCCGCATCCAGTAAAGGATGGAGATTCTCCTTAGTCCTCCTTTTTGTGTTGATGTATTTATAGAAACGTTTTTTGTTATCTTTAACGGCAGTAGCCAGATTGAGCTCCAGATGAGCTTTGGCCTTCCTAATTTTGTCCCTGCACAGCCTCGCTACTTCTTTAAAGTCCTCCTTAGTGGCCTGCCCACTTTTCCAAAGCTTATAAACCCTCTTTTTCCTCCTAAGATCAAGCCACAATTCTCTGTTGAGCCAGGCCGGTCTTCTTCCCCGCCAGCTCGTCTTTGGGCACGTGGGAACAGACCGTTCCTGCGCCATTAAGACTTCCCTCTTGAAGAGCGCCCAGCCTTCCTGGACCCCTCTGCCCTTCAGAACCGCCTCCCAAGGGACTCCACCAACCAGTGTCCTGAGCAGCTCAAAGTCAGCCCTCCGAAAGTCCAATACAGCGGTTTTACTGGTCCCCTTCCTGGCCTCGCCAAGAATAGTGAACTCCACCATTGCGTGGTCACTCTGCCCGAGACAGCTCCCGACGATCACGTCCTCCACCAGTCCTTCTCTGTTTGTGAAGAGAAGGTCTAGCGGGGCACCTCCCCTGGTAGGCTCACTAACCAGCTGCGTCAGGAAGCTATCTTCCACGCTCTCCAGAAACCTCCTAGACTGCTTTCTCAGGGCTGTGTTGTGCTTCCAGGATATGTCAGGGAAGTTGAAGTCCCCCACGAGTACAAGAGCTGATGATTTTGCAACCTCTGTCAGCTGCCTGTAGAATTCCTCATCCGTCTCCTCATCCTGGTTTGGCGGTCTATAGCAGACCCCGACCAGGACACTAGCCTTGTTGTCCCTGCCGATCCTAACCCAAAGGGACTCGACCTTGTCATTCCCAACCTCGAGTTCTACAACCTCGAAAGACTCTCTAATATAGAGAGCCACACCACCACCCCTTCTATGCTGCCTGTCCCTTCTATAGAGCTTATAGCCAGGCATTGCAGCACTCCAGTCATGAGACTGGTCCCACCACGTCTCCGTGATGGCAACCAAGTCGTAGCCTGCCTGCCGCACGATGGCTTCCAGCTCCTCCTGTTTGTTACCCATGCTGCGTGCATTGGTGTAGATGCACTTCAGCTGGGCCATTGCCTTATCCTCCGGCCTTGCCATTGTTCCCCCTGGCACAGCCCCAACAATCCTAGCCTCAGCCCCATCCCCCTTCCTACCTAGTTTAAAGCCCTCTCAATGAGCCCTGCCAGTTCCTGGCCCAGGATCCTTTTTCCCCTAAAAGATAGGGACCCGTCTGCGGCCATCAGGCCAGGTGCTGAGTAAAGTGCCCCATGATCAAAAAACCCAAGATTTCTGCGTTGGCACCAGCCCCGGAGCCACGTGTTTAACAGGTGGGCTTTCCGTGTCCTCTCTGAACTCCTCCCTGCCACCATAGGGATGGACGAAAACACCACCTGCACTCCCGCTCCATCCACTAACCGACCCTTTTCCTCAATGAGAGACTGATAAAGGGCCCTACTGATGATCAGTAATTGCACACAAAGCAACTTGTGTTTTATTTAGAAGGCAATTTTATTTATGATTAGTCTCCATCTCAGTGTACTGTTTTGAAAGGGTGTAATTTGAGCTTGTTTTTGTTTTGTTTTGTTTTAAATATATTTGCTAGAACCTTTGGTATAACATGCCCTTTATAAAACAGAAGATTGTTGTTGTTTTCAATCACTATTGCTGTAATTTGGAAAGTCTAAAAGTTTAAAATCATTCCATCAAACACGCTCATTTCTCACAAGACTTGTTTTGTGATGGTTGTGGTCAGTCTTATGAAATGAGAGGACGTTTTTAAATTTGCAGGCTCAAAGCATTTTAGTCCTCTAAACTGCATTTGGAAATGTGATACTTGGAGTTGTACTGCATCAGTTTTCATTGGTAGGTAGCCCAGCAGAATGCAAAATGCTTAGGAGCACCTTGCAAACACTGTCTGGCAAACCTGTATTTCTTCTCTTTCTTGTTACTCAGTTTTCTGCTGAAAAACACATTCTGTGTTTATGATTGTAATACACTGTTCAAAATATGCTGATTTCCTTGAAGGTAAAACTTACTACCAGGAATTTCATTATCTAGATTTTATCTCAAGATGTACTTAGCTTTTATATTATTCAGATAAACTTAACCTTACAATATGCTAAGTTAATTTTATAGATTCATAGGTTTCCAGATTTTGAAGTGTCTCATTTTGGTGAATGGTTTCATCAGTAAGCCTTACAGATTTATTTATAACTGTTTTCTTAACAAAATCAAAATCAAATTTACTTCTATATTTATAATTTTGACATTCATAATATTCAAAGATAATGTTACTAATAAATACAAAATAGATATTAACTGCCTGAAATTTTAAAATGACATTCTAGCTTTCCAAAAGTGAAGCAGTGCTCTGAGATCTGACTATAAAAATTTTGAGTCCTGACTGGTGTTATGTTGTGACAAGATTTTCACAGGAAAAAATGGAACTCAGAGGGACTTTTGTCATATTGTGCTTTTAGATCTTACTGAATTACAACTAAGCAAAGTTTGAACCTGAACTAAAACAGTCAAAGCAGACTTTTCTTATTGCAGTTAATATTCCATATTAACTTCCATATATTTTGTACTATACTAGAAAAACCTAAGAAAGTTAAAATATATACATACATATATATAGAATAGAATATTTTGCTGCATCTAATTTCTACCAAATTTATTAGTATTTTAATATTGCACATATTCTGTAGATACCACTATTTGTACTTCTGTCTAATACTTCTGTCTAATACTTTTTGGCAAGTAGCCTCCAATTGGTAGGATTATTAAGGGACTAATACATTTAAAAGTAGATAAAAAGCACTTGTAGAACCATTAGCTACTATTTTGTTCTTGGCTAAACTGATGATCCTTTAACACAGAAAATAGCTTATATGTATCTAAAAGTTAAGTACAATATATTATAAATCAAATATACCAAAGGCTTTATTTCTGAGAGTAGAAACCAGAAATGCAGAAACAGAGAACTAAAAACTATAATGGGTGAGGAACTCTAAACTAGCTTAAAAGGACTGAGTAACTTAAAAGAGTATTGAAGTTCAGCCTTAATAGAGCCCCAGGCTCCTTTTTTTTTTTTTTTTTTTTTTTTTTTTTTTTTCCATTTGTCACTACAGATGTAGCAATATTTATTTTATGAAATCTAGTTTTGAAGAGAGGTGAAGCTTTTTTTTGTTTCCTAAAGGGAAAAGACAAAGATCCTTAGCAAGCCCATCTATATAGCAATCTGCTTAATCTGCTTATTAAAGCAGATTATTAAAGCAGATTAAGTATGCTGAACTGGCAGTTCTGAGTGTTTCTCATTGTTCCTTGTTGGGATGGTCACTTTATAACCAAATTAGAGCTCAATCACCCAGAGCTGCAGCAACAATAGTAACCAGCATCAAGTCTGCCCACCATTTCAGATTTATGGAACTTCCAAGTGGAGTTCATTACAGCAAATCACACAGCACCATCCCATTAACAGCACATTAAGAAAATAGTTTAAATTAAGGTTTGTTGTATTGTTAGGCTTGTTTCCTGCTCAAAATGTGGAGGTTTCCTGCTCTATCCTACATTAAAGTAAACTACAGAACATTTGCTATTCATGGAGGTCTCTGCTGCTATTTGCTGCTCTGTTTGTATAGCATATAAAATATTCATGAATCTGCAATCTTGAAATATCACAGGTTTCAGCTGAGGATTTCATAGTTGTGTGCTCTTGGTTTGTGAACAGATAATCAGGAATTAACAACTATAGCTTGTTTCTTTATAAACCAGCATCCACGTAAGCATCCTGGCTGTAGCAGCTGTTACTTGGCTACCCCTCTTCTGACAGGAGAGGTTACAAGAGTTACTGTACTCCATAGAAGTCCTGGAGAGCTACCTGCCTTTGCAGCAGTCCTTCTGACCTGAAAAAAAGAGCAATGTTGAGAGGCTCCCATGCCATTCCTTTTAAGCAGACCGCAGCATATTCAGCAAGGCTTTTGACGCTGTTTCCCATAGCATTCTCCTCAAGAAACTGTCTTGCTTGGACTGGCATACGCTTTGTTGGGTTAGAAACTGGCTGGATAGCCAGGCCTAAAGAGTCATGGTGAATGGAGTTCATTTCAGCTGGAGGGCAGTCACTAGTGGAGTCCCCCAGGGCTCAGTCCTAGGGCCAGTTCTCTTTAACATTTTTATTGGTGATCTGGATGAGGGGATCAAGTGCACCCTCAGTAAGTTTGCACGTGACACCAAGTTAGGTGCATGTGTCGATCTGCTTGAGGGTATATTAAAATGCATTTTATAATGTAAATCACACTTTAAAAGGTACAAATATTTCATCAAAGACAAATTTTATCTTCATTTTAGCCTAATAGCTTTGAGGAAGGCTTACTAGACATGCAGAGTATTACATTATTTATTTGTTTGTTTCTGATGTCTTTTTCTCAACTTTTTGTGTATATGTATTTGTTAAGAAAATGGTAACAACTATATGATTAAGTACCATTTTAATGAGCCTCACCAATGGATCATAATCTATGGACTCTTAAGAGGTGTTTTTTTGTTTGTTTGTTTTTGTTTTTCTCTTTCTGTTTTCTTGTAGTCTATGTAACAAGTTTTCTACCAAGAAAGTATTCACATAATCTTTGTATAAATTAAAGGTCAATAATCTCTCTAATCTCTCTTTTTCTGTTTCTAAATAGACACATTTATTTTGTCCCAAATCCTTTAATTACAGCTCTCTGCAATAGCTGCAGTGAAGTCCGCAGTTGGACCACTTACAGTTCCAAAGACTTTCTAAACTACAAGTTCTGGTTGACGACTTAGTGTTTGTGTTGTGGACTGGGACTAGTCTTGAAAATATTAAGAACAGGTACAAAAAGTATCGAAATTCACACGTTTCTGTTATGAACATGTTTCCATGTAATGACGGTGCATGCGCCAGGTTCTCCTCTGGAGTAGTGACAAATCATTTTAACTTTTAGTTTGACACATTGTGAAAGTGAGACACATCTTTTTGAGCAACAAGTTGATTTTTAGGTTCTTAAGGTTTCCCAAGTCCCCTTCAAAACCAGTTTATCTAGTCAGTCATTCTCATTATCTTATTCCCTTTCTTGAGACTTGACACTTCATCATTTTAAAAAATATATTATTTCTTTCTATCTTTCTTTCTTTTCTTGACACTTATTTCTGCAGTAATCTCTTCCTATTCTAGCAATTGGCTTTCATTAATGAGGACTGAGTCACTTCCATGGTCTCTCCACATCATTTGAGTTTCCATACTCCCATACTCATTGTAGCTCTAAAATATTATACAACAGGGAGATAGTACTCTAATGGCAGTCATGATATGACTGCATATTTACATGAGAATTCCTTCTTTGACAAGAGCATAACTGGATTCTTGGTATTGTTTTGATAGCAACTCTTTCTAAAGTTAGCTAAGCACAAGGTCCCTTTCTTTATCTTCGGAAAAGCATTCATTAATTTTATTTTTATTTGACAAATTCAGTGGGTGCTGTTTGGGTTCTGTTAATTACCTGTGCTTCTACTAAATGTTCTGATTTCTCAGCTCTTGACTGCAAAATGTATGATGCATTGTTTCTTTAAGATAACACTGCTAAGGACATATCAGTAAAATTCAAGTATGTCATTATTATGCATAATGAGCCTTTTTGCAATCTCAGCTGGCTACTTAGTATGCTGAGGTTAGAAAACAAAACTTTTCCACACACCTCAAAGTCTTAATATGTCATTATTGGATTTCCTGGGAATGGATGTCAACACTGTACAAATAAAGGAAAAATTAGAACTCTTTTAAGGCTACTTTGTTTCTCAAGTTGCTAATGAAATCTACTGGCAGTCTTCTTCCAGGCTGTTCTTCTGATAACAATAGGGAGCAAGTTTAATTTAAAATAGCAGTGACATCCTTTTATTAGACACTTGCGTTTCATAAATGTTGAGCACTCTAGGAATATGTGTAAGAATTACAACAATTATGTGGTTACATGGTAAATGAGAACAGCCATAGTTATATGAGGATGTTTAATTTGAAGTATATACAACACATGCTTTAGGGTGTACTGGGAGAGTCTGGAAGAAACTTTCTCTGTGACATATTATTGCAGAGTTACCAAAAGGAAGCTTTCTCGAGGGAGGATATACTGCCCACTACTAGCACAATAAGCTGCAGTAGATGTTCTAATCTGATCTGGGGCAATGCCTAGGTTTGTGTAACTTTATTTTTTTATTTTATTTATTTATTTATTTATTTTCCTAGCTCTTTAAGATTTTTCCATAAATGCAGGTGGCCTAACCATGAACACAGACTGATGCTTCTTAAAGCTTGTTCACTCAATGGGGCTAACTAGATACCCATAAGTGATAAGTAATATTGAGTCAGAAAAATCTCTGAAGGACCAAAATTCCCCCTCTCCCCTAATATATGTATATATAGTTAATATATATGTATATAGTATATATGTACATATATATATATATAGTATATATACATATATATATATATTTATATATTAACTATATATATATATATATATATATTTTTTTTTCAGTCCCTGATATCTGGTTCTTATGATAAAATGAAAATATACTTTAAAAAAAAACTTATTTCAAAAGTTTGATTCAAATAATTATATATTATAATCTACCAGTGTCATTAACATACTAGTACAGCCCAGAACTTTCACTGGAATATTCAGTTTGGTAAACAAAAATATTCTTAAAATAAGGTTTCATTTGTCTGCACTTTAAACATGATGACTTGTTTGCAAATAACTTGTATGTGTAACATAAGGAAGGCTTATTTGTGCTGCATAAGGGAGCACAAAAAATACATTAAATAGTTGATGCTCAAATTAATATAGTATATAATTAGATATCTGGTATCATATACACAGTTTTCAGAAGGTGTGGATATAATATCTTTACACACAATAAACATAAAAGGATTTAAAAGAACTATTTATCATAATATTAACTTTTTGATCATAGTAATCTATCTTAAACTAACAAAAAGCTAATTCATTGTAGTGAATGAACCTTTATCTTGACAGCTTGTGTATAAGCCTATGCAGGCTGGCACTAAACTTATAGAAGATACCCATAGGCTCTCATTATGATTCAAAAGATTTTATAGATTGTGCTTGACACAGAAACAACTGTTTTCCTCTAAACACCAATTGCACTTATTTCTGTGTCAAGTCTTTAAATACTATTAGCCAGTCACTGGATGTTATGAAAAGTGAATTGTTGAATGTTACCAGTCTTTGATCATCCATTTCAGATACACAGCAGATAAGTAATTAAATGACTGCCTGACTGAAAAAGACCATGATTTGAGTGAATACACAATGCAGCATATAAATAAATAATACTTTAGATTTAGTTTTTAGGAACAGAAGTTAGTCAAGTTTAGTTAACAAGAGTTAGTCAATGAACATTTGATATCTATAGTTTGACAGCTGTATGAACTTATTTGGGGACTACCATGATTACAAATTAGAAATGAGTTATTTTATATCCCTATTTTTCAAATTCTCCTTTCCAGTTGAATCATAATTTAGGAGAACATTCCTCTTAGGGGTTCCACAGGCAAAATAAAAACCAGACACACACATAAAAACAAAACAAAAAAAAAACAAAAACAAAAACAAAAAACTCTTTTCCTTAAGCTTTCTGATATTGGTATAATAAATTGATAAAATAAATTGGTATAATAAAATAAAATATTATAAATTATATAAAAGATTCAAAAGATAGAACAGATCAGCATAAGATGTTCAGGATTAGATATACTTTTACACTTGCAGTGGACCTAACCTATCATGACAGAATAGACATCAGACCATAAAGTGCTGGTGATACCTAATCAAGTATTTTATGTATATCAACATTTATTTTAAAGGTTTCCCCATTTTTTTGTGTCATCTTTATATTTTCCTAAAATCTATGAAGTTAATAATTAAGCTTAAGAAGTTGAAGCAGCAAAAGAGCAGACATAAAAGGAGAAAACACAGGACAACAAGGGAACAGAAAAGATGTGCAGGGACCCCTTTTTTATCTATTATTTCCCACAAAATGCCAATAGAATTCATTCGACTTGAGTGTTTCAATTTTATTTTTCACTGAAATGTCCAATGATGAACATTTACCTCTGAGCCCATCTACCTAAGAGAGTATTTATTAGTCTTGCTAATTTGTGTTAGCCTCCATTTTGATACGAAAAAATACAATATCCACCATTGAAAGAACATACCAGCAACAGGGAAACAAATGAAGTTATAGCATGGAATCATTATTAACCAATGAAAATATTATTGTCTGTGATCTGTATTTTGCACCAGACATGTTGCTTAAAAATAACGGCTTAGTCTTTCTACTTTGTACTTGAATACTCCGGTAATGTTTTCAGAATGTACTCAGGATTGGTATTCCATAGTCTTAATATACAACTGCTGGAGAACTTCTGTTTGCAGTTGAAAACAAAACATCAAGAATCCAGTCAAATCTATTTCACTTGAATGAGTGTGTTGCCAATGAACTATTCTTTGGGATGAAGTGAGAGCCTTTTTTATTGACTAGAATACGATTAAATTGAAACTCATATGTGAATCACTTGCAGAAATGGTAGAGACTTAAGCAGCTGCTGAAAACCAGGTTACTGAGGTAAGTATTATGAGACTTCCACAAACACCACCACAGTTAGTTTTTTAAAGTGTTTGTTGTTATTGTTTTTTGTTTGTTTGTTTGTTTGTTTAAGTCCATTATTACCACAAAAATGTACCGCCTCAAAGTTGAAAGTATAAACAAGTTTTTTTACTTTTTTTTTTTTTTTTTTTTTCTTGAAGGCTCAGAATATCACAGTTTATGCTATACATTCTAAATACCAGCTTTTTAATGTAAGTTGAATACAAGATCATGGATAGGAGTTTTGCTTCTTCAGAAAAAGACAGCCCTATGTAGTCTCAGTTAAAGGCACCAGCAGCTGACAATTACAAATCTCAAAGCACATTGTACAAATGCAGAGATTAAAAAACAAGTATTTTATCCCCAAATTACTGAATCAGAAATTTATAAGTGTGTTTCTTACTCTCAAGAAATAAAAGAATAGCTCTATTATAGAAACTGTCCAGCCTTTTGATCTGTGCAGACCTTTCAGTGAGTACCCTGCAATCTCTGATAAATCTTTTTCTCTGTTAAATCCTTATTTATTTATTTTTCTTGTTCAGTCTTCATTGATGACAATAAATACGTGATACAATAAATACGTTTAGCATGTTCACCTGTCACAATCTTAGCATGCAGTCCTTCCCACAGCAGGACTGTTGTGAGAGACCAGGATTTCTGGTGTTGAGACCAAAATGTAAAACACAGCCTGGAAAAATCCATGCCACTAAGCAATGTATACAAACTGTGAAGTAGATGCTGCAGGCGGGTTTGATAGCACTTGCCACCTCTTCCTATGTTTTTATTTGTAAATTTCCCAAATTCTAGGAGTTGATGATTTTCTCTGCTAGGGATATGCCTCAGGGTAAGAGAGAGCTTCTTCCAAGAAAGGTTTAGATAAAGTGCCTAGTTTTATTTCTGCTTAGGTAATGTTTACATAATTCAGACAAATTCTTAGAGCCTAAATGCATTAGAGAATTGCATCTATTTCAGGGAAATGCCTAGTGCTGTTCTGAGTGGAATGCAGAATTAAAATTTAAGTTATACATCTTTAAGAAGTAGTTTATACATTGTGTTCATAAAATAAACTAATTTTCCAGAATTTAAGTATATGTATGCCCTACTCAGACTCCTGGGGACAAAACAGGGCATTCCCACAGAGCTGCAGTTGTTAATTTAGGTAAGTGTGATTGCTGGCCTCCTAAGCCAGGGCAAGGATATTTCCATCTCAGAAAGTACCTTCAGGTAGTATGAGGAATGAAAAAGATTTATTTTCAACATAGGTGAAACAGAACAAAATTTTCAGAGAGAGTACAATTAAAGGAGTTGATGTGAACAAGGAATCTAGCATGGAAAAAGAAGAAAAAAACCTAGTCCAATAAGTAGACAAACCATGTAGATATGTAAACTTAAATATGCAGAGACTTTAATGGAGAAAGGCTCTGTGAAAATGCAATTGGATGTACAGGACAGGCTGAAAAGGGAATGCAGAGGCTAGAAGAGAAAAATAGTAATGAAAGCAGAGACAAAGTGTCATATAAATTTAGATGTTGCAGACTAGATCTTGCAAAGTGAGAAAGGGCATTTTTGTAAGGGCAAAAAAGTAAGGTTTGTATTAAAGCTACAGACAGAAACACAAGGTGGACAAATTTGGAGGCAACCAGGACTAGTATCTGGAGCCTGGAGAAGAAGGATGGAATGGAGGTTTATAAGCTCAGTGTTTCCCAGACAAGTGGTTATCCATCTTAAATCTATAGGTCATTACCTCACAACAATCCTTACCTGTTAGTAAACATCCATTATTAGTGGACAATATAGACAATGATGTTCTTTGTATTTTTTTCTGAGAATTTATCCTTAGTCAGGTACCAGAAGGTAACTTTGGCCGATTGAAAAATTGACTCAAAGGGTGGGGGTTTGTTGTGTAGCTACCTAAAGTTTACAATGACCTGAAAAAACATTCAGATATGATGCCACATGGAAAGATTTCAACAGAGTTCTTAGTTTTCTTTAAAAAAAAAGAAAAATAAAATGAACAATTTAAAAAGAAAGCAGCAACAGAAAAAAAAAAAAAAAAAAAAAAAAAAGAAACACTCAAGCAATTCCTTGAACAAAAATAAAAAATAAAAGATACTCAAGATCAGGAGTAGGAGCTTGCTTAGAGATTTGGTGTTTGTCTACCTCAAAGAAATTAGGTTTATTTGGAGACATTCTGTTTACATGTTAAAAAATCCCACAATTAAGATTGTAATTGAAACCTTAATTCAACTCTGAATGTATCATGGCCTTTAATTACTTGATCATGTCTTTTTTGTTTGTTTGTTTGTTTGTTTGTTTTCTCTCTGTGCCTTATTTGGTGCAGAGGATGGTTGCTTCTGTGGGTCTGACTTGTGAATAAAAATGTTGATTGCAGTACTCTGAATTATTTTATTTTATTTTATTTTATTTTATTTTATTTTATTTTATTTTATTTTATTTTATTTTATTTTATTTTATTTTATTTTATTATTTTATTTTATTTTATTTTATTTTATTTTATTTTATTTTATTTTATTTTATTTTATTTTATTTTATTTTATTTTGCCAACACTACAAAAACAGATTGAAAGGACTGTGTCTACTGATCAAAGGAGACAGGGAAAACCACATTTCATATACAGTAAAGCTTATATCTAATAGTAGTTTAGAGTATGTCTGTCACACCAGGAAGCACTGTGTGTAGGTAGATGTATGGAGTTTCACTGAAACTGATATATTGACATGCAAACTACACAGATAGTAACTTGCTGCTCAGAATCATTGTGGCCCTGTGCCTGGGCTAATTAGGCTTGCTCCATAGCAGTAAAACCAAAACTAATTAGTTGAAGAGGAGAGCTCTGTTGACTGTATCTGTGCTTTATTTTCATTTGGCACCAGCTCAGTTGTCACTGCATAGCTGTAGTTTGCATAAGGTAAACTGAAGCAAATTATATAAACACTCTTTTGACAGGTTATCAGTAATTTTTTATCATTTATTTTCTGATTGAATAATTCGTAAGCATCACTGATTTAGAGAAATGCTGAGAGTTTGCATTTCAGCACTTCAGCAAATGCTGAAGTGTGAATCTGTTCAATCCCATCTAATGCAAAGTATATTGAAAAATCAGTTGATTGTCATCTTGGAGTAGATCAAAACTTGGTAGATGTTGACCTCTTTGATAGACAGTGATGACCATACCACTACAAATCTCTTGAAAGTTGCAGAAAAATATATTAGCAAATGTTTGTGAAGTGCTTAGTTGTTACAGCAGCGAGCGTTATGGAAAAGCTAAATATTAAATTAATCTTTCTGTTAACATAGTGGAGTTTGAATTTAGTGTGGTAAACAAGGCAAAATGTCACAAACAACTGCTTATTTGGTGAGTACTGCACACCTTAGATGTAAACAAGCCAGAGAAAAAGAGCATGTCATTACAGGAAAAATGTCATAATACACATATATGAGGGGGCTGAACAAAGAATAAGAGGTCTCTCTTGTCTTTCCTAGAACTACAATATTTAGTTTTGTAACCTGACTATATTAACAGGTTCTTCAGATAAATAATACTATAAGTAAAAGGAGGCAGAAAATACGCTTACAAAGCAGCAAAACTTATGCGTATTATTAAAAAGTTGGCCAATGCTTTCATAAATGCCTTAGAAAAAGCTGTGATTTATTGTGCTTATTTTGTAAACCTTAATGGTTTTAACTTGAACCTTTAAATGTAGTACCTCTAATATAGGAAAAAATTTCTCTGTTGTCTCTTTATTTGTTGCTCTCCTTTGTAAGTCCATAGACAAATATAGACACAAGTACATTGTCTTACAGCTCTGTGCCTCACAGATCACTTGAAGATAGCAGATTTTGAACTTGGTTATGACCGAAGAACCACTGCCATGACTTTACTAGAAATAAAAATAGAACCACACCATCTCTCAGTAAACTGTACTGATTTTGTTATGAATAACTTACCACAATAAATGTATTTAAGTAATAGCAAAAATGTTCATGGTTGCTCTCTCCAGTTTTGCTAATTTTATAGTTTTGACCCCAAATACTATTTAGCTGTAGGCTTTTCACAATGACTGACAAATATATATATTTTATGTTAGAATATATTACATGATAAAATGAAATCACCCAGACTGCTGTTGTTGTTTTGACATATTAGGATGATATTTTGATTTAATTTGTAAGCAATTGTCATAATCCTCTTTTTCCTGATTTTATTATTATTATTATTATTATTTTAATAACAATTACTTTCAGTCACATAATGTATTTAAGAAGGTATTTTATTAACTTAAACTGACCATGTTGATTGGCATAAATTTCTAGTTTTTTGTTTGTTTGCTTGTTTTTCAATAAAATAAATTTGGGCTAACATATTTTTTATGAGCTAGATTTTTCTGAATTTAAGAATATCCAACTAGTGACCAGCTAAAGGAGAATACCTTCTCTTTATCTGAAAACTAGGGTTTTCAGAGGGTCAGTGCATCCCTAATTATAATGATGCAGTTAACACTACTCTAATTGAAAGGTTGTGTCAGCATTTCCATTATAAAGCCATGTTTTTCATGGGTTGTAGCTCAGCTGTAAAGATTCAATCTGGGCTGAAACATGTCAAAAGACCTCATCCCGCTCCACACAGGATGCCTTCAATCTCCCAATTAAACCAGTGAGTTCTCCAGGCACTGACTATTTCAGACAAATGAGGGCAGGCTTTGCAAGAATCGTTTTACAATGCCATCCTATACAAAGGATTTGCATTCAAGTAAATAGTTTTGTACATGCTCTCAACATTTGCATTTCTTTCAGAATGTAAGCTCACCTGAAAAATATCTTCCAGATCAGATCATTGTAGTGCTCTATCCTGATGGATGCTTCAGGGGATACAACATTTACTAAAACATGAATGTGCTAATTTACAGTGATTTAGATGTAATATTTAATGTTAAAAATGTTTTATGTTGCGTGGATAGAAACTTGTAAAACAATAACAGCTATGGTATTTTTAACATTCTTCAGAGCACAGGCTAAAAAATAAAAGAAATAGTTTGCTAAAGGAGGACTTAAACTATAGGGGGAAATTAAAAGTAAGATATTGAGAAGGTATTACACAAGGAAGTGTAAAATAAGTGATTAAAACCTACCACACAACATTCAATTAAAAAACATGCGAAAATATCTTGAATGGAAAGTACAAAACTAATTAAATAAACAAATAAGTGCCATTAATGTTGATAACTGTCCTGCTAATAATAATAATAATAACTTAATTGTGAGGAAAATCACGGTGGATAGTCAAGGCTGCACAGAGGAGAATCAGGACAATAATTTGTTGATGCCCCAAAACCTGCCCTGATCTCAAACTTTCTTTTTTCAAAGAAAACAAAACCAGCAACACAGACTTGGACTGATCAATGATACAATTTGTTTTATAAATATTTTGAAACGTCTAAAGTGTCATATGGCATATCCAGAAAGGGACTAGTTAAAGGCCTTGATACTTCTCCTATTGATGAGATTGGTAGGCCAATTAACTACAGTGAGAGGATGTATGAGTGCAATACCAAAATCTAATTTATTTTTTTTTGCACACCAAAAACAGAGTTAAGACTCCAAAAACAGGCAGAGAATTCTGGCCAGCACCTATATGAGGTAGTGGGACATAATCCATATGTGACATTGTTACACCACCTCATCCTCTGCTGTGCCAATACGTGTATCCAAGCCGTGTCCACATTTCATGAAGTTCTTTCTTCCAAAGGCAGTGAATGACAGTATTGGAAATGAATAGTTGTTCCCCAGGCAGTGCTACAGTAAATCCTACTGTAGGTGTAAAGGACGTACTAGGCATCCGCCCAAAAATCTTTAAAACTGTGTAGTTACAGAACACAGTAATTCTTTCTGACCTATGAATAAGTGTTTGCTTTGTAAAGGTATTTAGAATATGTTGTTCAACATTTATCCTAAGTAGCTACACTTGTACTTCAGCTCTCCTGGTGGCATTTCACCATGCATTTCAGCTGAGAGCATGGCGGCACTGCAAATACATATGCAAAGAGGAACTCTTTTTGGAGTTGAAAACTCCCTTTTCACAAGGATCCAGCTGTTTTCATTCATTCCTTCCTGTTCTGCAATTGCACTCCAAGGGAGAAGACACACTGCAACGACAAACTCCTGAGTTTAATGCATCCTATTTTCTTCCTCCTGCAGACTTTTACTGCAGAGTGGTGTTATATGGCATTTTCATGTGTGTCTGAAATATCAAGTGCTTATCTTGCTTATATCAGGAACTGCTAACGTAGGTATAAAAGCACTAACTAGCTAACATCTGAAGTTGTAAATGATCTGTCATTTGATTCCAAACAAATGGAACCAATCAAACAAGGATTTCCCAAAGTATCAGAAATTCTCATGGGCTTAAAGAAGAGTATGATCCAGCTATTAGTTTTACAGACAAGTTGTGGGTTGGCTTCCTGTCACACCACCTCTTTAAATTCATATTTTCTTACAAACTTGAGTAATATGGAGGGGGGGGGGGGGGGGGGGGAAAGCCTTTGTGTTAAGGAGAGTAATTTCATGAGACTGTGACTGTACAGGGACTTGCTAACCATCTGGATTTTCCCTTGTGAATGCTAGCATTGTATTTTAAATTGTGTAGTTCTGAGAGCAATAATCCAGTTATGCTAAGTAAATTTTTTTTTATTTTTTTTTCTTTTGGTGTTCTAAGTACATTTTGCCATTATGCTGATGCAACCATTCCCATAGTAAGGACATTTTCAAGCTGCACAGTTGTGAAATAAAGAGACAATTTATGGATTTCAGAGTACGAAGCAGGAAAATATGATGAAATCTTAAATGAAATTAAAACAGTCATGTTCCAGAATTATAATAACATATTTTTTTTAATGGCTTCTAACTAAATACTCAGTTTATTTCAAAACATAAAGCAAAGATACCTAGATAACTTAAATTACTCACTGAAACACCTATAACAATAATAATATACCTGCATATAGAGGGGTCACAGGGCACAGAAGCTAGGGCAATGTCAAAAGGCATGGTGCTCTCTTTTACCAAGGAAATGTATTGTTTATTTTATGGAAGACTTTTGTAGTCATTTGCTTAGTATGGCTGAGTAGTTCTTAGAGAATATAAATTTCCAATTTAAAAATTCATAGGATTCTATTTGGTCTTATTAAGAGTTACATTTTTGGTAATCCCTATGAGGAATTTAACTTCTGCTTTTGGTCAATTAAATTCTGTGTACTTAAATTCCCTCCAAAAATTAATTAGGTATGGTACGTAATATTCAACACTTGCCAGATCTTACATTAGAGGTCGTTGTATTTCAGTGATGGATACATATATCAGTTTAATTTTGTGAAGCTATTTGATATTTATTTTCAGTAATATTAAAGTATAAAATTAGACTGAAAAATAAATCAATAAAGTTTGTAAAATACACCATCTGAACAGGTGACTATCTGGCTTTGTATTCTGCTTTTCAGATTGTTTAATAATAACATTAACAGATGAAACTAACATGAAAGAGTAAGTTAGTAAGCAACTAGAAAATCTTTCAAGGAGCCCACCCTGAAAGTGAAAGAGCCAAACTAATTTTTCAGATTTTCTTCTCCAGCCTCTTTACTGGTTATGTCTTGAAAGATTTTGTTGTGTTTTTGTGTGACCATTGTGATATTTAGTGGAACAAGTCCTATTATTTTTCAGTTAGATCTGGTCAATATTTATCCTTTGAACCTGGCTTTGTGATTTCATGTATGTGTTCTGGCCTTTAAGTCAACCTTGTTTCTGGAGGAGTTGTACTACCTTGTTTCATTTTCTGATTTTTTTTTTTCTCTTGTTATTATGTGTGTTCTATTTCTGATTCTCTCATGTCATTAAAATTGGTTTCTGAGAATTATCCTTAACTCTTTGCAGTGTGTGTTCTTGGCAAGTGACAGCCATGCAGTATCCTCTGAAGACTCTGTAGGTAGTTCTGGCTTGTGGATAGTGTTGAGGGCAATGTTTTTCAAGACAAGTGTGGTGGTTTTACCATGCTAGGCAGCTAAACACCACAACCACTCTCTCACTTCTCCTCCTTAGATGAGGAGGGGAAGAAATAATGTAAAGAGCAACTCACGAGTTGAGATAAGGATAATTTAATTAAAGGGAAAAACTAATAATAATTATTATTAAGGAAAGATTATTATTAACTAAGCAATTTAACTAAAGGGAAAAAAAAAAAAAAAAAAAAAGGAAAGGGGAAAAGGGAGGAGAAAAGGGAAAAAAGGAAAAGCAAACAAAACAAAACAAATAAAGGCTATGTGGAAGTGCAGAGGAAAGAAATTACTCTCTACTTCCCACAAATGAGCGATGCTTGACCACATCCTTGAAGCAGGGCCTCAACACACGTAGCCAGTGTTTGGGAGGAGGACTGATGTTTTCATGAGAGCCCACCCCTCCCTTCTTCTTCCTGTTTCCACCTTTTATTGCTGAGTTAGACACCACATGGTATGGAAAATCTCTTTGGTTGGTTTAAGTTAGCTGCCCTGCTGATGTTTCTCTTCTCACTTTTTTGCCCACCCCCTAGCAGGGTTAAAGAGAGTCTCGATGCTGTGCCAGCACTGCTCAGCAGTAGACACAACACTGGTGTGATAACACTGCTGTTCTGGCTACAAGTGCAGAACACAGCACTGTATGGGCTGCTGTAGCGAGAGTTAACCTCCCAGCCAGACTCAGTACAACAACTCTAAATTTACTAATAACTATACTCAACTTCAGATTATAACAAAATTTGGTAGAGGTTTGCCATGATTGTCTAGTTCTTATAATTAAAAGCAACAGGGTCTCTAAAATGTCCTAGATTGTTTGCAGTTTCCTGAAGCTACTAAATTTGATCCTTGTTCGATTTATTTATTTTTATTATTATTTTTTTTTTCATCTCAGTTAACCTGGTCAGGTGGAAGGCTTCCCTGCCCATGGCAGAGGAGTTGAAATTAGATGATCAAGTTCCTTTCCAATACAAACCATTCTGTGACCTGTGACTCTATGCCATTAAGTGTAGAGCAGTGTAGTATAGCATTATCACTAGTATTTAATCCAGAACCTTTACAGATACCTCTCTGATATCTTGAACCAAAGGTGTGTATATCTGAGCATATTTTCCTTCACATTTTCTGAGGCTCTCTGTTGCCTCCTTTAATAAAAAGATGCTGTGTAAACAGCTCAATCCTTCACTAAATATTAGAACATTTTTGTTGTGGAATATGATGAGAATATGAATGCAACATCTCCTACTACATGGTTCCTGATAGATATTTTTGTATCCTAACATGATGTGTTTATACTCTACACTGTGTTTGCAAAACCATCATGGTATTCACAAGTATATGTATTCAATGACATTTACTGGGCACAATAAACTGCTGTCCCTGAGGTACGTTAGGTCTTTGCACTCATAATATTGTGACTTCAGACAGAGTTTTGGTAATATCCATCATAGCACCTTGGATGCACTCTTATTGACATAATGTTTCCTAACATCTTGTGACTAAACTATACATTCATCTTGTGGCAAAAGCTGAAGTGATGCAACCCCATACTCCAAAGGCCATTTTTAACACCAATATTCCTTTCTGAGTATATTGTCTTTCTCTGTCAATTTGGTCACTTTTTATACCTTTTTTTTTTTTTTTTTTTTTTTTTTTCCAGCTTTAGGCCTGTGTTGATTTTGACAATTTCTCTTTTAAAAAGTTTAGTCCATCAAAATAAATGACTATGTTAGGTCTTAGTCTTCCAATTCTCCCCCTCATCCCCCTTCACCCACCAAAAAATAAAATAAAAAATCATAGAATCATAAAATATCCTGAGATAGAAGGGACCCATAAGGATCATCAAGTCCAATTCCTGGCACCACACAGGTCTACCCAAAAGTTTAGACCATGTGACTAATTGCACAGCTCAATCACTTTTTAAATTCAGACAGGCTTGGTGCAGTGACTACTTCACTGGGGAGCCTCTTCCAGTGTGCAACCACCAGTGAAGAACATCTTCCTGATGTCCAGCCTAAACTTCTCCTGCCTCAGCTTAATCTCCTTCCCCCCTTAAGACCCTTAACCCCATTCGTGTGGGTCCTATCACTGGTGATTACAGGTCACCTGTCTCTCCACTCCCCCTTTTGAGGAAGTTGTAGACTGTATAAAAAATAATAATAAAACTGTAAATGTAACTGTAATAATAAGACTGTATATAATAATAATAATAATATAATGTGCACAATCGGATCTATGAGAGAAAGTGTACATCAAGGACAGGGAAGCACTGGAAGGAGAGATCTACAAAGAAATTTCAAAACATGAGAAGGGAATCAGAAACCTAACCAAACTAGGAGAAGGGGGTCTAAGGCAAGATTTATATAACCAGTCTCCACAGTACATAAATTTGATGGGTAATTTTGTACTGCTTAAAAACAAAACAAAACAAAACAAAAACAAAACAAAACAAAAAAAAAAAAAAACAAAAAACAATGACAACAACAACAAAAACAAAAACAGTTTACAGCTAAGGACTTTAATTGAAAATTACTATGGAGAAGGAAAATAGGGAAATCTACATATTGTGGCAGGCTGAGGTTTTGGGGGATAGCAGCTACCAAAAGATGTAGCTGTGACAAAAATGATCATACAACAGACTAAAATGTTATGATGTTATGTCCTATCAAGTCAGAAAAACATTAGACAAGATGTGAAAGTTATTATTACCTTGAGAGTTGTTGAACTGTGGAGCAGGTTTCCCAGTGTGGCACCTCCATCCCAAGCTGAAGACTTGACCAGATCTTGATCTAATCAGTGTTGCTTTCTGCAGTCTAACCCTGACTTGACAGCTTTTAGAGTTCCCTTCCAAGCAAAATCATTCTATCCTTCCACAACCTATAGTGTGGCAAACCTCTTTTCATCTTTTAACATGTGTCACAGTATATATCCTGCTCAGTGTCTGTTTATTCATTTTCTTGCTTCTTTAATGTGACCATAATAAACTTCACAGTAGGCACACTTTTGATATTTTTATTTTTTTATTTTTTATTTTTTTTCATATATGGTTCATCTCCTTTTTCTCTTTAAGGGCATTCTCTCAACAGCCACTGCCACAAGCTGGAGTAACATACTCCACTTGTAATTCTACCTTTATTGTTCTCAAAATTACATTGAATGTCAAAAATAAGTATGTATTTCCTGTCAACTTCTAAGTTTCAGGTAAAAGGGGGAGAAGGAGGAGTGAAGAATAAATAAAAAGTATTTCTCTAAAGCCTCATTGTATCTGGAGTCATAACATTCATCAGACACTTATCGCTTTCTCTAATGCTTCAGGTATTGCTTCACAACAACTCTCACTGATGCCTCATTCTTTCTCCCCAGTGAGATATTAAAAAGCCTTACCACCCACTCATTCTACCACTCACTTTTATCTGCACAGTGTGATTGTCTACCTACTGACTTGCTTCATACTTCCACGATTTTCATGCAACCAATCCAAATTTCTAGTGGTTGAGACTCTTTTATGGCGCACATTTTTAGTACTATTCTGGGTTTTCCTTTAATCACAATGTCTCTTATGTTTTATGGATTAGGCCTTGAAAAAAAATGCTTCTACAATACTATTATGAAAGACATACCCGTAGACTTCTGTAGTAGTGACTCACATACAGCCAGTTGCATTTAAGGATCATTGAGGCATTGTTTGAACTCTTTCATTCTATAACTGTAAATTCATGTAAGTTCCTGTAAATTCCATGTTAATATATCAACAGTTTGGTTATCAAATGGAAAACATTTCAAATTATGAATCTCATTTATGAATATGTTCTCTTGTATACAGTTGTTTCCACAGAGAGTGTAAAATCAGACAAGTCAATCTTGCTTCTTCTTGGCCTTTGCAACTTAATGATTCCTCTATCCAGTTTAATAATGGTCAGGACTTAAATACTGGTGGGAGATTTTCAGCAAGAGCAGAAAATTCTGCTGTTGATAACCTTTTTTAGTAGAAATGTTGTGTCAAGATCTCTAAAGTTGCTCTGATGGCATTAAATATTTAAAGAAGGCAGAGATAGGTATTTTTTGTTGTTGTTGTTTTTGTGTGTGTGTCTGTTTTTTGTTTGCTTGTTTTTTCCATAGAGTCACACTGATAGAACATGCCCTTGCTAGCCAGGATCGTTTCTCCTTGTAGGTCCACACCTATTACTTAAAGATGTCGTTGGAGAACACTTTGATACAGTTCTGGGTTTTCCTGTTTGTACAGGTTTGTGTATTCTGCCCCACCTCCCCTCCCCCAAGACCTTTTCAGGTTTTTATTCCCTACGCTATAGGTATATAAAAGGAGACAGAAGTTGCCTTAACTGTCTCTGTCTCTGGATTCAATGGAAAAACAGGGCCACAAATTTAAAATTCTATTTCTGATATTTTTTTCTAACAGACATGGTATAAACCAAGGTCCTTGCTTAAGCTTTTTATGAGCTTTTAGTTGATTCAGAAGATCCTTTTCTATCTTAATCGGAGAAAAAAAAAAAAAAAAAGAGAGAAGTAGTGCACAGACTAACTTCATATCCTTGTTTTAGTAGGTGATCTTGGAATACTACTGTATAAGCTCTGTATGATCTTAAGGAAATGTAAAATGGGATAGGGTAAGAAGAGATGCTGAGTTCCTGGAAGTATTATATTATGAATAAATAAATTATATTTGTAGAATACTTGAGTTAATTTGGTGAAGTGTTGCCCATATTCGACTACCAGTAATTCCTCGGGTCTCTTAATCAGTACAAATTACATTGTTTCTTTGTAGACTTTTTCCTTTAAATTAATAAAATATGTTAAGAATACAAATATGTTAGGAAA
Organism: Aythya ferina; assembly: GCF_964211825.1. Lineage (NCBI taxonomy): Eukaryota > Metazoa > Chordata > Aves > Anseriformes > Anatidae > Aythya > Aythya ferina. Next base: position 82,279,748 of record NC_140299.1, read on the forward strand.
ATAAAATTGTTTCAATAAAATAAATGGATTTGAAAATATATCTTTTCTTAAATATAGTGTTATAAGTAGAACATGATTTTCTATGAAATGATTTATGGTTTTGGTGTCCTTAAACCATAAATCTGGAAAGTATTTCAAGGAGGTCTTACAGTGTATGTTAAAATTTCTGATTCCTTTGATAGCAAGAATTGTGCTTCTATTCATAAAGCATTATCAGTACACAAGTGTAATTGTGTAATTATTTATATATAATATATATATTATATATAATTGCACTACATTATATTATTATTATAATTATTAACTACATTATTATTATTATTATTATTATTATTATTATTATTATTATTATTATTATTATTATTATTATATTATATATAATTGCACTACATTTATATATATATATAAATGTAGTGCAATTATTTGCAGCTTTGTGGCTATTTTACATGGTGTCATGTGAGAATATCAAGCACAAAAGACCTATGGATTTTTATGAGAAATATGAACAGAGCCTTGGATTTAAATGCAAAAGAATAGAGCTATGTTACAACCAAAGGAAAAGTTTGCAACCTCAAAGCAAAAGGTGTGAGTTTCCCATGTCAATCCCACAGCTATTTGTATAGGTGCTTGAAACCCACAACAAATATAAGAGGGAGTCATTAAGTGCTAGATTGAGAAAATTAGCTTTTTGTATCTTTGATCAAACATTTTACATGAACATGTAAAACTTACATGAATTGCATAACAGACATAGTATCACCATGAAAAAGGATGCACTCAAACTATTTTACATATGTAATTTCTGAATGATATATTAAACAAGTCCAGTATAGTCCAGGTAATCCCTAATTTTTATTTATTTTATTTATTTATTTATTATTTTTTTTACTTGAATAGAGAGTCCATAAAAATTTTTGCAATTTGCATGCTTAGCAATGTACAAATATATGGCATTTTCTCTTTTAAAACAAATGCACACCACTTATTTTACCAATCAAAGTAGATATCACTGAATTACAGAATCATCTAGGTTGGAAGAGACCTCAAAGATCACCTAGCCCAACCTCTGACCTAATACTAACAAGTCCTTCACTATACCATATCACTAAACTCTACAACTAAACATCTCTGTAAGACCTCCAGGAATTGTGACTCAACCACTTCCCTTGGGCAGCCCATTCCAATGCCTAACACTTTCAGTAAAGAAGTTCTTCCTAAGATCCAACCTAAACCTCCTCTGGTGCAACTTTACCCCATTCCCCCTTGTCCTGTCACCAGGCATGCGGGAGAATAGACCAATCCCCCACCTAGCTACAGCTTCCTTTAACGTACCTATAGAGCGTGAGAAGGTCACTCCTGAGCCTCCTTTTCTCAACCCCAGCACCCTCAGCCTCTCCTTGTAAGACTTGTTCTCCAGACCCCTCACCAGTTTTGTTGCCCTTCTCTGGACTCACTCGAGTACCTTGATGTCCTTCTTCTAGTGAGGGGCTCAAAGCTGAACACAGTGCTCGAGGTGCGGCCTCACCAGAGCCGAGTACAGGGGGTCAATTGTTTCCCTAGTCCTGCTGGCCACACGGTTTCTTGTGCAAGCCAGGATGCTGTTGGCCTTCTTGGCCACCTGAGCACACTGCTGACTCATATTCAGCCGACTATCCACCAATACTCGCAGGTTCGTCTCTGCCAGGAAGCTTTCCAACCACTCATCTCCCAGCCTGTCATGCTGCTTGCGGTTGTTGTGCCCCAGGTGCAGGATCCAGCATTTGGCCTTGTTGAACTTCATGTGGTTGGCCTCAGCCCACTGGTCCAGCCTATCCAGATCATCCTGCAAAGCCTTCCTACCCTCGAGCAGATCGACACATGCACCTAACTTGGTGTCATGTGCAAACTTACTGAGGATGCACTTGATCCCCTCATCCAGATCACCAATAAAAATGTTAAAGAGAACTGGCCCTAAAACTGAGCCCTGGGGGACTCCACTAGTGACTGCCCTCCAGCTGGATTGAACTCCATTCACCATGATTCTTTGGGCCCGGCTATCCAGCCAGTTTCTAACCCAACAAAGCGTATGCCAGTCCAAGCAAGAGCAGCCAGTTTCTTGAGGAGAATGCTGTGGGAAACAGCGTCAAAAGCCTTGCTGAGGTCAAGGTAGACCACATCCACAGCCTTTTCCTCGTCCACCCAGCGCATCACTTTGTCATAGAAGGAGATCAGGTTCGTCAAGCAGCACCTGCCTTTCATAAACCCATGCAGACTGGGCCTGATTGCCTGCTTGCCCTGCAAGTGCCGCGTGATGACACTCAAGATAATCTGCTCCATGAGTTTCCCTGGCACTGAGGTCTAACTAACAGGCCTACAGTTTCCTGGGTCCTCCCTTCTTGTAGATGGGAATCACGTTTGCTAGCTGCCAGTCGACTGGGACCTCTTCTGGTAGCCAGGACTTCTGATAAATGATGGAAAGCGGCTTGGCCAGCTCTTCCACCAGTTCTCTCAGTACCCTCGGGTGGATCCCGTCTGGTCCCATTGAATTGTGTACATCTAAGTGCTGTAGGAGGTTGCCAACCATTTCCTTGTGGATTGTGAGGGCCACAATCTGCTCCCCATCCCCTTCGACCAGTTCAGGGTATTGCTCATCCAGAGAACAACTCGTCTTCAGTTTCCCCACTTATCAGCAGGGTTCACCTGATTTTTCATATAGACATATGGAAACAGAAGTATTTTACAGTTATCTTTGACGATGACATACAACTATTCCTGAAGACATGTGCATATTTCTGTTTTACAAGGAAACAAGAAGAGAAACCACACAGCTGATTCCTTGACTTTCCTATTTATGTGTGACCCTTTGATTTTCCATTGCCTTGATTTTAAGGCACCAGAGCCTGGCAGATTCTCATGTTTTATTTATTTCACCAGCAGACCACAGATTCTGTATTTTAGAGGTAAACCATAAACACATTTTCTGATTTTTTTAATTATTTTTATTTATTTGTTTGATTCCTAATAAACAGTAGATTTTTTTTTTTTTCTCTAAGTTATTGTATCATCAACCTTGATTTTTCTTAAAAAAAAAAAAATTCTTTTTTACTTAATAAAGATTAATACCATACTTTTTTTCCCAGGAAAGTTGAATGTAATACTGATTTTTATACCACCATTCATATTTCTGCTAGCTGAAATGTGAGGTGTCCTGAAGACAAAGTGCATTATCATGCATTTAATGTGCATGAGTAAAAGTGCTCATAAAAAGAAATTATTATATTTTGCTGTTCCTGTGAGTGTCCACTTTCTGCTGACTGTCTGGATTATAAGTGAATGGCAATGTTGCTCACAGTGCAAATAGTTCTCATGCCACTGTTTGGACTTCAGGTGAACTTCAAAAGACAGCTGGATTTACCGGGGAGCAGTTAAATGTTGGGCCATCCACAAAGCCAACATCTACAGTTCCATGTTATATGATGTGCTTCTCTTTTCTCAGTTCCTCTAAACCTGTGCGTTTTCCTTTATATATGTTTATACAGGGTGTAAAGTAAATATCTTTTCAAGGACCCAAAGTCCAAAAACTTTACTAGTGGAAACCAGATCTTATTAAATTAGGGTTAAAAAAATATGTTATCTTTGGTGCATTGTCATAATGGCATTTCATGTTTCTATCTTCATCCTGAGGCTGTAAAGTAGACTAAGAACTATAAGGAATAAGATAAAATAAAAAGTCAGGTCTCAGTCCTGCTTTCAAGAAAAAATGGAGAATTACTGGAGCAACTGAGCTTAACCTTCACATTAGGATATTTTCCTGAGTAGAAATATTCAGTGTGTAGCTGAATATTTCATTGTGTACTCCTGAAAACCTCAGGAGTAAAGAACAGTCAGTTACAGCTTTTTTTTTTTTTTTTTTTTTTCCTTCTCTGTTGTTGCTGAAGTATTTGGCAGCAGGATTGAAATCAAACTCTTAAGTACAGGACAATATTTCTGTCTGCTGATATTAGAGCTTTTTATTTTATTTTATTTTATTTTATTTTATTTTATTTTATTTTATTTTATTTTATTTTATTTTATTTTATTTTATTTTATTTTTATTTTATTTTATTTTATTTTATTTTATTTTATTTTATTTTATTTTATTTTATTTTATTTTATTTTATTTTATTTTATTTTATTGCATCTGTAATTTGGAGCATCCGAAAACTCTCCTAAGTGCTGTAGGAGGTCGCACAACACTTGTACGTCCCATGGCCAAACACTAGTTAACAGTAGGTTGGAAACAAACATTCATCCCTTGTTCACTTTTTGAAGCTCATCTGATATGTTTTTGTCAAAGTTGTATGGGAATTCAGAACCACTGAGAAGCTTTTCATTGTGCTTTATATCACTAATGTGAATTGTGAATTAAGGTCTTGCTATAGATATAACTACGGAAAAGGAGACAAGGTAGAGTTCACTTTAGAACTGATTTATCCAGAGCAGTGGTGCAGATCCTTATTTTTTAGCAAAAATTAAGAGCATATGTTCATCTCAAATTTGCAATGAACTGCTTCACTAAAACTACTTATATCAATACTGTTAGTGGTTTCAAGTGACCCATGTTCCAATAACCTGTGAGTGCAGACCCTTTTTCCTAATTAAGAATGTTTGACCACAAGAGGGAGTTCCTTGCCAACTGTTTACTTAGGAAAGTAGCGAGTATGGAAAAGGGATGCTCCAAAGTTAGCAGATACTTTCTGTTGTCGAAGGCTAAAACAGGAACTAACTGATTTTATTACTTAGAAAGAAAGCCAGCCAGAAAGAAAGAAAGAAAGAAAGAAAAAAAAAGAAAGAAAGAAAGAAATTCTGAAGAAAATAATGTTTATTCTAAAAATCTACATGAATGTCTAAGATTTATTTAATGGTATACATGCTATTAATTTAAAATATATATAAAGAAATATTATAATTAAACAAATGAGCACACACACTTTTATATTTACATGTTAAGATATGCTATGACTTATTTTGAAGAAATATGTTCTCTGAATTAGGAAAACAATCATTTATATCGAATGGATTTCACTATTTTTTTTCATATTTATCCAAAATATAGTACTTCAAAGTATTCAAGTAATACTTCTTGTTGTTTTTGTTCTTGTTTCTTTGTTTAAAATTTTTCGCTCTCATATCTTACACTGCTGATCTTAATCACTACAACTATTCTTAAAGCTGTTGTTTGAAACTATTCTTTGCAAGAAATATTTGCATGACTGTACATTATAGAGTCCTGGTTAAGAAAATTCAAATTTCAGAACAATATTTTTTCTCATTCTGTGTTAAACTATTTTTGCAACAACATACTACATGAAATCATACATTTTTGTCACTATTAAAATTTAGCCTGACTACAAAGTTCAAGTTCAACTCATAAGAAAAACTTAAATAATCTCCAAGAGTCATGCAGTTTTGTAAAAATATTTTTCCACTTTTTCTTAATGAAAATAAGAGAATCCCACATAAATCTTACATGTATTTGTGGTACCTAAAATCAGACAGCAATATAAACTAAAACAACTGATGCAAAAAGTACTAGCTAAAAATTCGTAGTAAGTGGAGAAAGAAAACAAGCCAGAAAATACACGAAGAAAATACAGTAAGAGCAAAAAAATGAATAAAATGGAGTGGGAGGAGGGAGGGGGTACTCTATGTACATTAAAAAGCGCACAGATATGAGTCCACCTGTCACAGTGTGTGCTAAAAAATCAGTATCTTATATTTTAACTAAGCTTTGGATAATTGGGTGACAAATGGAATTTGCTGTGTGACTTGTGAACTTTAAAACACTGTAAAATCATTTTCAAAGTCCAGTAATTGCCCAGAGCTTGTTTGGCTTTACACCAATAATCTTTTCACTTTATTTGTGCTTTACAAATATTTAAATAAACTTCATAAAACCCTTGTGAAGTAGATGAAATTTTTGACTTCATGTTATAACAGCACAGATACACACAGAGGGAGAGAGTAGGCTAAACTTTTGAAAATGTTAGGTATACCCAATAGCTATAGCAGGTAGTCTACTGCCCAATTTCTGTGTATATTTTAAGTATTCACTTAATTGGACCCCTAAAATATAACGGTCTAGTCCTAAAGCTAAAATGTCATAAGTGAAATAAATTAAAGCTCTGAATGCTTGAAACCTTTGTCAGTTTCTCCTTTGCCTTACCCAGCTTGTGAATTTCTGTTTTTCTTTATGTAATATTTGAAGCACATTTTTTTTCATCAGACATCCTTATTGTGAATTCAACAAAAGGTTGTTTTTATGTAGCATGATTGAATGTTAAATATTTAACAAATAAAATAGCATGACAAAATAATTGGAAAATATGATGACTTATGTATTTAGTCCTTTATTTTATAAAGATTGGAATTCACAAAATGCAAGTTTCTCTAAATAGAACTATGACATAATATTTATGTCATATCTATGACATATATATATATATATATATATCTATGTCATATTAATTCTAACAAAGTGCCATAATTTAAGGCAGACGTATACTGCTTTTCTTTACAATTAATCTGTATGGGAGAAAATAACACTTTAACTTTTGTCTTTAGTTCCAGCTATTCCAAGATTAAGTGATTTTTTTCAGTGTACTGTGAAAATAACTTAAAAGCCAAAGCTGTAAGCTCTGTAAAATATCTCACTTCCTGTAACACACCACTTAAGAGAGTTCAACCAGACTGAATTCTCTGATAAGACAAAAGAAAGGACTTGCAAAAATGAAAAAAAATTGCTTCCATATTTTGGTAGTGATAGTGAAAAATGAAGCATAAGGAACAAGGACTGTGGGTAGGAGAAAAGATTTCGTGTTTGAATATGTTCTGGTGAATGCAAGACAGAAATTAAAAATATTAGGGTTTCATCGTCTTCAAATCATAAAAATGTTCAACTTTCTATTTATTTATTTATTTTCTCTCATGACTCAAACTCTTCACAATTAATGGGATGCATCCATTATTTATTTGAACTCTCAGAACTTGCAGAGATTAATCTTTTATCTGCTTTATGTTAAAAGTTGCATTTTTGGAAGCATTGACATAGCTTTTGTGATTTCTTAAGGTCATAATAAAACATTTAAAAAAAATTAAAAAAAAATAGATCAACTTTTTTTTTTTGAATATCTGTGCAAGTTGTATGAAGGCCTTAACTTGTGAAGATTCTTCAAAAATTAAATTATCTGAAGGAATGAATGAGCTTATTGTCTTCTCTTACAGTAGTTACTGCTTAGAAAATAAATTCTTAGACATACATTTCTTTTTTTATACATATTTTTTACATCTTAATGCAAAGATGTTGAAAATCAGAACATTTTTCTAGAATATGCAAGGATATTTTATATAAGAAAAAACTTTCAATGACATTTTTATCAAGCTTTTGAAATGGGTTATAGTCAAACATACAACTATACAACACAATGGTAAAAATAATTACTAGCAAATTTCATTCTAATGACCATAACTTTTCATTCATAATCTTTTCATTTATTTATTTTTAATTGTAAATGATGATTTAGTACAAATGTTGAACAAATTTACATAGTTAATGTAATGGTTTTCCAGCTCATTCTGCTTTTCTGCAGCATGTAAAAGTTATATATTCCTGACATTATTAAAATAATGAAGGTGCAGGTAGTTGCAGTTTTTGGTTTTTAATTGTTTCTTTCAACAGGTAGAAGAAAAAAAATAGTGAAAACTGTATAAAATTACTTATTTTTAGAAATATAATGTAATTGTCTCTTCAAGGTATAAAACAGTTTCAATACTTCATGTGTAAGGCAAATTAACTGACCATTTTGCTTCTGACAATTATTTTTTTTAATATACAAATCTGTTAATCTAGGCACAACTTACGATTTAAAGGCATTAGCTAATTAACTTTATCATCAGCAGTTATTCTTCAGAGACAGAGAAAGTGGATTATTGGAAGTCTTGAGCAACTCAGATGTAGTGTCAGCTTTCAAAAAAATGAAATGTATTCCCCTTGCCTTTCAGTTATTTTAACTTAATTTAGTACTCGGGAAAGGAAACACACCAAAGGGTGTGAATACTTTCTGAGGTCACCCTTTCCCACCCCCACAATATTGGGGGGAGAGGAGTCTACAAAAAAATAGAGTCACAAATTTCTTGGGCCTATGTGCCTATCTGTATTTTCATGTGGATATGTTCAGATGTTAATTTTTGCATTCTGATTTTGCTAAAGCTGTTAGCCTTCAAAAAATATTTCTGTTATGTATGTACATAAGCTTAACCAAACACGTTTATACTTAAAAAAGGAGAATGTATGATTCTTCCCATGCATTGTTCCTCTGATTTGATTGTGACCTAACAAAAAATCATCTTGCATAGAATGTTTAGTATTACCTACTATATAATTATTTATATTTTTAAATTTATTATTTAAAAGGCAAAGTGTTTATGAATATCTAGTGGGAATACGTTTCAGATCAGAAAAACTCTTTAGAGATGGGATAATGGAAGAAGATAAATGTACAAAAAAAAAATACAACAAATGTATTACATTTGTAATACATTTATAATACAAATATTGTATTATATTGTAATACATAATATTTATAATTTTATTTATTTATATTATAATATTTATAATTTTATTTATTTATATTATGCATTTATAATACATAATATAATATACATAACAATTGTATTATATTGTAATACAAAACACAACAAAATAAGACCAAGCATAGAAAACTGCTGGATTGTGCATCTGTAGAATAACAAAATGCACAATTGTTATATTTTGATAGATCTAAAAACTGGAGTAAGGTAACAGAGAATATGACCTGATATTTTTCAAGTAGTGTGATTGAAAACAGAAAAATATTTTTAATAAGGTGGTGACAGAAACCATGTTGTTAGTACCCTCTCAGAGAGAGTGTTTAAATATTGGACATTTGACAAGGTCCTCTGTTCAACTTTTGGAACATATCTCTGAAAAGCTAAGACAAATATCTATTGTAATTGAAGGGAAAAAGGGGCAGGGCAATAGAAAGTGCAAGCCCGTTCAATTAAAAGACTAACCTGATGGTTTTATGCAATGAAAAGTTAATGGACTGGCTTGGTTTCCATAAAATAGTACATTTTTTTTCATAATCTGAAATGCTTCATGGATCTTATATGAACGTACCTAATGTTTCAGGAGCATTACCTCTTCAGAGCTGTAATCACAGTGTGTATCAATAAAGATAAAATACACTAGGCCACTGATTCATGTGAATCAGCTGGAAAACTCAACGACAGAAACCTCTATACTTTACTGATCTTCCAACCACTAAATTTATGGACAGAAGTCAAGAGAGTTCATTCTGGAAAAAAAAAGGTTGGGGAGACAGTTGGCTGCTGTAGCTAATCAAGTACTGGACTGTCTTCTCTATTTCCCCCATAGGTATATGCCGTTATATTACTCAAATTGCCGTTAATACTCAAACAAAGAAACAAACAAAAAACTAGACTATTACCAGATTTACTAAAGCACTGTTTGTATTTGAATTTTTATTTTCCATTTGAGCATATCTTGTATTTACTTCATTTCCAGAAATTAAAACAGTTTCATTACTATTTAGTGTTAGCTACTAAAGATAAATATTTAACTTTTACATTTGCAAAGTTAATGCATACTGCCTGAGCTATCTTGGCTTGGAATTTTAAAATAATTTTTGTGGATATTTTAAAATAATCTTCTGTATATATGTCACATTTCACAGGTCATTATACGTATTTTTACATTTCCGTTTTCTCTTATTTCTATATATATTTTATATATATCTATATATATTCTATATATATTCTATATATATCTTTCCTCATGTATAGATTGAAAGACAGCATCATTTTATTTCTATCTTTGGCTTTTCACTTTTCACTTCTCACCAGGTTGGTCCTAATTTTTGAATAACAAAAGTAGTTCTTTCTGTCTTTTCCTTCAATTTCATATTTTCATAGATTTTTTAAGGGAATATTGCTTAAATTATATTGTAGTGTTTACCCTGGCACCATTTCACTTCTATGCATTGTCTACAAACCCTATATTTTTCTGCTAAAATTTAATATTGTAATAGGTGTATGCAGCTGAGCTTAAGATATAAAAGGTGATCTGTTATTGAAATTAATGGTTAAATAATGCATTTCTTATTCAGCCATGGTTTCAGCTTAATCTCAATTCCAAAATCAGTCCTGTGAGAAGAAATCTTAGAGCTATTATTCCACTGATTCCACTCAAGATAGTAGTAAAAATCATTTCCACCTTGTGGCCTTTCAGACACTTAGGGCTGTTTCATCTTCCTGGGGGGTTACCAAGTTAAGAAGTATGAATCCCCTAATTAACCCTTAAATACCTGTCTGTGTTTCTATATGTTTATGAAATAGTCCTGATATTCATGGAATGACGAGTTGGATAAAATGACAACAGAAGAGAAAATAAGGAGGACCATGGTATTTCTATCTTATATAATTGCAATTGTAAGGTGTAGTACAGAAAGAAAAAAATGTATTGTTGGTCTGTTCCTTTAGTACAACTAGAATACCGTTTTGTCTCATTGCACATTTTTATTCAAAATAGTTTTCAGCAACTGAAATATATTAAACATATTGTGGCCCATCCTCAAAAGACAGGCATTAGATTCACCAGCTATGTTTTCAAAAGATGTCTTTCTTCTGTTTGTGAATGATTTTAAACTACTTCTGCTTTCTTCATTTAGTTGAGTTGAAGAGAAGGTGTTCATGGAGTAAAAGAGGAGTTATTACTTTCCTGCCAAAATCTTCTTGAATATTCTTCCTCTGGTATAAAGTGTTAATCTTCAGAATTTATCTTCAGCTAGATCTTGTCATAGTAAAATCGCAAACTCCAGAATCATTAGGATTCTATTACACAAAATTTCTTTATTCCTTCCTATCCAATAGTAGTTGGAGTTAAAACACCCATCTTGGGTCTTATGAAGCCAATATTATTTAATTTCTGCTTGCTGTTTATGACAACTTACATCTAGTAACATTTTGTTCTTTGTTTTAGCAGTGAATTATGTGAGTTCTATTGCAGTTTTATCCAGATGTTTTCCAGACATCCAGACTAAGGATAGCCAACCTTTATAAAAAGGAAATATTCTTCACAGCACAACAACAAAAAGTCATCATGCTTACCCGAAATAATGTAAGAGCTGTATTAGGAAGCAAGTTATATTTTGAATTCATGTTTAAACATATGGATGGATATTTATTATATAGCTTATCTTAAGATTGAAGGCCACTTTCTGTAAGCAGCACCATTGCACTTCTCCTTGCCTTCATTACTTGCAGAACTGACCGCTTCAATCTTCTAGGGTATTCTAAATCATCTGCAGATGCTCATCATCTGAGTGCTGCCATCAGAGCACTTTTTAGCACACATTTTAGCTCACATTTCTACCATCTTGCAATCTGCACGTTGGCTGACTTTTTGGCACTACATTGATATGGAAGTACCATTTGGAATGAATTGGCCACAAGCAACCAATTCAAGTCCATCTTCCTTCAGTATTTATCTAATGTGTATAGCTGGATTTATTTATTTATGTGTCCTTCTATATATAATACCTGCTGATGTTTTTATTGCTTCTGATGTTTTATTTTTCCTTTGCATATTAATTTCCAGTTTAGTATTTTCTCTTAATTCTCTTGATTGTCCAAGCAGTTGACAGAACTCTTCTCCCTCCTTTCTCCCTCCTTTTTTTTTTATTTTATTTTTTTATATATATATATTTATTTTTTTTCCCCAGCAAATTGCTCTCTGAGGTGCTATGAGCTTTCTTATCAGTGTAAGTTTGATTTTAAATTGCAGGTTGTTGTAAATAGTGTTTTCATTCATAATGCTTTTTTTTTTTTTTTTTAATCAAACTATAAAATTTTTAGTTCAGGGCTGTAATATATATCATCTCTTTAGAAGTAATTGTTTCGTCTTCATTTTCAAGTGCACTTATGCACATGCAGTTGTATGCCTATTGTAGTTAACTGCTATGTATGTACCAAATCATGGTTTTGAGTACTTAAGTAGCTAACTGTATTCATGAATTGCTATTTGTTTCTAGAACTTCCTGATTTGCATGACAATTATGAAAGCTGTATACACAAATTTTGATTCAACTGTGCACTTATTTTTGTGTGCATGTTTGTAAAACTCAATTTGTATATACAAATTTCCTAAGATATTATTACAGGAACTGGTAATTCTTTATTTATGATAAATTTGCATGTAAGTTATTTTAGCAAACTATCTCAGAAGTCCTTGCATAAATAATGTGAAAATGTTCCTCACTGCTGTTTCTTTTGGAGATGAAGTCTACATCTCCTGAAGTTAGATATATTTACTGTAGTTTTTCAGCTTGGTGAGCATTATGCTAATTACTAGACTTACTATATGTCAGTTACCCCAGTTATTAAGACAGAGTCATGACGTCTTTAGTTTATATACCTTCTGTCTTCAGGATTCTTCCTGTCTTCATGTCTTCACAGAAAGGATGGAAAGTACCTCCTTAATATTTGTGCCATTGCTGTGGGTGACTTTCTGACAGAAGTACAGCCCTTCAAGCCCAAGACCATTTAGAAACTTCCTTTGTGACTTGGCAAGTGCTCTCAATCACGAAAGCACTCAACCAGTGTTGTGTCCTCCCCTTCACCCCACACTCTAAACAAGTCCAAAATGTACTGCCTATCACAAATAGAGTTGTGGCTTTATTCTATAGTCAAGGTGGCATTCATGTGTTTGTCCAACTCTGGATTTTGAAGGGTGTATGCAATAGACAATTCCACACCTCTTTGAACTTTGACAAGTCTGAACATCTCTGCTTATACAGAACTTCCTTGCAATTTCTGCAAATATTTCACTGTTGTAAGTTGAATGCATTTGACTTGTAACTGAATCATTTTTGTTGGGTTTAGGACTATAAAATCTTAGCATATATAGGAAAAATATATTTCCTAGCTTTCTGTGAAACACAGCATTCAATTCAATTTCATTTCTTTTTAGTTCAAAAGCTTAAATCACTGCAGAGTCTTTGTTAAAGAAGGTCACATTCCCCTACAATAGAATCCCTTCAGAGGCTGATGCCATGTATAAATTCTGTTATGTTTACTACACTATAGTTAATCAGCCAAAGTGTGAACACAGCAAGGGAATGAATCTTACAAAGGTCCTAGACACATTTAACTACCTTCTGTGAATTAGCAGTCCACATTGTTCAAGCCCTCAGTCCACCAAAATTGTATACCATAACAGTCGGGCTATTTCTGTGTGTGAGGAAAACATTAAGCAGTAAGTGCTTACGGTTTAAAAACTAAGCAAAAGTAAATAGTTGACTTGCAATTGTCTTACAAAATTATCATAGAGGAGATACACAAAACCACAAGCATGAATACATGCTCTTATTTATAAGATATTAGAAAGTATGGTGGGTTGAAAAAAATGGGCTTAAGCCTTGAACTTTTAATTCTTTCTTTGGTAGACAAAGTACAGTAGATTAAAGCAATACCTTTTATTGGATCAACAAAGAATGGTCAGGCTTCGAGACCAGAAAGGTTGCATCTTCAGTTTTCACTTTATTGATCTTGCCCACTGTTCCTTACAGTCCAGATCAACTACAAATATTTTCTGTATGAAAGGATGATACCTTTTTTTCCTCTGAGATTTAATGTTTCTTTTAATGTGATCAATTTAATGTGATCAAAAAAGTAAAGAAAGACTTTGTGTAGAGAACCACAATCAAAAAAAAAAAAAAAAAAAAAAAAAAAGTAAGAAGAAGAACACTTTTATATTAGTTGTTTGGTTGATTATCTCTGGAAATACGGAATTCATTTTTAATAGCCAAAACTATAATTATGTGCAGAAGCATGTAATTTTTTGATTGCTCCTTTTTGTTGCTTCAGTATATCACAATATTCATTTTGGGTTGCTTTTGGAGACAGGAGATTTCATATTAGAGTGTGAGAACACAAAACACTCCCATCAAACATTCAAATCAGCCTAACTTTGTCCCCTTCCTCCTGTTCCCCCCACAAGCCAACTTTTTCTTTTTTGTTTGTTTGTTTGTTTGTTTAACCTTTCTGCTGTCCAAAGGTAAGTATACAGGGTAAGTATTGTCCCTAAGGCTAGGTGACATCTTACCTGCCTCAGAACATTCACAGTTGTAAAAATTTTGCATTCCCATTTAATTCTCCCATTTCAATGATTACACAAATGACCACAATTTTTAAAACGGTTCAATTACCATTCAATTGGAGAACAAAATAGACAGTTTCTCTGAAGTTTTTTGTTCACTTGAAACAAGTGACAGGCCATGTGACAAAGAAAACTAGTGGATATGGAACAAACTTTAAAAGTCTAATTTTTTATTTTGCCCCAAGTAGCATATACTAACTGAAGATCCAGTCCCCCATAGTTGCAATGCAGTACAGAATGGGAAGCAAAGGAGAGAGAAAGCGAGTAAAGCTGTCATCAAAGCAATACCACTGGAATCATCAAAGTAATACTACTGGAAGGAATTTGTTAGATATAGATATTGAAAATGCCCAAGCACCTGATTGCTAATATACAGACCAGCATGATAGTTGTCCCACACCCTGTCTCTGTGACTCTATTTTTGTTATTCACAATCTATGTTAACTTCTAGAAACAATATAAAACACTTCTACTTGAAAATTAACATTTATTTCCACCAATACTCTGTTGTATTTAGTTGTCTTAAATGTATCTAATAAGATTTTGTGTCTTTTTTTGTTTGTTTATTTGTTTGTTTCCATTATCATAGAATCATAGAAAGGCTTGCCACCCACTAGATCAGGTTGGCCAAGGCCTTATCCTTGAGGTGGTAGGTAAAATATCATTTGGTAGGCAAAACATTTCCTGTTTAATCATCCACCTAAAATGTACCCTTTCGTATCTTATAGTACTTAAAAGTGTGTTCTGTTTCAACTTGGCACAACATAATTTTAATTTTCTTGGTAACTGAAATATATGGAAGTTCTGATCCCATTTGTTTTAAGCTTGTACACAGATTCTAATAGTTGATTTAACATATTCCACATTGTTTACAATATTATTGTTCAGTATAACTGAATTATTATTATTTTTATTAATTACCTGTTAGCCTAAAATAAGAAAAACATTTAAATTATAATGCATGCTATGTCACAAAAGATATAGACCCAAGTTTAAGCATCTGCTTCCAAACTTTTAAAATGTTTTGCAGACTAGAAAAACATATATCATAAAATCTGCAAATAAAGCAGCATGGTTGTGCTGTATGCTTTAAGGTATAGAGACATGTATACTTAGCTGCAGAAAATAAATGAATCTGCTGAAAGTCGTGGATGTTCTGAAGAAAATATGAAGTTAACTTTGGAGAAAACAAATCCAGTAATCCCATGGTCCTGAAAATAACAAATTATGCACTTAGGATAATAAATATAAATTTTGACAATGCTTTATTTTAATGACACATGAATTAAAACTGCATTACAATGAAATTGCTGCAGAACATCCACATTAATATCAAATGAATTCATTATGACCAGCACAGTTACAATGAATACTAAATGAATTAATAATAATGAACCACTTAAAGTGTTACCTAATTGTTTTATTTCATTTTTATGTATATTTTTGTCCAAATTTAACTGTTAGGTTAATAGAGAATGACATCTAGTAATTCATTTCGACACCGAGTGTTTGCAAGTGATTACTTTCACACCACATCCAGTCAAATCTGGTACATATCCAACACTGATCAGATGTCTCAAAAAGACCCACCTATTGCCCTGGATATTTTGAATCATGTTGATGTAAAATGTTCAGCCAAGATGTATTAAAGATTTAACAACTCTTAATGGTTGGTGATAATGATATTCCTTGAACTGACAGTACATCCTTCTTCACAGAATCCCAAGCGTTTTATGCAGGTGGTTATTAACAATATCTTAAAAACAAAGAAACTGAGGGGAAGCATACTAGATGTCACCTATTATGCATGTGATAACAAAATTGCTTTGCTGCAGAAACCTGTGGAAACTTCAAATCCCCCAAGAATTGTCCTAGTCTTTTAGTCTGACCACTAAGATGTTTTGCCATGTCTTACTCATTGCTTTATTCTTATGAGCCATATTTTGTAACATTCTAAATCATCTTAGAAATGACACCTACAAGGACAGTGTGCATTACATCTCCATTTTGCGTTAGCAAGGCCTATATCCTTTTTTGTACCATGTTCTGCAAGAGAACCCCCAATGAAGGTCATCAAATGCAATCTTAAGAGGTAACAAACTTTTCATGGCTAAGAAAAATAATTTCTGATGAAACATTAACAGCAATAAGGAAAAAAAAAAAAAAAGACTTTGCCTTATGAAAAGATTTTTGTTTGTTTGTTTGTTTATTAAACATGTTAATTTACTTATACTTCCAGATGAAACATCCAGATGAAGATTTATTTTATCTTAAAAATAGAAAAAGAAGTACTTAAGCTGTTTGGTAGCACATATTAAAAATGATACTGTTAGTAAGAAAAGCGTGAAGATATCATAATTTCAAGTTTAGCATCTGGTCAGAAAAAGCTTTTTAGAAGTTCTGGATAAGAAGGAAACCCAAAGCAATTGCAAAAAAATAACATATCTATATATATTGTTTTAAAACACAATATTGTTTTAAAAATACTTTTAAATAAAATCATTTACCTTTATCTACTCAGAAGTTTTTAAGAAGAAAATATTTGCATTCTTAAATATGGTTTACCATGAACTCTGGGATTTATTTATTTATTTATTTAATGTTTTGTTTGTTTGCTTTGAGTGTTCTACGACTCATAGGTCCTTTATATTTAAAGGAGAATTTAGGACCTTTGAAAAACATAATTTGCGGTTACATCTCCATAGAATCACTGAATGGTTTGGGTTGGAAGGGACCTTAAACATCATCTAGTTCCAATCCCACTGCCATGAACAGGGACATCTCCCAGCAGACCAGGGTGTTCAGAGCCTTGTCCAACCTGATCCTGAACACCTCCAGAGGCGGATCATCCACAGCTTCTCTGGTTGTCCTGCTGCAGTGCCTCATCACCCTTTGAGTGAAGAGTTTCCTCCTAGCATCTAATAAATCTCCTCTCTTTTAGTTTGAAATTATTTGAAATTTGAAAACACTTGTCCTATCATGATCTGTTTAAGTAAAAAATTGGACTCCATCTTTTTTATAAGTCCCTTTTAAGTACAAAAGGCTGCAGTCAGATCATGCTGGAGCCTTCTCTTCTTCTGGCTGAACATCCCCAACTGTCTCAACATTTCTTCATAGGAGAGGTGCTCCAGCCCTCTGATCATCTTTATGGCCTTCATCTGGAAACTCCCTAACAGCTCCATATTCTTCTTGTACTGAGGGCCCCAGACCTGGATGCAGTACTCCAAGTGGGGCCTTAAGGGCAGATGTCCTGGTTTCAGTTAGGACAGAGTTAATTTTCTTCCTAGTAGCTGGTAGAATGCTATGTTTTGGCTTAGGATGAGAAGAGTGCTGATAACACCCCAATGTTTTAATTGTTGCAGAGCAGTGCTTACACCAAGCCAAGGACATCTCAGCTTCTTGCTCTGTCCTGCCAACGGGCAGGCTGGGGCTGCAGCAAGAGCTGGGAGGGGACAGACCGAGGACAGGTGACCCAAACTAGCCAAAGGGCTATTCCATACCATCTGACGTCATGCTAAATGATATATAGGGGTGTCTAGCCGGGGGAGGGGGGCCGGACTGCTCGGGGTTAGGCTGGGCATCGGTCAGCGGGTGGTGAGCAATTGCATTGTGCATCACTTGTTTGTACACGTTATTAGTAGTAGTATAATTATCATCACTGTTGTTATTATTATTATTGTTATTATTACTTTCCTGTCTTAATAATCTGGCTTTATCTCAACTCACGGGCTTTACTTTCCCGTTTCTCTCCCCCATCCTGGAGAGGGAGGGGGGAGGGTGAGCAAACGGCTGTGTGGTATTTAGCTGCCGGCTGGGTTAAACCACTACAGCAGAGTAAAGGGACACAATCACCTCCCTCAGTATGCTGGTTACTCCTCTTTTGATGCAGCCCAGGGTGCAGTTGGTCTTCTGGGCTGTAAGTGCACACTGCTGGCTCATTCTGAGTGTTTTGTCCACCAGAACCCCCAAGTCCTTCTCTGCAGGGCAGCTTTCAATGTCTTCTTCTTCCAGTCTGTCCTCATGTCCAGGATTGCCCTGACCCAGGTGTGGCACCTTGTTCTTGGATTCATTGAACTCATTAGGTTCACATGGGCCCATATCCTCAAGCTTGTCCAGATCCCTTTGGATGGCATCTCTTCCTTCTATTATATCAAGAACACCACTCAGCTTGATGTCATCTGCAAACTTGCTGAGGGTGCATTTGATCCCCTTGTCTATGTTGTTCATAAAGATATTAAATACCAACGGTCCCAGGACAGACCTCTGGGGGACAACACTCATCACTGGCCTCTACACGGACATAGAGCCATTGACCACCACTGTCTGGGTGCAGCCTTCATGCCAAGTTCTTATCCACTGAATGGTCCACCCATCAAGTCCATCTCTCTCCAATTTGGAGAAGTCCAGGCAAATGACATTGGTTGGTCTTCCCTTGTCAACTGATGCAGTCACTCCTTCACAGAAGGCCACCAAATTGGTCAGGCATGATTTGCTCTTTGTGAAGCCATGCTGGCTGTCTCAAATCACCTCCTTGTCCAGCATGTGCCTTGAAATTGCTTCCAGGAAGATCTGTTCCATGATCTGGCCAGACACAGAGGTGAGGCTCACTGGTCTGTAGTTCTCTGAGTTCTTCTTTCTACCCTTTTTAAAAGTGGGAGTGATGTTTGCCCTTTTCCATTCACCAGGGACTTTATCTGACTGCCAGGACTTTTCAGATACGATGGAGAGAGGCTTGGCAACTCCACCACCCTATTCCCTCAGGACCCTAAGATGAATGTCATCAGGCCCCATAGTATTGTACCTGTTCAGTTTCATCAGCTGGTCTTGAACCTTTGCTTACAGTAGAAGGGACTTTGCTCACCCAGGCCTCATCTTTGAGCTCCAGGAAAAGAGAGACAAGGGAATCCTAAGTAACAGTGAAGACTGAGGCAAAAAAGTTGTTGAGTACCTCAGCCTTCCTCATGTCTGTTGTTACCCATTCTCCCTTCTCATCTGTCAGAGGGGGTACAAATTCCTTGTTCTTTCTTTTTTTTTTTTTTTCTGGCCAATGTACCTAAATAATTCCTTCTTGTCATTGTATTCATCCCTTGACATACTCAGTTCCATCTGTGACTTGGCTTTCCTGCTACATGCATATCCAAACTACATCCCTGTACTCTTCCCAGGCCACATGACTCAGATTCCACAGCCTGTGCATTTCCTTCTTGCACCTTAGTTTGACCAGCAGGTCCTTACTCAGCCATCCCAGTTTTCTGCCCTCACTGCTCTCTTTTGTACACAGTTCTTTTGCTCTAAGAATATCCTTAAGGAGTTGCCAGGTCTATTCAGCTCCTTTGTCCCAAATGACAATGTTCCAGGGGATATCATCCATTAGGTCTTTAAATAACTTGAAGTTCACTTTTTGGAAGTTTAGAGTCCTGACTTTGCTCTTTCCCAGGCCTGTATTCATCAAGATCACAAACTCGACCAGGGCAGGGTCACTGCAAACCAGACTGCCTCCAATCTTATGCTCTTTAATGCATTCATCTGCATTGGTAGACACCAGGTCCAGTAATGCTTCTCTGGTTGGTTTGTCTAATACCAGGAGCAAGAAGTTATCCTCAGCATGCTCCAGGAGCCTCCTGAATTGCTTACAGACTGCTGTGTAGTTTTTTTCAGAAGATTTCCAGGTGGCTGAAAGGACCATCATGATGAAAGGGTTCATCAGGATGAAAACATGTGAGCACGATGCTTCTTATAGTTGAAGCAAGAAGACCGCATCAACAGCCTCCCGTTGATCAGGCAGCCTGTAGTAGATGCCAGCCACTAGGTGTCCTTTACTGGTCCTCTCCTTAACTTTTACCCACAAGCTTTCAACCTGTCCATGGCTCTTTCTTAGAGACCTCTGTTCACAATCAACCCATTCCCTAACATAGAGAACAACATCTCCACCCCTCCCCTCCATTGTACACATAACATCACTAAAATAAAAACTGGGCCAAAGGAACCATAAAGGATGATTGCAAATGCTATACAGGGATCTTGGAGAAAGATTCATCCATCTTTACTCAGTTAGCAGAAATGAGTTGCAAATTATGATGTTCTGTGGAGGAGAAGGAAAAACACCAATTATTAACTAGCACCAATTATTTCCACTATTCCTATTCTATCATTCCTTGTAGGCATGGCTGCAAACAGCAAGAGTAAAGGACAGATGTGGAGAAAGTAATTGCTTTTTAATTTCCAAAATCTGGTGTCGGGAATGTGATTGAGTAGTAGAAGCAGAGATGTGGAGCAGCAGTAATAGAGTGATAGAGTGGAGTCAAATAGGAAGCTTTCTTCATCTTCTCTTCCTTCCAGCTACATTTTCACAGAAACCAGAGAATCTATAACAGAATCTGAAAACAAACAAACAAACAAAAAAATCCCTGCAGATTTACATTTTCCCTAAGTGGTCTTTTGATACTACAATTGTTTTGTAGTATAGAACCTGTAATTAGCTATTTGGGTTTTGCCTAAACTTGGGGGTACTTGACTTTAATTACCAATCAAATGTAACACTGCATCTGCATTCATGCACTCATCAGTACTAACTCACACATACAAACCTTCTTTCATCTGAAGACAATAGAAAATTCTTTTTATTTGTTCTCACTTAGTTCTAACTGAAAATAACAGATGCTGCTAAGAAAGTTTGAGTGTTATGTTTATAATAGTTCACAAGGCAAAACAGCCACATCCAAAGAGAGAGGAAGTTGGGTTCAGAGAGAATTTAAGTGTTTTTTATACTTAAGTGCCAGGATTTGGGGCAGAGAGGCAAACATACTTCATCTTGGTATATAAACTTGACCAGTAAGTACTAGTTATGTAGTTTGTATGGTGTTTCTATGGTGTTACTGCAAACTGCTGTAGTTTGGATCTTATTTCTTCTCCATCATCTTCACAGACACTCCAGAGATATGGAAAGAAAGTAGGTATTTGTGAAGGTAAAAAGGGTTTTACTGCCTGTTAAACCATCTAATTCTCCCACCTCACATCTAGATTCTATGGGACTGAATTGAAATGAGGGTTGTGGGCCATCTGGGGACAATTTCTACCTATTTATCAACCCTGAGCTTTTCAAAGTAAGCATCTCTTCATTCTCATTTCATCCTTTCTTTCTCTTTGGCAGAGGGTATAGACGCAGTGACATAAATGCAGTGACATCAGTAACCAAGAGCATTTTGATACCTCTTGAATATCGAATTCCATGAGTGCTAGAGTCAATGAAGTTCCATTTCCTCCAAATATACATCCTGCAGTCCACTGATCTTGGTATCCAAAAGGTACAGTTCCTTATAAGATTTAACCAAAGCTGAAACACCTAATCTCTCTCCATCGGTATTCATTAAGCTGGTAGAAAATAATTATTTTAAATTGTCTTCTCTCTCACTTACAGTATTTATGTGCACATACAGTATGTGCTCTCACAAGCCTGAAACAAATCACGCTAACTATGACTGTCTAACTATGCCAACCGAAAAATCAGATTTTTTTTTTTTTTAATTTATTTTATTTTTCACAGAAGAATGGAAAACAATGTGACCAGTCAGTTCTCTTTAGATTTCCAACTGTCTGGCCTTTGTAGGAGCTCACAGACAGGAGCTTTTTTGTTCTGTTTCATGCACAGGAGCAAGCTTCAATACTTATCACTTTAGCCTTTTGAATTAAATATTTGCTGCTTCTCTTGTGTGTTACTGGGATTCAGTCCTGTATGTTATCTCAACCACTTCTGGAGAAGGAAACAAACAAACAAGCAAAAAACCCACAACATATTGAATAGTTGGAGAAAAAATCACATTGTTGTATCTTCACTAAAATATTTGGCTAGCTTCAAAGAAGACTGAAGTCTTATGATGGGCTGTACCCTACAGAGGTTTAGGGAGATCCTTCAAGCGGGGTTCTGTGAATGTTGAATGTGGTACTACACCTATTGACATGGTTTGGCATTTACAGTGGTGTGAAATCATAGACTATGGATTTTTCTCCTTAGTTTGTTGATTGACAAAAGAACTTGTACCTGTTACTGAGATTATCATGAAAAGGCAGAGAAACAAAATCAGAAGAAATTGCTTTCATCTGACATATTTTTGTATAAGTATTCCTCTGACATCCTAAATATTCTGTAAGAATTAAATTTTGTCCACATTTCTTGAATTACTAGGATGTTATACATTTTATAGGTCTATGCATATGTATTTATTTTGAACAGGGCAGGAAGCCTCAGTTCATAAATGCAGACATACATGTATTTAATACTTTTTTTTTTTTTCAGTGGACAGAACTTGTTCCAGGGGTCATCTATGTTTTCTTGTCCTAGAGATGCTGAGAAAATTTATCCAACCTTTATTTATTTATTTTTATTATTGAGAGCAAGCGGTAATGCATAAAGTCTTCATACATGCACAAAATATTAGGTTAGAAGCATAATTAATATAAAAAGATGCAGTGAAATAGAAAGGTGGCCAATATAGCCAGTAAAGCATATATCAATGCCAGTTATCATATTTCATTGGAAGACACTAAAGATTGAAAATCAAGCATGATAATTATTTAGTCTCATTCCCATTTAACCTGAAGGTTGTATATTAAAGAAATCAGGTTGATTGTGTGAGCAAAGAGAATGAGTAGCTATAGTGAAATGTCAGTGTGGTTTTGCTTCTGTCTTTGCTACTGGTCATCCATCTAGGATGTAGCATAGCTGTTGGCTAGAACCATATAAACCTTAGGAATCTGGGGCTTTATCTTCTGTTCACTATTTTATACTCAAAGATGAATGGCAACCAGTTTTCATCTGCAAGAAATGGAAACAGTTGTTACTAATCTAAAGAAATGTTGTTGAAGCATTAGTTTTAGAGAAATAAAGAACTTCACAATGTTACAGTAAAAACTTGCCAAGACTAGAGAATATGGAGAGGGAAGTGTTCTAAAAGTGTTGGTTCATCAAAACAACTATGTAAGTGAAAACTTTTAACATATTTTTCAGTATTTCAAAACCATTTTCTCCTTGTTTTGAAATATGTTACCATAAAAGTTTTGAAATCGTTCAACTACCTTATTATGATTTTAAAGATGAAAAATAATATAGGTTTCTACTTAAAAAATTAGAAAATATCACTTATAAAAGTGATAAAAATCCCAAGCTGACATTGCAAACTTAATCCTGAAAAAATATGTTTGAATTTGGTCAAATTACCATCATTCTTTCCAATTTGTTTCAAGCAAATTCTAGCAGGTTTATTTTGCGTGTGATTAAAAAGGGAAGATTTTTTTTTTTTTTTTTTTTTTTTCCAAAAGACTGTAGTTTATCAGAACAGAAAAATTACTTGCTGTTCAATGAAATGCCAAAACCTGGATTTTAGGGCTACTTGGAGCCAAAGATATTTAATGAAATATTTCTCTTCAAAATGTCAGTAGCAAAATTGTTAATTAGGTTCCAGTTGCAAAGCTGTTATTCTACCAAGGGAGAATACGTTCTTAAATTCAGATAGCAAAATGTGCTGTATAGAAAGATAAATAACTTTCTTTTTTCACCCTTATAGGATGAAAAATAATAATAGCCACATTTCTTCTACAATTAGAAAAATATAATTATATCTATTTTGTCCTTTATGTGTGCAGCCATAACATTAGGAATGAAGGGCTACTGAAAATAAGATGCTTGAGAGGTGGCTTAGAGGAAAATAGAAGACTGTCTTTCAAGATTCTGGAGGAACTTTTAATCCATAAATCCTAGTCTTGTTCAGAGCCAGACTTCTACATTAAGTTCAAACATGTATCCATCTACAGCATTTGAATTTGTTCTACCAGCTGGTAGGATCCAGTATTGCTTGGACCCCAAAATACAAGATGACATTATATAGAAATCTACCATTTTTATAAAAGCCTAATCTCATACATAGGCATATTCATTAGGCATCTCCCACTTTATAATATAAATTTCTTGACTATTTAAAGTTAGTTGCTCATTCATGCTCATACATGTACGTTCCTGCTCTCAGATGTTTTACTGTCTCATTTGGCTGTAGGACTATGGAGATAGATAGTCCTGAAGTCATCCAGAAAAGGCACACAGAATAGGGCAGCAGCACTGGAAAGAGGTATTAGGATATGGACAAGGACCAAAACCAGAATGAAAGTTATGTCCCACCTGCCAGCCAGTACAATAGGCTAGCAGACCTATAATAGGTTTATAACATTTACTGTCCTAAATTTTCAAGATGAGTCACTGCCCAGCTGTTTCTTGAAAACAAAATTTGTCAACACAGAAAAAAAAAAAAAAAAGTTTTATATATTTCCTAAGAGACACAATTATATCTCAAAATCTTTTTTTAAGAAAACTTTTGAATTTTTTTCTATTCACAAAAAAATTCTTTTGATGTGGACTTCTGGTCTAGATCTTCTCTGTCATCACTATGTTTTGAGAGATAATTTTCTGTAAAGAAACTTTTCCACAAAGACAGAAGTTGTAAATAATCACAACAAAAAAATCTGACACCAAAATATGCTTTTTGCTGTGGAGTTTAACTGTTTAACTTGTAGTGTTTGTGGGCATTATATCTTTATTACTGATGACACTTTTTCAGATGTGAAAAATTTACATAAAACCCTAGTCACCACTAAAATTCATATAAACTTCTTGTGAAGAGACCTTAATCAGTGTAAAGTGAAATGAAAACAGTGAATTAGTCAACGTCAAATGTATTATTTTAGATGAAAATTTACCCTCAGACAATTCATATTTAGTGTGTTCCAGAGATTAAGGTAAACAAGTAGTGAAATGGCCCAAAATGAGTCATGAACCATGATGTGCTTGTTGTTTTGCCCTATAATTCCATGGTGATCTAGAGCTTGGAATGCTATATATCCAAATGTCATTTCAGGATGCATCATCTGAAGTTTAACTGCTAAACTCTTGGACTACTTAGGTTTTTACTATGGTCATTCTTCCATGGATGTCATGAGAGACTGCTATAGAAGTGTAATGCTCTTCTTAACTACTGGAAGAAAATAAACTACAGGTATTTATTTATTTAATCAATCAATCGGCAAAGCTAAACTTTTGACATTGCAGACAGGGCATCAAGTATTAGGCTAGTATTGGGATTATAATCTAGGAATTTGAGGTAGATTCAGACTGACCCTGTATAATTTAATAAATAGAAAGCCCTAGAGAAAAATATCTGGCTTTATGGTAACATGTATTCTTTTAATGACAGTTTATTTTTTTTTCCCCCTGAATTTCCCTGCTTGAAGCCAGCTGACCATAGAATACAGCAATCTCCACAGAGTATACAATAAAACAAGCAGGAAAGTCATCAAGCACACAAAAGACCAATACAAATTAAATTTCATTCTTATTGCTTTCAAACATTCTTATGTTTTCCTTTGAGTTAGTATGCACTGATTAGAAAAGCTGAATCCTGTTTAATGTGCCCAGGCTCAAACTGGGAGTTTTCAGTGAAAACAATAACCAGGACTCAATGCATTACCTCTAGAGAATTTCTGAGCCTCACAGAACAATCAGCATCTGTACTTGCATGTAAAATCAGCATGTGCATCTGTACATGCTTAAGTCTGCTTTGCACTTTTTACGTTCAGAAGGTGCAAAGAAACTGCAAACACAGACGGAGCGATGCTTGGGTTGAGGGTATCAGTGCCAAGGAAGGCAGTTCAGCATGTTAATTGCTTCTGCTACTTGGAAACATCTGGAGCTAACACTGAACTATATAAAGCTAGCTGAGATCACTGCTGAGTTCCACTCTGACTTTCACTTGCACATAAAGCTGAGTTTTGGTGTTGCACTTGGCATGTAGATTTTTTTTTTCCCCACCTAAAGATATATGTTTTGTCTTAATGCCTAGAACAAGATGCCTTTATTAGACACACATGCAACAAAGAATTACTTAAAGAGTGTCCATTGAGTCTGAATGTTTGAAGCTCAGCCTGCAACAAATAACTCTGAAGAAGAAGTTAATAAAAGTGCACCACAGAAATTCTCAGTATCTCAGTGTCACAGCTCAAACTTCCAGTTCTGGTGATCATGATTCGTTTTTATGTGTTTTGACCACAGGACCAGTGCAGGTTGCAGGTTGCCTTTTAAACAAGATTGCCACTTTGCTCCAACCAAGTTCTGACCGGTAGAAATCAAGAAATTTTCTTTAGCCAAGCTTACTTTTTAACGAGATCTGTCAATTCTGAATCTTAAGAAACATTAAGGTCATTGATTATCATCAATAGGAACTGAAGTACAGTCATCATATTAAATTTCACATGTAGTGTAAGGACAGCTGAACAACTTCTCTATTTTCATTACCATTGATATTCATTATGTTTTCTGTGCCAGTGCAATTCTTGTTGAAGTGAAACAAAATAAATAAATAAATGAATAAAAATAAATAAAAAAAAAAAAAGGAGAAAAGAAGTGAAACACTCAAAGACAGAGGAAATTTCCTTTCCTTTCCAGACTGTGATAACAATTAAAAATAGAAAATCATTGAACAGTGTGCTCAACTACATAGAAATTAAAAATTGACATGAAAATAGACTCAGGCAACAAGTGACAGAATTAAGAGTTATCAGAAGGATGAAAATTAGATACTTTATTTTCCTTTATTTGTTTATTTATTTATTTTTGCCCAATGCCAGTCCTATTTCTTATTTATCTAGTTTTAATGAATCATGCCAAGGAGAGGTGCTAATTGCTGAATGAGCAGAAAGTATCTGACAGAAACTATTTCTTTTGGCAGTATAGCTGAATCCATGTTAGAATCAGTCTTTTCTGAAAAGCCCAGTGTTGGATCAGATTCATTCTCTTCTTTCTGTAGTGTGCATTTAATAGGAATATTAGTTGGAGTATCAAAGCATTTGCTCAACAAAAAATAAGAAATGCATATCAGTCCTTTTTGTCTAATTAATTTTCTGATGTTCATCAGATATCCTTTCTCATAAGCAAATTTTTTGTAGAGAAAAATATACTGTTCTGAATCACATTGTGCATTACTGAAGAAAGGATCTGAATGGTAAAATCGAGGAAACTTTAACAATTCTGAAAAATCCCATATGTTTCTTTGTGAATAAAATTTCTCAGTCCAAACTGCCCGCATTTTTTGATGATACACAATTGCAGTTGTAGAGACAGTTAGATTGGATGAACAAAAGGAGTTGCATGTGTACATACACATGTTATATTGCACCACTGTTAATTTGAACATGCAGATTAGCTTGGCAAATGAACAGGAATTTCAGGAACAGTCCATACTTGTAGATAAGTACAGAACAGTGCAGATGGGGTCAATGGGAATTGTGTGCACCTGGGTCTGAGGCAGATTTAGATGTTTGGGTTCTCTTTTCAGTCAGAATTCCTTTGCTTAATAAAACAATTATTACGTGCTGGTCTTCTCTAGAGTTCCAAGAAATTAAAATTATGTAAATGAACCACTTTTGAAAGAAGTCTCTTTAGTATTTTAACTTGGTAAGGCCAAGAAACTTTTATTTCCCGGAAAATTAAGTTTTGCAGTTCAAGCAAGGAAAGAGACTCCTTCCTCCTTCCTGCTTCATTCTTTTTCTCCTCCAGCAAGCCCACAATTTGCAGAAAACCACAGGAGTTTCAATTTCAGAGTTGTCCCATGGACACTGTGGAGCTGGTTAAACCTTATCCATGCAAACTGTTAGATAGGACTGGTGCATGCCTGGGTCTTTTTGTGGGGAGTTGTAGGGAAATCTTCAATGGATAGCTATAAAATATCTTTGGAAATGTGTACATGACCTTCATATGTGCTGGGCTTAATATTAAAATTCAGTACCATCATTAGAAAATCTCTCGTTTTCACAGCAAAATATAATTAACATCAGCATTATCCTCTATAATGCCCTAGAATTTTTAGTCAGTATTAGTGTTTTTGTATTGTTATATAAATAAATAAACACGGACATAGATATTTTTCTTTGTAGAGTGCAGAATTTCTCCCCCTAAGTATCTCAATGCCAGTTTCTTAAAGGTCTGTAATACAGAGTATTAAAATGTTTTAAGAACTGCTACAAACCACCCTGACCAGCAAATATTTTTTGAGAGAATAAACTTTCTAGAAGTCTAGCAGTGCATTGATGTATGTTCTTGTTCCCTCATTTTGAGCTTTTGCCAGTGGTTGCAGACTACAGACCTTGTGTAATCAGAGAGGAGATTGCTGCCTGTATACTCCAGGTATAAGCTGCTGTGGAATTTCTGTCAGTAAAAACAACTAAAAGTTTTTGATTGTAATTTATCTAAACCTCTCCCTCAATGTATTCTTTTCTGTCTCTTTAAATTAGAAGGGAAAAAAAAAAAGTTCTTAAATCTTTTAATAATTGTTATTATTTTAAGTGTCTTCTGGCTATTCTGTTTTTCTTCTTTTGGGGGTATGCTTTTAAGTTTAGTTAAAACACTTAAGCCAATTTAGGCCAATTTTTAATCATTTGATAGGATGGTTAGTACTGTGCAAGAAATACAGATGCAAGTCTGGACAAAAAATAAATAAATAAATAAACTGTCCTGACTGACACAGCTAGAAAAAGCCCCCTTGCTATTTTTCTAGTCATTCCTTTTAAAGAAAATCACTCTTTAGTTACTCATTTCTTTTCCCCATGGTCAGGTTGGCTGCATCTCCAAACACTTGTAAGTACTGTATGTTCTGACATATCCTGAAGTCATGCATTAGCACCTTTTCATTCAGCAAAGGGTGAGAACAGATATCTTTTGGCAGCTGACAGCAGGGAGCAGGCAGAAAGGAGGAGAGTGAAGCTGTAGGACTAGGACACTGTGGTGGCCTAGTGGCTAGCATGGCTAATGTACCAGCTGTGAATAACCTCGTGTTTTTTTTGTTTTTTTTTTTTTTTTTATTTATTTTTATTTTTAATGCCGTCTAACAGATGTCTCTCTGTCATTGTCATGTCCTCAAGCTATCCTAGTAAATGATTTGTGCATTATAAGTGAGTCACTAAGGTGGCAATTGAACCTCTTCACAGCTCAAAATTGTTGATGTGTGCACAGAGAGTGCAGTGTGGGGGTGTGTGTGAGAAAAAGAGCAGGAGAGAATGAGAACAAGGGAAAGAGGGATACAGGGAGGGAGGGAAAGAAGGAAAAGAAATGTCAAGGTTACCTTGTTTTGCCTGGAGAATCAAAAGGGAGAGCAAATTAACTGCTGGCTCTATTTGGTCTTTTGGATATCCCACAAAGGGGCAGCTCCATCCTACTCCAGCAGAAGTACATATCACTTTGAAAGATTAAAAAATGAAGAATGCAGTGATCTGTATTGTATATACACTTTATTCCGTGGAAAGAATGTTAATAAATATACTGAGAGACTGCAAAGTTTGCCAATATAAATAATGTGGCATTTCAAAGTCTGTCAGTAAAAGTAATTGAATTTTTCAATGTAAAAATGCAGTTCAGTTATAAATTGGAGTCATGCTTGACATTAGTTGGGCATTAGGAGATATTAATTAGATACTGCTCACTTCTTCTTTCTGATTTCTTTATATTAAATGAATTATCAGGAAAGAGGAATTTGCAAGCATGCAATTTAGAGATTTTTATTCTTGAAAACAAGCTGCCTGGTAATTTTAGTGGGGGAATAAATGTCTTTTCAAAAACCTTGTCAGTGTGCTGTCTGCAACATGCCCTTCCCAATATGAACACAATATGGAAAAGCTAATCCATTATAATACTTTGTAATGATAATAAGGTACAGTGAACAAGTAGCCTAGGGAAAAAGATGGTAGTAGTCACCTTTAAACAGAAAGAGAATAGCAAGTAATTGTACATTTTTACAGTAGGCTGATGACAACATTTGCTATGACTTTGAACTTACTTTGGCTGTCACTGTTCTGGCAAATATTCTGCATATCAATCAGAGAGTACATTTCCTGCATGACATTTGCAGCATAATGTATAAAATTCACTTATGTGATCTTTACATGTAGTCATCCTGTTTATGTGTAAATATATTAGTCTCCACATATAGCTTGCACTGTAGAGGCAGCTTTTAACCCTTCAGTTGGGTTGCAGTGACCTCTGTCTATCCACAGACTGTTGCTCTTCTGCTGCTGGATTAATCTTCAGCCATTTGTACTGTTGACTGTGAAGTTTTTCTGGAGAAGCTAAATACAATCCTGGTGTACAATCATGCGTAGCTCAACATTTTACTTATGTTGAATCATATCGTTTTAAGACCATACACCTAATTACTGAACACCTTTGCACACTTTCTGATAGCTGCACCAATTATTCCCGTAATCATCACAGAATATTTGGCATCTCTTTTGTTTTGTATTCACAGAAATCTTCAGGGTCAGTATTATTTGTGCTTGGTCTCTGGCACTGTGTACAGTTGCCATGCTTGTTGGTCAGTCCCCACCCTCCTGGATGATGGCTCTTGCTCTTATATAATTAACTCGCTACAACAGGAGTTTGATGTCTGCCAACTTAAAGTAAATCCTGATCAAACAAAGCTGATGTTCACTTGCCCTTCTCAGCTGAAAGAGATTTTGTTTTCTTAGTTCTTGGATTTCTTTCTCCCTCAGAGGTTTTTTCCCACTTTTTTTTTTTTTTTTTTTTTTTTTTTTTTTTGATAAACAATTCAAGGTGCCTTCAAGAAGTACATAAATATGATACTCTGAATTATTAAACATAAAAGAAGTAAGAAGTTTCTGCTTAAACAAAGAAGGAGTGAAATGATATCTGAAGGTAGAGAGTTAAAAATAATATTAAAAATTAACTTGGCAGAATCCACTTTTATCTTTGCTTAAGGGGAGCAAACACTTGTCAGAGGTACCCAAACATTGCCAGAAAAATATCTGTGTGTACACAATGTATACTACATATATATGGCCTCAAAGTATGTGTATAATCTGAAGAGAATTTAGAGAACATAGCACTGTGCAGCTGCCCAGATCACCATGCCACCATACTTCAAACTTTTCAGTCTGATCCTGCTTCTTTCTGTGATGGCCACCTCCTTCCTTAAGTACTTTGAAAACTAGAACCTATATCCTAAAACTCGAGACCTTCTGGAGGGGAATATTGATCTCTATCGTCATGAGGTATTAATTTCTCTGGAAATCCTGTTCTTCGTCTTCTATTTGCTGAATATTTTTGCCGAATATTTTTGCCTACAGATATATATATAAAAGTTTGGCTGTCTGCACCAGCTTTGACACAGAGAATATACCTCAGTTTGAGCAAGGCAGCAGGAGTTAAACACTCATATTTGTGTAATATACCAGTAGTTGCACTTTGGCCACTGAGCTGACCAAAAATCCCAATGCTGTTCTGAAACTACTGCAGAAAGTAATGTGGATATTTTCACTCAGAAGGACCAATAAATAGATCAAAATCTGTGGTAAATTAGAGCAGCTGGATGTCTCTTGGCTAGCCCATAACCTTATCTTAATAAATATGAGTCATGTGGTAGTTCATAGTTACTCTAATTCATGCAAAGAAATTACAAAACTCATGATTAATACTGGAGCGTTTCTATGCCATTCTGCAAGTCATAACTTTTGGGTTTCATCAGCACTCAATATCAACAAAATGCACAACTTGTTTTTCAAAAATTAAATGTAAAAGGCACAACATACTTCTGCAATAATCTTATCTCTCCCCAGAAATTATCATTGTGTAATAAAGGCAATTAAGTCCCTGTTATCTATTACCACATAGTTTAATTTATTATTCGATCCCCTGACACATACCATCTGATTTACATGGCCTCCCTGGTATTTGTTAGGTTCAGTCCTTACAGCAGATAGCAGTTAATGTAATGTCTACAGCAAAATAAGTATATCTTATTTGTACACTCTGTGATTTAGCTATCAAACTCTGTAAAGTGGAGAACACCAAAGGAAACTGATTTTACAGATATAGTTAAGTCCAGTAGGCTGTCTTAATCCTTGGTTTGTTTTTCTGTTTCTATATTTATTTATTTATTTATTCATTTTATTCAAGAATCTTCCTTCTCACATCTGCAAGGTATCTCAGCCTGTAAGCTATAAATCAACCATTTCTAGAAGCTCAATTGCTTCTAGGAAGGTCTGTTCCTCCATTTAAATCCCCTATACACCCTCCAAATGTCCTTGCTGAAACTCTGAGTTATATGTCATTTCACATAGGACATTCACCTCCACAGGAAATTTTCCAGTTTGAGTCAAATGGGTTATTCAAGATTATATATTTTAAGGACTGAGAAGAGGAAATCCAACTCTAAGGACAATGAAGGACAGAGTTTTCTTCTATCCAATGTGGTACTTCATCACTATTTATCAAAAGCAGAACTATAGGAAAGGAAAAATTATGAAAAAGGACAATGACAAGGAAAAAGAAGAAGAAGAAGAAAAAGAAGAAGAAGAAGAAGAAAAAGAAAAAAAAAAAAAAGAAGAAGAAGAAGAAGAAAAAGAAGAAGAAAAAGAAGAAGAAGAAGAAGAAGAAGAAGAGAAAAAGAAAAAGAAAAAGAAAAAGAAGAAGAAAAAGAGAAAAAGAAAAAGGAAAAGGAAAAGGAAAAGAAAAAGGAAAAGGAAAAGAAAAAGGAAAAGGAAAAGGAAAAGGAAAAGGAAAAGGAAAAGGAAAAGGAAAAGGAAAAGGAAAAGGAAAAGGAAAAGGAAAAGGAAAAGAAAAAGAAAAAGAAAAAGAAAAAGAAAAAGAAAAAGAAAAAGAAAAAGAAAAAGAAAAAGAAAAAGAAAAAGAAAAAGAAAAAGAAAAAGAAAAAGAAAAAGAAAAAGAAAAAGAAAAAGAAAAAGAAAAAGAAAAAGAAAAAGAGAAAAGGAAAAAGGAAAAGAAGAAGAAAAAGAAAGAGAAAAAGAAAGAGAAAAAGAAAGAAAAAAAAGATCCTCTCATGCCTATTTGAGGATGCAAGCTGTACAAGCTGAGGTACTTTGAATTGCTGCTGAGCAGTGTTTTTACTTACCATACAGAAATAAATGAAGAATTATGCTGAAGTAAGTATAAGTGAAATAGTGACCTACAAGGGTTTATGGAAGTAGTAGAGCTGTGGAGTGTATACATTGATGTCCCTCTTCTCCATTTTCAGGTCAGCTAGGAATCTTTTTGGACTGTGAATCTCTAATGTTGATGAGATGTTGGTAGAATTGGCTTCTCTTCCTATTTTCATATGCATGCGCATGAAAACTACCCATGAAAATTAAACCATTATTCCTTTCAACTCATAGAATCATAGAATCATAGAATATCCTGGGTTGGAAGGGACCGTCAAGTTGGAAGGGACCAAAGGATTAAGTCCAACTCCTGGCACCACACAGGTTGCACCAAAGACACTGACACTCCCCCACTACTATTTGAAATCTTGGAAAATGCATTTTGATAGTTAAAAAGTTCTGCGAGGTTCTCAAAGCTCTTTCAATGGACAGGTGAAGATTACTATTGAAATTCTAAAAGATAATGAAAACTCAGAAGGATTAGATGAGCTGCCCAGAGTCTTACAGAAAACATCTACTGTGGAAAACACTGCTCAGAGACCTTTATTTTTCATCCTTTACACATGCTCGTCCAGATTGTTACAACAGACAACGTGTGGCTACATCACATTTGTTTTGCAGCAGTCCATTCCTCCTTTATTTTTCTGAAATTGCTTCTTAAATTTATTTACAGTCTTCCACGTTAAGCCCATTGAAAGGATGTCTGCATTGTGCTGGTGAAGTCAGTCCTGGCAAAACTGCTATTCAAGGGCAATAACCCATGTCCATGAATATCCTTTAGCCTAATGAGTTACTATACATATAATTATTTTATAAGCCTAGGTGTATGTTACAACAATTTCCAGAACTAATTATAGTATCATCTTTATATCAGAGCTTGGGGTAGCTCATTTGTGAAAGTAACTTAGCATATTCTATTTTCTTTTAATTTACAAAGGTTTACCTTGAAAACCAAACACAGATTAAAGATGTACTCTGCTGCTTTGTGGTGGTGTTTTTAATAAAATATTATCCATGTTAAAATGTAAATAAAAAAGAAAATTGCTTCATTCATCATATATTTTAAGCAGTTAAAATGAATTGACTCTCCTTTGACAAAACATCTGACCAAGCAAAGTAAACATTTGAGAAAATGTTTAATGAACTCACTGTCTAAAATGCTGTTATTTTAGAGCCCATTACTATGTGTTTTAAATTAATTGAGACTGCATTACTTGAAAGGCCTTCTCTCCCATCCCTACCCCTGCCCCCATTTGTCCTAACGTACCAAAAATAATTGACCTTTGTAACATATGTGGGAGCAAAGATCTTCCCTGATCAGGAACGCTGGCTGCACAGTCAAACGTAAGAGCCCACAAGTGGAGGAGTAGCTATTCATGAATCTTCTCTCCATAATCATTTGTCTAGTGTCAGTTCAAAGTCAGGGAACTTGCCAAAGATCAAACACATTTTTTTCTTTAAACAACTCTTATTGTAAATATTCTAGCTGGTATTCATTTTCTTTTTCCTCCTGTTCTGAAACATACATATTTGCTATGGTAGTAATGTTTGGGTTTTATAGGTTGAAGGAAAATGTACTGCTTGTCTGCAGAGTTAGATTATTTCAAATAAGGATATGTAATCCTTTGGTACTGGAAACTTGGTGAAATTCAATTACATAAAAATAAGAAAATAAACTCCCAAACCTAGAATGCATAAAAGCATGAGAATATAACCTTAACATAACAGTAGATGCCAATCTAATTTGCCCTTTATGTGAACTTTAAAACTTATCCTGTTTATATGGTTTGGTAATACAACTTAATGTCTTAGATTTATACTTCATTAATATTCACAAATGGCAATATATATATATGCTCTTCCTGTGCATATTTCTAATTTCTAATAATTTCTAATATCATATTTCTTTTTTGATAGCTTTAATATTCTTATTCTATAGAAAAGTGAAGATGTGATTATCAGTACCATTTTCAAATCACAGATTAAAAAACAGCAAAAACATCAAGGCTCCTTTTCAGGTCCATTATGTGTTTTCAGACACATCAAATTCCCAGTGTTCAACGGAACTCTTCTTCACTCAGCTGTCACACAGCTGTCTTCACACAGTCTTGAAGCTGTCCCACTGCAGGCTGTGTGGCATGATGGTGTTTGTAGTGAGCTGAGAGTGAGAGTAGTGTGTTTCCATGAGGGGATGACATCATGGTGG
The DNA here is from genome assembly GCF_964211825.1 of Aythya ferina. Taxonomy (NCBI): domain Eukaryota; kingdom Metazoa; phylum Chordata; class Aves; order Anseriformes; family Anatidae; genus Aythya; species Aythya ferina. The sequence goes on from NC_140299.1 coordinate 82,315,171, forward strand.
AAGAGCTAGGTATGGAGAGGACTCAAATAAAGAAGCTGCACTCATATGGCTTGGTAAGACAAACTGACTTAGTGGTGAAGGTTGAACTGGCAAAAATGGCACCCAGTCCTGGATGGCCAAATGTAAACTGTGAGAATGCTTTTTTTTTGTGTGGCATTCAGTGGACATATATCATGATATAAGTTTGATTGCCCTTTCTAGATCTCCCTGCACAGCATTATTTTTTGAATTCTACATATGCTAAGAGACTAAAACACCTATAATGTTAAATGTTTATGCTTGCAGCCTTCACTTCCATCTGTTCCAAAAGAGACAGCTATTCTTATTCTGGGTTTTGGTACTGTTCATACCAACTTTTTCAGATGGAGTCTGTCTGGAGAACTATTCAAAATCATGTTTTACAACAAAATTTTCATATTAACAATGTGATGTGGGATATATTATAACTGTGAAATATCAAGCCATGTCTTAATCTCTACTTCTGGATGAACAAAACCTGGATTCATGGACTTTTTAAAGGGTGATCAGGGCAAAGAGGAGATAGCCAGACATAAATTTTTAATCAAGGTACATCTTGCCAATTAAGTCTTTGCAAGACAAAATCTAAAGTATCCAAGTCATCCTTGAAAATTGGGAAGGAGTCTTATAAAGTTAAGATTATTGATAAAAGTTTTCAGAATTTTTATCAAAGAATTGAACTCCATTTTAAGCAGGCTGTTTTGCATCAGTGTAGCTTGAATCATAAAAACAGAGCTTCCAGAGCAGAGGCTGTTTCTTAATTTTTGTGAATCAATGCTGAATCTTTTTTTTTTTTTTTTTTTTTTGGTGAGGGGTGGATACCACTCTTTTTTATCTGTGTACATGAAACAAAAGCAGACCGATATTTGTTTTTTTCTGACTTTCTCATAAGACTGATTCTGAATGAATCTGTCTTGATTCATTTTGAGTTAGGTAACAGGGAGATAGATGATAGATGGAAGTTCTGGATGCAAAAAGTTATTATGAATAGACAAATCTCATATAAGTATTTGAAAGAATGAAACTGGAAATAAGCCAAAATTACCACTTCACTGATATATTGTACATATATGAATACAGAAGTTGAAATATTTGTATGTGATACAGATGTAGACTCCTTAAAAAATGAGAGAGAGAAAGAGAGAAACTCACCAGAAATAATTTGAGGGAGAATAGAAGATATATCTTTAAATGTTTCTCAATTCATTTATTTACATTATCTGATTATTTATATACAAGATATAATAGGCTGTTACATTTTCTTTTATGTTTATAAAAGGCATCACTCATGCAATGCATAGTGTATGTATAATGCTAGTAAAATGGCAGTGCTCAGTCTGCAACTTGATTATTATACAACATTATACTACAAAGATCATTACACTGTTATTGTTTTACTACTCTTCTATACATTAACTATGCATTCTACATATCATTGCATGCAATGAAAATTCTTTTATGAGGAAATAAATATAATTAAATTTTTCATATGGTTTAATATGATGTTGAACTCTCTATTCTCTACTATTAATTTAAATTTTTACTTCAATGTCTGTTTCTTCTGTTAAAAAGAATGGAGTTAAGTGGAATAAATAGCATGCAGTGTTTAAGTTTCAAATCAATGGTTGTTCTGTACAGATGAAAGCAGTTATAGGAAGAAATATTTATATATAAACCAGGTAAGATTAGACAAAATTTATAATTTCAAGGACACTAACTGTTGATATAGATTGCACAAAGTCTGTTTGAACAAAAAAAACTCACAAGAGAATTGTTTTTGTTCTGCATGTAGATTAAGTTGTGGCACATATCTTAAACACTTCATTGTATACTTCTTGCCACAATCATTTTTCATTGGATTATGAAGAGATGACAGAGAGGAATGGGACAGGATGGAATTTACCTGAACTGACAAGAACAAAAGGTGTTTAATGAAGACTAGAATATGCACTGAAGGTCACATAAGAAGAACATTGCCTCAATATTGAAAGTCATTTGCAATTAGAAGAAGAAGTAATTGGATTCCTGTGATACCTCCTTCTTTCTTTTCTATCTGACACACATGGACATTACCTATGACCCTGGATTAAATATTAATAAAATGCAGATTTAAAATATTAAAACTTTACATTCCTGTTAATAAGTACTGTCAATCTGTTGAGACTCAACATATGGCTAATTTAAGAGTTAAGATCAGATGTTCATAATTCTCTAGATTATCAATGTCTTTTTTTTTTTTTTTTCTTTAACTTCAACATATCACTTTGGATATTTTTATTATTATTATTATTATTTTTTTTTTTTAGGCCCACAGGAAAAGGAATCATAGTTTTGACTTTTGTTTGAGATCAGCGATGTTAATAATAGACAGATACAATTTTCTCTCTAGGAAACAATCCAGCCTGTGGGGTGAAAAAGTGAATTAGGGGAAACAAGGTTATCGGCAAATTCTCATATTATCATGGGGCTATCATCATCATTTAAATTGAAGTTTTATCAAATAGGAAAAGAAAAAAATCATTTTATTTTCAGACTTTTATGAAAGTAGTGTAAATAAAAATATAATTTTACAAAATAGGGGCTTTGTTTGCTTGTTTGTTTCTGATATTGATAAAGAAGAAAAGTATTTTTATGTACATTTATGTACTTTTATATACTTACATATTTTTATATACATGTATTTAAACATGCACTTCAGTGTGGTACTCCATATAGGTGAAAGTAGCAATAGATATTTTGGGTGAAAATCTACATTTCTATCACTTCTGAATCTATCCTCTAAATTTGTCACAGGTTCAAATTCCTTGGTCACTAGTGCTTTTTTGATATCTCCACTTGAACTAGAACACTAATGTTAAAGAGTTAAAGATTTAACATACAGGGAATTTATGATTATGAACAAAAGGCATCAACAAACAAGTGCACTCATGAAAGAAATCAGAACTTGTAAAATTGTAGGGAAATTGTTATTGTATTTTTTGAAGTAAGAAAATAGATATTTAGAATAGAAAATATGGGTACAGTTTTCAGTAGGGTTTTTTGTTTGTTTGTTTGTTTGTTTGTTTTCCTCATCTAAAGCAGAGTAGCTCCTGCTTTAGAATAAGATTATCTCTCTCTCCTTCTATTCCCCATCTTCTCTTTCATAATGGGATCTGAACTGCCTTTGTAGTGACTGGTTCTAACCCTCTCTGCTCTCTCTGGACTCTGGACCATCTGTTAACCCAAGGAGAGAGAAGGATTGTGAGGGAAGAAATACAATAGACTACATAAAAAGAACATAGCTATCGAGCAGGGGTAAGGAGAGGCAGTAAACTGTGATCTCCACAGCTGTTATCCTCACTTCTCATATGGGAAAAAATGAGAAAAGAAGAAGATAATGTTCATTAAAGAATTGTTTTAATTTTGAAGCTTTCAAAATGAACACACTCTAGGGTGATTTTTCCCCATTTTCTTTACATTGAAGGATTTTATGAAAATTCAACATTTAGCCTGAAACATTTCAATAGTTTCAATGTTCTTTTTTTTTTTTTTTCCATTTTCAAATTTTAATAAATGTATGAAAGATAGCCAATGTTGTCAATGGCATTGTCTACTATCACTATTTTAAAAGTTTCTGAAAGTAGTTATTGTTTATTATTTTAAGGATCTTGAAGAAAAGTTTTGATCAGTTCCATATGTGCTGCTTGCTCAGTATCATGCAATGCACCAGTGCTAGGACTAGGGTTAAAATTATCGGTTTCAATCTTCTTCGTTCTGATCTTTATGCTTATCATTACTAATGCTTATCATTATCATTACTAATTTTGTTATTAAAAACATTTATATGTATATATACAGTATAATACCCTTTTGACAAAGTGCAAGTGTAAGCAGAATTAAGACAACTGTATTAAAAAAAAAAAAAAAAAGTATTCCTATAATATGGAAATTTTTTCTTCTGAAACAGAGGAACAGAAGTTACTTCACTTTAGCAACACAAGTCTTCTCAGTGACCAACGTTTCCAGATTCCAAGTGATGGCATACAGTTGAAACTGCCGTGAATAAATTCTTTAAATTTCTGGTTGCTGACTGCCAACCGTATTTCTTTTTCTGTTTCTATGGAGATGGCAGTTAGTTGAGCAAGAGGAAGTTAAGGGAATTCTTTTCAATGGTGTTGTCCAACTATTTCAGCCTCAGGGCAGAAGATATTTTCAAATACCTAGAGAGAAGTAATCAACAGTTTGAGGGTAAATTGGCTCTGGGTTAAGAGTAGAGTGGAATTATCCACAGTCTTCCTGAGAATTTCTTCAGCATGGGTAAGAACATGGGCAATGACGGGAACTCTGAAACTGTTTTATATTTGATATACTTATTATCGAACAATGAAACATATTCGAAATGGGAACTATTTTCTCTGTTTTGATTGCAAAAGGGCTACATAACCCCAGGAGTCTCAGCCTTCCTGTTGATGTGAAATACATGTGACCTGTGTGATCAGAAATAATATGAACATTCTTCTGTGTATGTAATCAGGACAGAAAGCCATTTGTTTTCCTGTTTCTGCTGGATCTTGGTGGTCCCAAGCAACATGAGGTCCTAAAATGCATGTGCTGCATTTGCCCAGCTGGACTGGATGCATCAAGGCAACTTGGTGTTTCCTTTCTTTTCTATTTAAATATTGTTCAGCATTATAGTAAAATGCTATGGTTCCTGCTGCTTGGTTCTTTTTCTTTATCAGAAAAATATCAGAAAAATTTCTTTATCTTTTTATTTATAAAGTCACTGATGCATTGACACACAGGAAAGATGTTTTTTCCTTTTCAGCCAAAGTGGCAGGTGTCTTGAAGCTCATTTTGTTGTTGTTGTTGTTGTTTTTTAGTGTGGTTGTTTTTACTTTTTTTTTTTTTTTTTTTTTTTTTTTTCCTTGCAGCATTTTGGAAACAAAAGATGTTAAAAAAACTTTAATCTTGGGCAGATGTAAAGGACAGTTTGTTGCAAAGCCTTTAGCTTACTCTCAGATTAGAGGAGGGTTGGAGTAAGAAGGAGGGCAATGGCAAACCTTCAGATTATGTTTTCTTTCATGTTCCTCTGTGGGTATAGGAAAACACAGCTGTGTAGACTTCCTGGGAAAGATCACATAATTAAATGTGTTGAGACTTTTGATGACAAACCCAGTAAATTCTGGGCATGTAAGAGAAATACAGTTCCCTCTTGCTTTATTAGTAATGTAGCACTAGCTTTGATTGACCTTACCTCTTCTAAAAGGAGACTAATCTTAGAGAGCAGTTAAAGATTATGACATTTAGCAGTTGAGATGAGGGGAAACAAGAAGACACTGGATTAATATGGGGTTCAGATTAAGGTTCAGGAACTCTTCAAGAAGTAGAGAGCAAATCTTAGAATCTCTACGGTTTTTGTCCTTTTTTTATTTTATTTTTTTTTCCCAACTAATATTTCTTGTTTTCACAGGCAGAAATATTTTTTCCTTTTTTTTTTTTTTTTTTTTTTTTTTTTCCTATTGTTGCAATTAATCAGAGTAATTCAGCAATCTTCAACACCTCTACTTCTTAAACTTATAGATAACTATTTTATATATCTGGAAAATAAATACTGTAAACTAAATATTTAAAGCTAATCTCTATTCCAGCTAATCAAGAGCAGCAATTAAACACCAGGTTCCTTAAATGATATTCTATCACAGCCTTCATGTTTCCCATCACACTACATATGGTCCAATTGTTTACAGATGACAAAAAAAAAATCCCTGCTCAGATGTTAAATCAAGATGTTTTCTTCACTTTCAAATGGTAGGCTGGCAGCCAATTTTTACAATGAGTTATTCTGGGTATTAAAAAAAGAAATAGAAAAGAAAGGAAAAGAGTAAGAAGATTTGAACATAGCCCATCAATATCAAGGACCTACGAAAATGAAGCAGTTTCTTAAATGTGTGTTCAACCCCGTGTCAGAATAATCTCCTGGGAAGTTTATCTATTTTGTGCACATTTGATGCAAGCCTGCAAAAATCAATAGGGAAATGTTTTATAACCAGAAATAGGTAACGTGACATCAAAGCATAGACAGAGTTCCCCCATCGGTACTCTTTGGCAGTCTGAATTTCATAGTGTTAAATAGCAGAGGATTAAAGCATCTCAGGGCTTGACTCTACATAGCACCACTGCAAATTTAGAATAATTATTTTGTACACTTATCTGAAACAAGTAGAAAAAGAAATGGGCTTCAGGCATGGACCTTACAGTATTACTGGGGTTTTTATGAGATTCTGCTTTGGAAAAAGAAATCAGGTTGCGAGTTCTTGGGCTACAGAAAATAGGAGCACCCCGGAAAAAATGTGCTCACCCTTCAAAGAAAGGGCCACACGACTGTGGGTTGCTGCAGATTATGAGGCACTGCATTTTGAGTATTCCCTGTCCATCTTTTTCCAATATGTTCTCACTAGGGAGGGAAAAAGAAAGAGTAAATGGGGTCCCAAAGACAGAAACAGGCTATATGCAAAACTCATCTGCATTTTTGCTTTGTGTAATGTCACATGGACAGCAGGATTAATATGCTCTGTCCTATTTGATTCCAGCTTTTAGCTTCCCCAGATGTTTGAAGCTGTGTGATGATTTGTAAGCTGTTTTACTTTGTTGTTGTTGTTGTTGTTTTTCCTGACTGTCTGAAAGACATTATTGTGTATAAATGTGAAGTTAAAACTGTACATACAAAAAGTGTAATTGGAAGAGAAGCTTTGACTTGTGCCAAAGGGCTCTGTTGATGCTGTGAAAAGACTTTGCCCCTGTGTGTTTCTGAAACTTCTTTCTCTATGTAACTGAGTGTAATTTCAAATTAGTAAGGAAAGACAATGAAGTAGAGGAATAGATTATACTTTTAGTTGGTTCAGTGTTGATTCATTGTCCTTCTTCTGCCACTTTGGAACTCCTAAAAACTTACTTTTATTAGATTCTCTCTTCTGATTTCTTATCTTCCTGGTTGTCTTTCTGAGATTCATACTATGAAAAATAGGTAAAGGAACTCAACAAAAAAATACCTTTCTATTCCAGCTTCGGATCTGCTGTCCTAGTCAATTTTGTCAGCCTTGACTCAAGCTGAACCTTATTTTTAGTATTTTTTTTTTTCACTCTGAAATGTGAAGTTCTCATTCATAGGTGAACTAATATGATTGTGCAATTTGGTTAAAAGTGATCTTAACCAAAGATCTTTGTGGTACTTCTTGGACCAGTTTTTCAGACACAAGATTTCTTTCCACTTGCAGGCTTTGCTTCCGGGACCATTATCAGGTGGATAGCAAGCTGGTCAGAAAGCACACATTATTTTATAGTAGAAAATGCTAGAAGGTTCACGCACTGCAGTTATGGGTCTACAATCACAAACTTATAGCATAAGATATTGTGGTGACAAGATTATACTGATGTGGTAAAGTATAACTTGATGCTTCAAATTGCCTTGAATTCCTGATATATACATGGATAATTTGGATACTGAAATTTTAAAATCAGTAAAAATGGCTATATTAATTCCAAGTGAAGTTTTCAGCTACCATCTGAGAGAAGCCAAGGGAAGAATGTCAAATTAGCAATATAAATTATGATATGGTGGAAGGCTTTTTGGCAAAAAGAGAAAAGGGCATTAATTACAGCCTTGGAAAATGCTCTTGCTGTCCTTTCTGTGGACATATCATGGATGTAGAATGCATTTAGAACTGACACACCCACTTGTTTAAGTGCAATATGTGCAAATGAATTAGATATTTTCTGGCAGTAGGAATGGAAAGAACAGTAATATTTTAGAAGATGATTGTTGTTTTAATCTTAACAATTAGGAACAGAAAGGCAACCTTTCAAGAAAACGTGCACACTACATAATAGAAAATTGTCATTTTTAATGCTGTTTTAAAAGTTGAAAGGAAATGCATGCACTATAAATCAATGTTACACTATTTCATACAGGCTTCAGATAAGAGAGTATTTTAATGAGAGCATGACAAAATTTAAAAAATATATAATTTTTGATTTCTTTTTCATACTGAAAATATTTCTTAAAGATACAGAGGAAATTTTAGTGGCAGGACTACTTGCAGTCAACAAATACTATGTGTATTAAAAAGTAAGTAGCAGGAGAAGATCTGCCAGAGTACCATCAGTATTCTTCTAAGAGAATGTAAAATTAATAAAATACAGTGCAAGAGAAAATTTCAGTTTTATTACTGATTTTTTATATATATATATTTATTTTTAAAAAATAATTTATGTTATCCATTACTGCTTGCAAGAATGTACATGTTAGAAAAAAAAAAATAATGCTTCTGCTTTCCAAGAATGATTGAATTGGCCATGCCTTAGTACATAAGCTTTTAACTGGAGATTTATCTTGCTGTGATTGGAGACCCCAACAGCAATCACAGAAGTATCATATTGCATAGCACAGTATTCCCTCATTTAACACCCAAAATTGCCACTGTAAGTTAAAAATAACTTTAATTTCTGTTGGTGAAGGTTTTGAGCTTGAAGTCCTATTCTGAATGAATTTTAAGTCATATTTATTTAAGATCATGCAACAACGAACAAAATAAAAGTAAAGTGAATGCAAAGAGTTTTGTGCAATAGCAACAAAGAATAAACATTTGTGCATAACACATGCAAATGGACTGATATAAAGATCCACAACAACAACATTCTTACAACATTTACAACATTCTGGGAACAGACACGTTTTAAGGTTGCATAAGTCTAGAAGTTTCTCTTGGTTCTTTGCATTAAATTGCTAAATTCCTCCTCAGCCTAGGTTTATGAGCCCTCCAGGAATAGTGCTCGACCCATAAAACTTCAAAATCAACAAGATTCATTCATCCATACTTGTTGGTTGTAGGGAACTTCTACATAAGCTATAGGATTGGTAGAATAATTGGTAGGAAGGTAGTATATGATAATAAATCTCCAAAATGATAAAAATGGTTTTTAAAGTGTGTATGAACACACAATTATCACTAATGTTCTTTGTGCTTAAATCAGTTTACCCACTCTCTTTGATTTGTAATGTACTCTGATAAATTAGGAAATTGATTCTGTTGGCAAAGGAAATGAGAAGTATTAATGGGACAAAAAAAGACAATTTGGTATCTTATGAATATGCTATCCAGAATTAGCAAACTTAAGCCAAATTTAACCACACAATGATAAACCAGAAATTGGATCTCAGTTTTTACTGCCTGGCAGCTAGACATAGTAGAACATGGAAAAGACATCACAATCCAAGCTTATGGCAAAGAAAGGAAGTTTTGTTACAATTTAGCTTAGCTCAGAAAGAGAGAACAGTTGTGTACAGATGTTCTGAGCCAAGCTGTCTGGTCTTCATGGAAAAGGAGCACTTTTTTTTTTTTTTAAAGGATGTGAAAGCCAGCACATTCAGTTGACAATCAAAAAGCTTGCTGTTTATGTTTCTGCCTATATATAAGAAACACTGGACAAAGCAAAGAAGCTGAGGGTACCTCCTTCTGTCTTCTTGAATCCACCTGATCCCTAGAGCTTGAACACCTTCCTTGACCAAACATCGGACCCAACCCAAGGCTATAAAGGCTGTCAGGGATAGCTAAAAATTATATTAAATATAGGTCTGAAGCTGGTGACGATAACTGATGGGGGTCCTATAAAAGTCTGAAGCTAGATCTCTTCTTTAAAGGTGAGAAGATCTAAGATCTGAAGGAATATTCATATATAAAGTGCTTAACATAAATGCTTGCTATTTTTCTTGTATTTTTCTCTCACTTGCCCCCTTATCTTGTATACCTGCATCATAAATCAGGTATTGAAGTGACTTCTAAAAGAGTATATATCTATTTTTGACAGATTTTAATTATTAGGGGAATCTGCTTCCAAGTAATGCCATGATATGGTTGGACTTATGTCTGTGGTGGCACGCATAAAGGGGTAACACAGAGTTGTGAAGTGCTAGGGGGAGGAACAGGAGGTAGAGATCAGGCAAAACCTTAAAATGGGTGTTGCCACCCAACATCTAGAGTGATAGATCATGAAAGAAAGGGAGCATATCTGTTTCCTCTCTGGACATGTGAGCAGCATCTAAAGAGTAATTGTTTCTTTAGTGGTTATATGGTATAAAGAAACCAATTTAATTTTAAGGCATGCATACCATTTTTTCTTTCACTACTTTTTATTGTCTGTACCAAAGGAATAGGTACTAGAAGTTTAAAAAGAAGAAACTTTTGTAGGTCACCTATTTTCATAGCAATTCTGAATTGTTCCCTATGGTACATTTTCTATGTTGTCATTTTCAAAATTAAAAACAGAAGCAACGTGTGTAAAAATATTAAATTAACATTTATTTGACAATAAAGCAAATTACATTTATATGTGAACTTCTCAATTAGCCCTGTAAAGCTTCCTTGGGACTGCTATACTGTGAAATCAGTCACATATTTTTCATGTTGCATTAAAGACAGATATGAACTTCATGTTAAGGAAAGGACACTTTAATTTTCTTTTCAAGTTTCCCAATTGTGAATTGTATTTATTGTTTATAAAAGATGATGGAGTGATAGCACTAGAAAATATGGATTTTTTACGCACAAGTAGATGCAACAAAATATTTCCTGTCTTTTCCTAGCAATGTATAGCTATACTTTCTTATGGTAAATTCTTTTTAAGTACAGGAGCACTTTCCCTTATGACAAGAGGATTTTAATAATATTCAGTGTGATAGTTCTGCACCCACTTCAGTTGTAGTACTGCAAAGTATGATGCTTACTTCTGCTAAAATAAACATGACATTCAGGCTAAGTTTCTCAAGCACTTAACATTTTTACTTTTATCTTTACTCTTATAAAAGTGCTTGTATATAAGCAACTTGTAAATTTCAAGTGAAGAGCGATGCTGTAGCAGTGCAATAAGGTAAACTAGTTGAGATGATATGGTCTTGACCTTCTCCAGCCACTGGCAAGAAAGACAGGGTTAAAAACTTTGTCAATCTTACCTGCTGAGATAACCACCTTGCATGTATGATATGATTATGAAAAATTTACAAAAGACTCATTCAGAAGAACCTCAGACCTTCAAGAATGTGTATCCTGTCAATACCTTTGGATATTGAGTCAAGGTTGTGTATGGATCTTCTTGACAGCTGAAAGATCTTCTTGAAAGCTGGAGTGTGACTCCTTATCAGCCAGGATGCTCTTCATGCATAGCAAACATAAAGTGCATATATGTTTACAAGGAATTTGCACTGCTTGGTACAATTTCTATATGTGCAAACAAAAATAAGGTGTATGTCTGCAAACAGCCACATTAGTTCTAGCTGCAGTTTGCTTGAAGATCCCAGTCTTCCTCTATTTGTATCAAAAAGTGATTAGGTTTATTTATGAAGGACAATAGTATATCACAAGTCTCAAAAACAAAAGTCTGATGTTAAATAATAACAACAGCATAAAACACCTTATGGGGAACTATGTGATTTGTACAACAGATGGGAAATCTCAGGTACTTCTGGAAAAAAAAAAAAAAAAAATACAAGAACAACAACAACAAAAAAAAAACAATCTATTCGGGAAAATGTTATTTACAGTACTGTAAAAAAATTAAATCACCTCAACATATGCTAAAGAAATAAAGCAATATTTTTCCTCTGTAATTTTTTTAACAGTAAACCTCAAAACTTTACTTTTTTTTTTTTTTTTTTTTTTTTTTTTGTGGAAGACTAAAAATGAAATTACTAAACTATCATGAACATGAGTTCTTTTTTCTGACTCTTAGTTGAAACCCAGGTACAGTTAAAATCTCATGAAGAGACATACACAGAATATTTCTAGTTTGAAAAGATTTAAAGTAAAGTTTTAAAATATGTACAAACATTTTAGGTATTGCTACGAAACATCTGAGGTTCATCCATCACTACTATTTTCCTTTAGTTCATATGAAGAAACAGAGGCAGTTCTTATTCTGCACAGAACTGGTTCATTTTTTCCTATTTCTTTTCTGACTTTTCTAATAGTTAGCCTGATGTTGAAAGCTCATAAAAACAAGTCCCACAAAACACCATGGAAAAGAATCGTTCTTAACCATGAGACAACAAATGGTGTGTGAGAGAGATTTTACACGTTCCTGTGTAAATCTGTGTGTATCTGATTCTTTATGCAAGCTTTCCATTAACAACATATAGAAGAACCAGTCTTTTCCAGGTGCTTCAAAGGCGAAGCTTACACTGCTGTGAAATCTTAGGGAAAGTCAGACTAAGTGGTTTTATGTGGAAGGGCAGTCACAATTTTGGATATAAACACAACAATATCAAAGAAACAATGGAATTAAGTTGTCTTCCATGTGCCATTTACACACATTTACTCTGCAGCAGCAGAGTGTAGATGGCACAAGGAAGGCAAGATTTTAATCAGATATTTTCTTGCTAGCATATTTTCCTCTACCTGGCACCTAACCTAAAATAAATCTACTTTCAGAATAGAAATTTGTGGTTTAATTCTTTTCATATCCTCTTAGTTTTATGCCACTCAATTTCCAAAAACTCTTGTGAAATTGACTCTAGTTCCAACTAACATAAAAACAAAAGTAAATGGGTGGTGCATGTGGTAACTGTAAATGAGCTGAAAGTGTTTTTTTTGTTTGTTTGTTTGTTTTGTTTTCATATTCCTTTTTTATAATTAACATTACTTTATAACTCATATTTACTATACAATAGTGCCTCATGATAAATCATTAAATCAACCCAAAATGCATGTCATAAAATTTTCCTCCTCATAATGATCTCAAAGGTTTGGTAGATCTGCTGGTACAAAGTTCTCATAACTCCTAAGGTCCTAATTAAATATTTCCTTTTTATTGATTTCATTTGCAATTGCTGACATCAACTGTATTATATTTTCTCTGTATTCTTGAGTGTTCCCCTTGATAATGGTCATAAAAAACTGGATTAGCATGTAGATAAATTCCTATTATTTTATAATTTACTTTCCAGATGGTTTTGTTGGAGGTTCTCCTTGGCATTCTTATTTTTGGTCTCAAAAAAGAGGCGGGACACCACCCTACTACAGCAGAGTGCTCTTTAGAGCTCAAGTTGAGGAAGGTCAGAGTAATTTTAAGGAAAGTTGTCTAGTCACTATATCAGGTGCTAATACCCCTCCCCCAAAAATCTATGTTTTACAGTCGTTAGGGCTGTCAACCTGCTAAATCCTTACGTTATTGTTTGTACTATAAAATAAGAAGTTACTTTGGTTTGATAAACCAGAGCCCTGGGGAATAGTGGGAAAGTTCAAACTTTACAGATATTTTTGTAAGTCCTTATAAAAACTTGAACAAGATGATTTATTTGCATGGTCCTGAACTGTGAATTTTACATGATATACAGCCAAAATCATTTACAACTTTGCTTCTTTTGACTTCTCTTCTTTACTTTACTCATGACTTGTTGCACAGTTACATGACTGCACGGTCCTTCCAGAAGACAAATTTTTGAGGTTAAATCAATGAGTAAAAGCTGGGAGCTGCTGAAATAAGTCTGCTCTTGATTTCTATGTAACGAATATCCCCTCCCACAAGTGTTTCCAATCCATAAAGTAACATGGTGTGACTAAACATGCATATATATGTCAGTGGTATTTAAGGGAGAGTTGAAGAGGAGCTGTCTATTAAGTTCATAGGACCTTCCACTTAGCCACTCAAATGAACTTTGCAGTACCTTCCAAATGATTACACCATCTTTATATCTTTATACTTCAAGTTTGTATATCTTCCCAAGGTGAGAAAAAAAGGACTGATATTTAAAACAATTGTATCAATATAATGTGATATGATAAAAATTCTTAGCAATATTTCCCTCCACTAACTCAGAACTGAAGGCAGGGGAAACATGAAGGAGGTTGTTTTTTGCCAAAGCAGAAGAGTGCACAATTTTCTGTTTCAGAAGAAAGATCTGAGATATATTATATACTTGGTGTACACAGATGTCATGTAAGGATATTCAAAGCAAATTTGAAGAGAGCACAGTCTTCTCCAGCTGTCAGTTACTCCACCCAGCTTTCCTTCCCTCATACCTTTTTCCTTTTCTTTCCTATTGGAAAATCCAATTTGCCGGGAATTAATTTTATGCAGAGATGCATCTCTAAATGAAACAGCAGATAGAAGTATCAGTTTCCATAAGTGATGTTTCTATCTGAAACGTTCCTTAAAAAAAAAAAAAAAAAAAAGTAATTTACAGGTTGGAAAGCAGAAGTAACAGATGAAGTTTTCCCTCATTGTTTGTCTCAGCTCAGTTCACAGTGAGACAAGGCTACTCTCATGTATCCTTTTTCACAATCTACTTGCTGCAATATGCTGTGCTGGCAAAACTTTTATTAGTCAGCCCATTCCCTGTGCAGTAATACCTTTCAAATTAATTAGATTAATATCACAATACCTTTCACAGTCAGTTCACAATTTAAAAATTTGTCTTAAACATACTTGAGTATATTTCATGAAAAAGTTGATTAAGTTTCCAAACCTAGATGATCTCGAAGGTCTTTTCCAACCTTAATGATTCTATGGTTCCAACTGTCAAACTCTTGTAGACCATCAGTCAAATGCTATTGCAGGTTTGTAGGATTGTAGTCATTGACTGCTGACATTTTTCTATAAGACTTTGTTGCCTGTGTAGAAAAGGCTTGCTAAATTCCAATGTTACTATAAAGTATTTTATCCACTTCCACAATTCTGAAATTAAATGTGCTTGCCTAGTGCTTACAATCCAAAACATGATTACTGGTCTTTTAACATTATTTAGAAATAAATATCTTGCAATTACCACTGCAAACATCATAGGAAGAAACTAGAAACTCTAAAAGGAGGAGAGAAGAAAAGGGCCAATGGAAGATTTCTAAAGCAAACAATTGAGGACTAAACATTCAATGACACTAAGTAAGCTATGCTGTCTTCTTACTCTCTTAAATCTGTAAGTCATTTCACTCTCAGAAATATATTTTGTAAAACAGACAATATGATTTGCTTTCTCTCTTTTAAAAATTAAAGTGTAGGAAAATAAATTCCATGTTTTTGTGTTTGTTTGTTTTGTTCTCTCCCTTCCCTTCCCACAGAGGAAGGCAGAAATTAACTATATGCATACCACTGTTATAAAAGATTAGAAATTATCCTCCTCTGAGCATATAACACAGATTTATCTTGAACTGAACTCCCTTCTTTAAATACAGATTGTAAGGGAATGTTTTGGTGCACTCTGAGGTCACTGTGACTCCCTTTGAGGATATATTAAGTACATACTTAATATATCTACTTCAGCCTGATAAAACCAGAGAAACAGATCCTTTTCTGTCACTCAAAAGACGTTTTTTAAAGGAAAGAAGAAACAAATTCAGGTAATCGTTAGCGCCACCACCTGGAAAACCTATATGCACAAAAACTAATGATTTGTTTACTTAAATATATAAAATAAAAAATAAAATAAAATAAAGCAATCCCTTTCTAACTGTGTATATGTCTTTTGTCCCTCCCAAAAAAAACGAAAATAAAACTCGGACTACACAAGTTACCAAAGTAATAATGACCTCTTTTGGCCTGATTCACTGCCCACTCACCCCAACCCTCCCTTACTTTTAGATATCCTCCAACATAATAAGCCTGCCACAACTAATGTTATAAAGTAGTAATTGTGCCTAATTGGCAGGGAGGTGACAGACCATTCTGGTAATGTTGTGAAACTGTAAGAAAGGAGGAGTGAGAACATTCACAGACCCAGCAGTAATTATCCACTAATTTGGCCTGTTTGTGTGGGGACAGCTCATTATAGCCCTAAAGAAACCTCAGAATAAAGAGAGAAAGTAGGTAGGAGGTAAGGTTAAATAATTAGTGTTCAGCACATTTTTTCCCCCTTTAATTCAAAGAAGAGGATTAGGGAGGGAGAAATGTGATGAGTGTAACAATTGGGAAAGTTGTAATGTCATCTTCTAAGTGATTTTAACATATTCCAGAGCAAACAATAGTTTACAAGGCAATGCAGGGGAAAAAAAAAAAAAAAAAAAAAAAAAAAAAAGAAAAAATGGATTTCAGTAGTCTTCTGGAAGTCGGACAATGCTTAACAGCTTTAAATTTCTGATATAAGTTTTATGCACTTCAGGTTAAAAAAAGTAACATTGAAATTAACAATTGAAAAAAAATGGATTTAAATTGATTGACTTAATCTTAATTTTAGTTTTCTATTTATTTAGTATTTTTATTGATTATCATAATGTGATTTTGATCTAAGTTATATTTCTTTAAATATCTATAAAAAACAGATTCCTGTGTTTTCCTATATATATATATATATATATATATATTATTTTTTATGATATAAAATGTGAACTATGCCTAACAGGCCACAGTACAAATTTTCAAATCGGTATAGTCTGGGGAAGATGAATCACTATCACTTATTTTTGCAGCATACAGAACTATATAATAATAATAATTAATAATAATAATAATAATAATAATAATAATAATAATAATAATAATAATAATTTATCCAATTCAATTTCTTTGTGATTTTATTTTATGTAATTTTCAATCTAAATATTGGAAGTAATTCCTGAAACTCTTCAACTTAAGTAATTAATGTGTTCCTTTTGCAAGCCAATAGTTATTCTGAAAATTTGATTATTTCTTAACTAGCAGATTGTTGAGAGAATCCTGAATGTTAGCCAAAGATCAACAATAAGAAAAAAAAGTTATTGTCATCTCTCTACATATTGTTATGTGATTGAGTATTTTACTAGACATTACTATATGTAATCAATATTTCACTTCAGTTTGGATTATCTAGTCAAAACTATTTTGGATATTGAGCTAATGTGGAAAAAAAATAACAATAATCCACATTAAAAAATGTTTTCCAAAGTTTTGATCTAATTTTCCTGTTCCTTATCTCTTCCATGACCTTCTTCTACTTTCCCTTAATTCCTCTCATTTTTTATTTTCCTATTTAAATTACAGATACTAATTGATGAAACAAACAAACAACAATAAAAAATATAAAAAACATTAGTCTGATTTAAATTATAAAAATTGCTCAAATTAAGACTCTAAACTCAATTTTGCTTCATTTAGTCACCAAAGTAAATATCATGCTCTTTAAACAGTGTTACTAGGGAGTAATTCTCATAGGATTTAAGCAAAATGCTATGTTTATAGCATTTTGTGCACTGAGGATAGTGCACTTAATTGTTTGTTTGTTTGTTTTTGTTCTTGTAATTCCAATTACATTATTACTTCTTCTTATTGTCATCATTCTGAAGTTGTGTAGTTATGATAACTTTAGCATTTACTGAAGTGCACTGCTGCACTGGATTTGAAAAAAGCAAAGACAAAAAGGTTGTGAAACAGTTCCGTAGCCCTGCAAGTGGCAATAAATCCTGTAACACTTGCAAGCTATCTGGTAAAAAACCAGGGTGCTTTTATTTTAATTTTGCCAGTTACAAATAAACTCTGAAAGTATCAGACCTGTCTTGTTGTGAGCCAAAGTATCTCCTTTCTCTTTATGTCCTTTCTCTTCCTGCTATGCCAGGGATCTCCCATTTAGACATCCTGTACTTATCCTGTTACTGGAGTGGTAGGGATCAAATCATCCCAGTGCTTGGCCTCTCTGCTTTTACTACCGGTGCCATCAGTGAGTATAGCAGTTAGCACAGTGTTAGAGTTTTCTATTATTCTCTTTAAATATAGGCACCTGCTTTTAGGAACTAAATTGGTGCCTCATTCTGTATACATCACCAAACAGCCAACAGATGGTGATAATGTTCATTTTCAGTGTGTAGCTTAATGTCCCTCAGCAGAAGGCCTGAAGTGAAGTGAGGACCAGACAGGAATACAAAGTTGTTTTTGTTCTGTTCTTACTGCTGTCAAAGCATTATTCTCTGAAATGGGACTGTACAGTTTAACTATAGTATATGTTTTTAATTACTTTTTTTTTTTTTCTTACCAAATAAATTGGCTTGTTTGCCAGCTTAAAGGTTCTATATGATAGAATTTCAGTTTTGTGATCTTCTTTATATGATCTTTAATCATTTGGAAGTATATGCCCCATCTACTCTCTTGGTCCATCCACTTCCTTATGCATTTTTCTGAATAATTTTTCTTCTCTGTATGGAAGGTACATGCATAATATATGTACATACATGATTATGTATATGTAATATAAAATATATACTATATATTTATTAATATGGTATATGGTCAATATACATGTAATAAAGGGAAAAAAAATAAAGATATATGTTATATACATGTATTAGAGTATGGGTAAGCTTAGATGAGACATTCTTGTGCATCTGAAGTGAAAAAATTCAGAGGTCCTGGCTATATGTGTGTTTTGCAGGGTGGTGAGTGTGTTAATGGGAAAAAGAGACCAATAGAGAAGAGACAAATAAACTTTAAATAGAAAATATGGAGAAATGCAGTTACTTCTGCTATCTTAACTATTCTGTTTTTATATAACTGTTATTTTAGTACAGATGTTGTGTTTTGATGGTTTATGACTTTTTTTTTCTATTAACAGTCCTCTATGTGCACTATCACTGAGTTTGTATAAACTTGTCTTTCAGTTACCTGCATGTCTTGTGCACAAGCGGGATCTGCCTTCTGTTAAAGGAGATAGAAGGGCCACCTTGCCCCTTCACCACATTATTTCATAAGCTTAAGGAAAAAAAAAAATCCTTAGATTTCATAGGGGATAACTGAAATAATAATAATAATAATAATAATAGAATTCATAAGAAAAGCCTAACACAATAAAAAGTAAATAAAGTATAAAGTTTATTTATTTTGTGGAAATAAAAGGAGAATTCTTGGTCTTTTGTAATTTTGTCGTGTTTTCATTCACCTGGTAAAGTGGTGTTTCTTGTTCTTTTTATGGTCATTTCAGAAAGAAAGGATAAAAAAAAAAAAAAAAAAAGTATAGGGCAGAACTCAGGGCTCTTCAGCTTTCCTGAGCTACCTAGTACAGCACCAACTTTTTTTTTGTAGAAGCACCAGTGCATTCAGCAGAGCTTTTAGTCAAGTAGCTGAATAGATGTATAGTTTTATAGTATATATAAATAGTATAATTTATAGTGTAATATATTTATATATATATATGCATATTATTGTTGTTATATGTATATATGTATGTATATGTATATAATTACAGTATAATTTATAGTATAGATTTATAGTATATATATTTGGAGTAATTAAACAAACAAACAAAAAAGTATTGCAGAGAGTCAGATTTCTGTACATGTTCTGGGCACCCCTACTTTTCCTTTTGGTTTGTGTTTGATAAGCTGATATTTAATTTCACAAACACAGGATGTGTTAGAAGATTACAGTCCTACACAAGATAGAGTTCATTTTGATCAGTTTCTTTACCTAATAAGATTTTTCGTATATTGTCTTTATAATTTACTATAGTCCAAAGTATTTGGTTGTTTCTTATAATCATGATGCCTTATGTCCTGTGCTCTTTAAGTTTGGATTCCCCAAAATAATTGCATAAATGTTTTGGATTCCCCAAAACAATTGCAACCAGAACATTAAAAAGATACGGAAAATACAAAGGTGAATGATTATGATCCATCATGGCAAATGTCTTATGCTTGGCAGCTCAAGACATTTAGCTGAAAGGGGATGTAAGACACATACACACAGTAAAAATAATTTTTAAAAAAGGTCTGGGGAACTTTTCAGGCAGCTCATTGATATATCTCAGTTTTCAATTGTCTTTGATGAATGGCTAAGAAAAATCTGTTTATCTGTTTTATAATTTTTTTTTATTAAACAATAAATTGTCCCTCAAAAAATAATTGACATATTTATTCACATTAAAAAAAAAAAAAAAAAAAAAAACTTTTTAACCAAATATTTTATTTAAATTTAATTTAAAGAAAATTGTAAAATATTAATTTTCTTTTTAGTTATTTTTAAACAAAACTGACTTGATGACTAAGAAAAAAGTTCAGAATATCTGCTCTTGATGCTTATGAGTAGCAATGCTTCATGTAATATACCACAGTTATAGATTTCCAGAATTCAGGAGAATTCTGAAGAAAGAAACATAAACCTGTGATTTTCTAGGAGATCAACTTTATCCAAATGGGACAAGGTTTTGGAAATTGGCTGGAACACCGTTGCAAGGAAGAAAGTATTTTTCAATCAATTGAAGCACATGTGGGTAGTGCAAAGGAAAAAAGTGTTGGTTTGGAAAAGATTTAGATGGACAATAGGTAATTGAGACATAGAAATTGAGGCAATGAACAATAGTACACAACTTAAAGATGGTAAATATATATATATTATTTAGTTTTATTAACTAATATTTATATATATTAATTATATTTATTATATTATATTACATTTTATTATATGAGTGTACAACGGCAATCTATTACTAATCAAGATGATATACATTTACAATACAAAGAAGGCATAAAGAGTCAATAAATATTTCTGGTTTATACTATATTTAATCCTATATATAGAAAAATAGCCTAGATAGTATATTCTTATCAGATAAAAAAGAATTTAGTTTTCTTTCAATAATAATGAAGGATGTGAAAGCCAATGGAAGACATGAAAGCCAAACAATATATTTTAATTGAAAATCCATTTGACTTGCATTCAGTTTTTCAAATCTTAGAAAAATGGGGAAAAAAAATGGAAAAATGGGAAAGAAAAGTGGTATTTGTAGTACCACTTAACAAAGTTGTCACTTAAAATGACAATTAAAAAAAAGTCATTTAATTCTTGGGCTTAAAATTCCAAGAGCTGTTGAACCAATATATTTCCTTAGACAAAACAGTGGAATACATAATGTGGGGCAATAAAACAAAATCAATAAGATTTTAATATTATAATATTAATATTTTAAAATATTACTAGATCCTTAAATTTCTGAAAAACAGATCTTGTCAAAATAATATTTTGATCATGATTTTTGCTAAAATGAATTTAATATTCTTATATATGTCAGTAACTGAATTATCCACTGCAAGAATAAAATACTAAGAATCAAACATGAAGCACTTTTATAGATAACTGACTACAGCCTGACAGCTATAAAGTTAAGTGTAAGTTTCACTGTTAAGTGTAAAAAATGGCTGTTCAAATTTTTGCTGGAACATATGCATTAATTGTTGGTCCAGAGATATTTCATATTTTATTGACAATAAAAGGATGAAAATGCAAAATCTCATTGATGATAGGGTTTGCTGATGACAGAAAAGCTGAGAAAATATTAAATAAAGGTTATTACAGTGACAGTGATCACCTGTATGTTTTGGTAGATGGAAATAAATAATATATCAATGCAGCTAGTAGGGTCCATAGCTCTTAGAGAAAAAGAGCTTGTTCCTGGGAAGCAGTGATTGAAAACCTACAAAGGTTGTTTGATGAGCTTTTAAAACTATGCACAGGCTGAAAAGTGGATGTTTCTCACAACTCTATTGAGGAGGGAATGATAAGTAGTTATAATGAAGTCATGTTTTGGTGATGTAGCTCAAATAATCGTAAAACATCACCACCCAAATAATTCACTTACTTTATCCTGTGAGAGATTTGACAGCATAATCACTGTTACCTATAAATCATTAGTGTCTCAGAGGAAATTCAATGTTTACATCAATCTAAACACCTATTCTTTTTCCTGGATTAAAACAAACAAACAAACAAACAACAAAAACAACAAAAAGCACATTCATTAGATAAATGCAGCTCTTTTTCTGGGCTAGAGTGGCCTGATTCTTAAACTTTTAATGAACTATGTAAAAGTGTTAATGTGTTACTTTCAGTCACTTATAAAAGTCAAATGTCAGTAAGAGAAAACAATAAAAAAAGGGGGAGGGGAGGGACAACCCCCCCCCCCCAAAAAAAAATAAAATTATATTATCAAATATAGTAGGCAAAATTTATTTTGCGTTTTTGTTTTTCCAGTCGTTACAACTGTCTGAATCTGATTAATGAATTCTAGTAACTGTACAATATTACATGACTTACTTTTTTACAGAAAACTTCAGTAAAAGTAATTGTAAACTAAGAATGAAAACATAACTTGTAGCTAAAAATACAGAACCATATATTTGTTTTCTTTGTGTCTTCAAAAATCTGGAGTCACATTCACAAATAATTATTCAGTGACTAAATCTAGCGAGGCCTTGTGTATAGGTAACAAATAATTAATTGATTGTTTGAACCATGATAGTATAAACTAAAACTGGATAAGTCAAATAACGTGATATTGTTTTGGATGCAAAATGAGTGCTCCTAATAACCAAAATCATCTGAAAGCAGACTAGGAGAAATAAATAGAATAAAATAGAATAATAAAATAATAAAATAACTTGACTCCAGTTCACCAAAGCTGGAACCTGAGATGTGATCTCAGCTTCATGACAAGTTCATTTGTGAAGAGGAATTGACATTAAAAGGGTAAAATAAAGCAGCACCAGATGTATTTAAAAAATAAAGGCAACCATTGATTAAGGTGACATTCCTTATCAATAAAACAGAACAAAGAAAACAAAGCCTAACCATGTTAAACATTATTTGGCTATTATTTTCTATATATTTTCTCTTAATACACACATGAAGTAACTAACCCCATAGGTTTGATTCTAGATGGGATTAGCACAGATGGGGCCTTTAGGTTATATTTAATTACCTTTGTATCTACATTCCAGTGAAAAGGATTGAGAATGTTGTCCTCTGCAGCTTTAAGTGAGCTTGCCATAAACATATAGCAAGTGTATTACATTTGCTAATCTGTAATTATCATCCCTCACTGCAACACCAGTTGACATGTAACAAGTGTATTCATGGGCAATTGCTGCGTTAAGGGGTGTGGTTGTATTACTTTCTGCCTCACTTAATCATCTGTGCACATAAGAGCACTTGTAAAAAAAACGTATTATTCACCATCTTGATGTGTGCAGGTATCAAATCTAAGATATACAAGTCCTAAACTTTCACATGAGAAAATTAAAGTAAATTGGATTTTTTTTCAGTACAAGACATTCCTACATTATTTTTCCCTTTTACAATTTCTAGTAAATATCTCTAGGAAGACAATTTTGTGAGAATTGTCTCTATATTTACACATATATATATATATAAATATATTTACATATATATATACACACACATTATATATATAATATATAGTATAATATATTAATATATATGTGTGCATATATATATATGCACACACATGTATGTATATATATATGACCACTAAATGAAATGAAACAATACTGAACACTGTGGGAACACTATGCCAGAGACAGCTCAGGGGGATATGTGGGGAACTGAAAATAACGACTACTACCAAATATTTTGTGGAAAATACTATGCTGATGAGATAATCTGCCTTCCGAAGTGCTGGAACATTGTCCTGTTGATTGTTTTAAATTGTGAAAGGAAAGGTTGGGCAAACCCATATCAGAACTCTGTGGATGTTGCCTCTCTAAAAACATATTCAGAGATGTCAGAGATGCCCTCCACACTCAACATGGCAAAAGTGCCATCAGTGTCCCACCACATGGGTGTGACTCCATTATCCTGAACTTCCTTCTTTGCTCCTCACTACATTGACATAAGCTAAGTTCATTGTAGAAATCTGTGGTTTCATGAATCTGGTTTTGGCTCAGAGGAGACCAAAACTTGCACTACCATGAATTATCAGAATTATTATGTATCAGAACTACAGAATTATCAGATTCTGATCCCTTGCAACTGCTCATTCAAGAACAATTTTATGAAGCCATCACTTTTATCTATTCTTTACAGTAGTATTGAGACGGTTTTCAATGAAGTCTTTTAAACACTGGTGGTTCATTGATTTTTCAATTCAATTACAATAACCAAACAACCAAGGAACAGTGGTTTAAGTGAAAATTCAGTTCTACAGAATTTCTTCTTAACAGATGACCAGAGAGTGATGAGGTCTTTGGTTAAGAAAACGAGGGAATGGAAAGCAACTGATCCCAATTATATATTAACTATTACATGACAGAGTTGCATCATAAAACAACAACAACAACCACAAAAGCTCAGAGTTCAGACGATACTTACCTTATTTATAACACTTAAAGGAGGAGGGACAGATTTCTCAAACTGTATCCAATTATGATCAATGTAATGAGTGATAGAAATGGAAATATAACCAATGTGTTTACAGATTTGAAGCCAGAATTCTTCTATGTTGGGTAAATTAAAATATCTCTTCCAAGAAGTGAAATTAGATGTACCAGCTACATATATAGTAAATGGACAGTTTGACTTGTTGATTATCTGTATGAAATGTTTCTAATATTGAATACCAAATTTAAATATGTTCTAGCAATATTTCTAATATGTGTGTGCAAAATGTATATGGTCTATAAATATGCTTAATATATTAGTTCACGTGTATGTGTTTAAATAAACTGATAAAAATACAGGTGATGTTATTCACCATCTTCTACGAATTTGGGAACAAGTCCAGGATCTCCTCCTGCTTTTTCTATATCTTCTTACATTCATCTTTTTAAACTGATTATCTTTCCTTTTGTTTTCTTACAGTCTTGTTCATGGTGTAATGTACAGATCAATTCTCACACAGGAAAATCCAGTGTTTACAGAAAATGGCTAATTTTCCAAGGCACTGGTCCTGAGCCACTGAGCCACATTCACACTGTAGCAGTGTTATTTGAAGATAAAACAGTGGTTAAAAATATTGGGGGGGGGGGGGGGGGGGAGGTAGAGGGTAAGGTGAATGGTACCTTCCTTGCAGTGTTCTGTGTCTTCTTTTCCCAATAGGGTCTTTTCTCCATAATTTTGTGTGTGTGTATGTCTTTGGTTTTGTTTTTCCATTTAATTTTTAATAATTATTTTTACATTTTAGTAACTGAATCTTATAGATTCAAATAGAACTTCATCCTTTGTATGCCTCTGATTTAGGTATTTTTGTTTTGAATTCCATTGTAAAGGCAATAGCTCAGAATCTTTTACAATTTGTTAAGCAGTATTTATTACATCTGTTCCTTATGCAGGTTAAATGATGTTCTTCAGCAGGGATGCTACCCTATGAACAGACTTTGTTCCTAATTGTAATAAAGTATTAATATAATATGATGTTTGATTGTTAAAAGTAACTTTTTATTTACTAAACACTACCAGAGTTTTAAAAATGTAGTAAACAATGTAGATAATGTAAATTCCAGTTGTGAGAACAAACTAACTTTAGTTATACGTACAAACATTATTTGACTGCTCTGCATAATCACAGTTTAAGTAAATATCAAGAGCTACTGTAAAAAGAGTGCACATTAACATGTCTGTCCTTATCCTTAATGCTGACAGAGTATTTCTCATGTTTTGTGGAGTTATATCCTGGCCGTGTAATCTGAACTTTTGTTGTTTTGAGTGTTTACAATTTTTGAAAAGATCTTTTAATTTTTTACAGTAACATTTATTTATTTGGGCTAGAATGTTCTTATCACTTCAATAAGTATGTAAAAGTTAAGCTACAGTAGTGTTTCATATACCAGTATAACATTTTTTTAATTAAAGTGAAGTTAAGACAGGCTGCCCAGAAATAAAGCCCTATTTAAGCAGAAATATATGTATAGTAAATCATCTTTTTCATTTATTATTCATATGGAATAGTAAATTATTCTATTACTAATTTGTGTTCAATTTATATTCTAAAAGATCAATGATGGGAGCAAAGGAGCAACTACAGGAAGTGGGTCCTACTATTTCCTATGGCCCTTTCTTTATCCACAGTGCTGATTTAATTTGGGAAAAAATTTGACTCAGATGTTATATTAAATCTTAAATCCAATTACATGTAAATTTTTGGCCCAGATTCAAGTTTAGTCTAACTCCAGCAAAATCAATCAACAATGAATTTGTCTTACTTTAATAGACACAGAAGGAAGTGATGCTGGAAAGGCAAACCAGCTGGGATGTGTTTATAGCACTGAATCTTTAGAAGGAAGACAAAATAAAAAGTTGCAAGTGGTAGGCTGTTCTTTCCCCTGGCAAGCAAATCTGTAAGCAATTTAACTGTCATTAAAATGTCATTGTCAGTAATTACTGCCATAAGGATAGCATGGTGTTTGGTCTCCACTATTCCTTTCAGGCACATCCTATCTCTGTACCTGTTCTTCTCCTTCAAGCTTTTTGCTGGCCAAGACACTGAAAAGATCTTTTCTCTAGACGGAAGTGAAGATGAATTATTTCAGACATATTGGTTTCCAGGTAAACCTTAAGCTTATGTTATGGTTTACTGATTTAAAATTAAGAGAATGCATCAATATACTCTTAATGTCCTCAAAGACTTATCTGAGGCAGCCTACTTCTTGAAGCTATACTTGAATGAGCTTCTTGAAATTCAGAATTTCATAGAAGTACTGAAAGCCATTTTATGAAGACCATATTTTGAACCTCATATCATATTTGCATAGGAGGTACCTTAGTAAAGTTTGAGACAGTGGGCTATCTTTAAACAACTAGATAACTCCACACATGTGAATAATCCAAATGAAATCAATTACAAGTCTATGTCTGAAGTAACACAAATATTTAAATACTTCACCAGATTCTAGGTTCATTCTGCTTTCTAAATGTGTAAAAGTAGAAACTTTTTAAAACCCTAATAGACTTAAAGAAATTTTTATATTAACTTCACCAAAGTTTACACTGATACTCACTGAGACACCATATTGATTACAAAAGCTACCTTTTCTGGAATCTTGCCG
>NC_140299.1:82344444-82419444 GCF_964211825.1 Aythya ferina
ATACTTAGTTTTGGACTCCCTCTCTCTGTGTGTTCTAAGCAGTTGTCTCTAACTCACTGGTGAGGAGTAGACCTATAGCTTTGGAGTTTGCAACCAGATCCTTTGTGCTGTTCAGCTTCAAAGGTCATCCCTGCCAAAAGAGAGATCCACATGTAGCTGTGCATGTGAATAAATGCCGAAGAAAAAACTTAGCTTTCCTGTGTTAGAAGAGGTAATGATAGTTGCCTATGAATATTTTTCTTGTGTTCATATTTTCTCCAAATTTTGACTTGCTTGCTTTGGCTATATCACACTCAGTATAGAGACAAGAAATATATGCTTTTAGTTGATGATTTGAAGAAAGCACTGAAAACATTTTCATAAACAAATAAGGTTTATTAAATCTATAAGACATTTTTTGAGTGATCGTGGATGAACTTTAATCATCCCTGGGCAGGAAGAATTTTGTAAGGTACATCAGTCTTAATGTGTTTATGCAAAGTGCATACATACGTATTGTAGATGTCTGACATTAAGATTTTAGAGTTATTGAAATATATTAATACTTTGTTTTTTCTGGAGGATTGACCTATTGATTAATATGTCCATGGTTCCAAATGTGAAGCATTTAAATATTTCCAAGCATGCAAAGACATATGAAGGAAGCCAGTGGTACACAACCAGTTGCCCAACCAGCATTTGGCTCACCAAAGAAGCACTATACTAGCCTAAATCCACTTTATCCCACTATATTCATCTGTTCTTGCACCAAAGAGGATTGTCAAAAACCCCAGATTTTAGTTGAATGATTTGATTTTTGCATCTCTACTCTAATAGATGTGATGTCTTTTCTTCATGTGATGCCCTTTCTTCAAAGCATGTAAAATTTTAGTGCAATTTTGTGTATAATTAATATATTCTAGGCTATTTTCTCTGTATCCTTCAGAGTTCTAAAAATAACATATAACATTCTGAGTACTCTCTGTCTGATTGGTGACTTATGTTGCAGATACCTTTCAAAAAATGCGACTCCTATTTTTAGATTTACAAACAGGTATTTAAGATCACTCTTGCTGAAATTGCTGTCTCATGATCCCATACTCAATTTATTTTAATGCTGCAGGACAACTATAAGTGGAGGAAAAAAAGGTTCCATCATTATAAGAAACAATCTTATTTCTGTTCAGACAGATATAAAAACATGCCCTATCATGGACTTCATACATTAATTTTATCTCTTAATGAATCAGTGAGGTTCATCATTCTCTTTTTGTTTTTTGTTTTTGTTTTTTCTTAAAAATAATAGAAATTTGCTGTTAAGATTTAAGTACTTTTTATTTTTCAGTAAGCAAGGAGTTAATTTGGTTGTCATGCAGAGCAGTTCACATTTTGCAACTGAAGAACTCCGCTCATTGAGAAAGGCATGCTAGCTTGTGACAAAAAGGTTTGTCTTGCACTGCTTTGATCAGTTTACACCATTTAATAATCAAAACACTTTTGCTCCATCATTTAACAGACAACTTAATCAGCTGGGCTGTGATCTCCAGCTCAGCAACCAGATGAGACTCTCTTGATGTGGGCTTTGCCACTCCAATTTTTTTCCCTGCAGTAACTGAACATCTAGCTGACAACCACAAACACTTGTGCACAATTTAAAAAAAAAAAAAAAAAAAAAAAAATAGTTACATATTTTTAAGCTGCAAACACACAGCTGTGAAACTCAAGAAAAAGCTGTACATTTTCACTTGCAAATTTATGGATTCAAGAAGTAACATCATTGTGGTTGGCGGATGGTATGATTGCTGGCTCTTTTCCTATTCACCCTGTCTTTTCATACCTTTCCACTATTGCTGAGATCAAAACCACATATTTATCTTAGGCTTATTTTCCAGGAGTCAATCTTTAATTCTCAGATAAAAATTACAAAGTAAAGGGTAATATTTTTATGGTAAATTATTTCAGTCATATTTCATCCAATCTTGTAGTGCATTTGCAACTTGTTTTTAAATATAGTAATTCACATTTTTCTTTTGATAAGGTGACAGGCAAACCTATTTTCTTCCAAGAATTATTCTCTCTAGAAGGAGAAAATGCTACAAGGTTTGAAGATTAGTGTAGTTCATTTTTATTTTCTGTACAAATGTGTGGTATTTTCTATGGTAGTATTAATTTGTGTCAGACCTGAGGTTTTTTTGTTTGTTTGTTTGTTTGTTTTTTAATATCACACACACACAGAATTTCTAGGTTGGAAGAGTCCTCAATATCATCGAGTCCAACCTCTGACCTAATGCTAACAGTCCCCACTAAACCATATCCCTAAGCTCTACATCTAAACGTCTTTTAAAGACTTCCAGGGATGGTGACTCCACCACTTCCCTGGGCAGCCTGTTCCAATGCCTAACAACCCTTTCGGTAAAGAAGTTCTTCCTAACATCTAACCTAAAACTCCCCTGGCGCAACTTTAGCCCATTCCCCCTCATCCTGTCACCAGGCACATGGGAGAACAGACCAACCCCCACCTCATTACAGCCTCCTTTAAGGTATCTGTAGAGAGCGATAAGGTCGCCCCTGAGCCTCCTCTTCTCCAGGCTGAACAAGCCCTGCTCCCTCAGCCGCTCCTCATAGGACTTGTTCTCCAGGCCCCCCACGAGCTTTGTTGCCCTTCTCTGCACCCACTCAAGCACCTCGATGTCCTTCTTGTAGCGAGGGGCCCAAAACTGAACACAGTACTCGAGGTGCGGCCTCGAGTACGCTGAGTACAGGGGGACGATCACCTCCCTAGCCCTGCTGGTCACGCTGTTTCTGATACAAGCCAGGATGCCGTTGGCCTTCTTGGCCACCTGAGCACACTGCTGGTTCATATTCAGCCGACTATCAACCGTCACTCCCAGGTCCTTCTCTGCCTGGCAGCTCTCCAACCATTCCTCTCCCAGCCTGTAGCTCTGCTTGGGGTTATTGCGCCCCAGGTGCAGTACCCGGCACTTGGCCTTGTTGAACTTCATGCATGTAATTTAACTTAAAACTAATTATGCTGAAAACTTCTAATTCAGTGCCCATTACTTGTATCATATCTTTTTTTTCAGAGCCTGTTAGAATGAACAAAGGTGAAAACTAGGGTGTGCATGTTAATATCCTATAAAATTTGATATCATCAGGAATCTTCAGAACCAGCAATTCTAAAGCATTTATATTGTACTTACCTTTACTTAAGTTCAGTGTCACTGTCTCAATTTAGACTAGTTCAGGCTCTGACTCACAGTTAAATCTCCTTGCAAAGACTCTAGTTGGAAAAATGCAGCAAGGTCCTGAATATACCTGTAATTAGTAGATCTTCAGTGTCAAGGTAACACCACTGTGAAAATCATGGGCAGTGACATTCAGCCTGAACAGTGCTTCCCAGTTCTGAGATGGTAGGGTGTATTTCCGTTTACTTTTATAGCATCCTGTGACAGAGATAGATCAACCACTCACAAATACTAAGAGCAATGCTGTAATTTACATTCATGCCGTATTTAACAGTACCTGTTTTTTGTTGTTTGTTTTTTTTTGTTTTCAGCTTTTAACACTGTTATGCCATTCTGTAAGAGATCTGGCAAATGCAGTCCCTACAGGGAGAGGAGAAGGGTACTGGAGCTTGGATAGCAGGGTGGGAAGTGGGGCAGAACAACATTTGTTCTGAGGTCTGCAGAATTGTCTGTATGACTCATCCAATTTACACAATTCCTCTTAGTGGAACTAACTGTACACAAAACAAAGCATATGTACTCAATACATTGAGTAACCTAGATGTTATTAAAACACAGGCCATAAAGGAGCTAAAAATGAGGTCTGCAAGCTTAACAGTAAACCTTGATCAATCTTTTTATGGATAAAATACTTTTTAGTAGGAGAAGAATTAGACAAATGGTCCCTTTTGGTAAAGTGTGGCTTAATAGCTTTTTTGTATTATTATTTTATTATTATTATTTTATTATTATTATTTTTTGAGTATAGCACTTTCTCTCATGTGGCCTGGCCATAGCTAATTTAGCTGTCCTTGTTGTTTTCCATGGGCAGTTACATAGCATACAAGGTACGCTACATAAAAAGGTTACCCTGGGTTCTTTTGCTGCTGGATATAAATGTACATTATAATGCACTGAATAGGCTAATTAGGAATTAAACATTCCTTTAAAATCATTTTAAACTCAAATTATGCTGACAACTGACTTTTTTTTTAGCTCTTTCTCTAATAGTTGTGTTAGACATTGAAGAGCTGTGCTCCAAGTCTTGACACATTGTTCTGACTTATGCTCAATAGCAAAGCATGGCTCTAGGGAATAGTTTTGAACCAAAGTACCTGCTTGTGACAGGTGAACTCCAGTTCTCACGGTTTTTAACTACAAGACCAGTATTCTTTTCCAGAGTTTTTGAACCCTTCCCCCGCCCTTTCTCCTGTAAAATCTACAGACCCCCTAGGAGTTCAACTCAGTAATAGAAAAGGTGACAACCTTACATCTAGCACATTTTTTCTGCACTTTGCTAGATGTGAATTAACTGACAAAATTATCAAAAGAATTTTGAGCAGTGGTGCTAAGTGAGTGTCAGATGAAAAGGAGAGGTTAAATGGGTAAATAAAAACTGGTTTTCTGGCCATCTCCTGTGATTCTATATACAGTATTTCAGATGAAGATTAAAAGCACCATCTGAAGAGAAAACATTCTTCATATCAGTGAAGTTAAAACATGTTAGCAGTGTTTTCTTCTGTATATATCGTCTCACATGCAAGAAAGGATGGATTGAATTCATATCTGAAACAAGACAAGATTTTCCATCTGACCTCATTATGTGTTTCTCTAGAGTGCATCCCTGGTTTTCTGCCTAAACTAAAATGCATGTAGAGAACAGCAAATACAAAGCAGCTCTGTACTGTTGTTACCAAATGTTTTTAATAAGACGGAGGTATTTATTGTTTTGCCACAGTCATATCTTAATTCTAAGAGACATTAGTGCACACTAGATTCCTTTGTTAAAGCAATCCATGTAAGCGGAGGCGTGAACTAATGAGGGGCTTTATGCTTTCCAGCGCAGTTGGCAGCAGAGATGAAGTAGCATTACAGTATATCAGAGAGATTTATACAGAGAATTCTTAATAGAAAATTTTGGGGAACTTGGCCGTCATCGCCTTATAAATAATTAAAATTACTAATTATCATTGTTATAATTCAGGCAGTTTTGCTTTCTGTCAGCATCCACAGTAAAGCCAAGGTTATATTTCTTTTGTTGTAATTTGTAGGATATTTCATTGTCTCAGAATATTTGCCCCTTGTACCTGCAGACTTTTCAGAGGTCAAAGCACATACATAGTATACTCTGCTGTTGAGAAGGCAGAACCTAAACCTGTCCTAGCTTTGCAGTATGGTAATGTCATCTAGTTAAGTATTTTTTTTAAGAAGTGCATGTTTTAGCATAGCACAGAATAATACTTTCTACTCCCAATGCTGTGATACCACGTTAATGCTCCTTTACTTTCACTTCACAGAACATAAACAAAAATTTGAAATGATCCATTTCCAGTCTGTGTATCTCTTCATCATCTATCCCTTTATATTAAAATTGCATTTTAAAGATGTGCAATTTTACTTGCCTCAGGTGTGCTGGACTACAACGACTAACACTTAAATCAGATTAGAAAGTAGTCATCAAATGATGATTCTCCAACAATCACAGCACTGTGTAACAAGTCCATGAACTTTATTTTTCTGTCATTTTAATTGATAAGACCAAACATGACTAATAAGGCTGGGGAGAGTTTTCAAAAATTCCTGACCAATCTGGGAGACTCCACAGGCAAACTATGCCTCTTCAGGTAACTCCAATCCAGTTTTTCCAAATTTTATGGTGGAATAGCTTGTATTATAAGTCAGAAGATATAAGTAATGTGATACTTTCAATCTTAGCTAGGGATTGTAAAGAGGAACTAGCTCAGTTTAATTCAGCATTACCTCTAATATCTCTAAATAATAATTTATCTCTAATAAAGTAGTAAAACTTGAATACCAAGGCACATCTAATTTTAAAAATCATTGTAGGAGTCAGAGTCTCAATGACTTATAGTGGCCTTGGCTTCCAAGTTCTTTGTGCATTTTTTATATTTTTATAATTGTAGTCACATTAAACAGTTATTACCAAAGTAAGATTATTAGTGATAGTAATATGCAGTGGCAAGCTGCAGCAAGCCAATAAATTAAATTTTAAATCAAGGAAAATGTGGAAAGAAAATTCAGGGAGAGGACAAGTTTATCCTTGCCAAAAAATAAAAACTAAAAATCAACAGAACCTATGAATTGCTTGATTTCAGATTTGGAAATAGGGAAGGTCATTTTGAGCAGAAAATCACAGAATGGCTCGAGTTGGAAGTGACCTTAAAGATCATTTAATTACAACACTGCTGCCATGGGCTTGTATGCCACCCACTATATCAGGTTGTCCAGTGCCTTGTCCAACCTGGTCTTGAACACTTCCAGGGTAGGGGCATCCACAATCTCTCTGGCAAGATGATCCAAGTTTTTTGAAAAAGGATAAAAATAGTTTTGTTTAATTAAATAACCAGTTGGTTGGAATGTCAAAGGGAAAAATTGTAATATCAAAGGGGAAAAATTGTCAGTAACTAAACCATAACCATGCTACATGTGGGAAGAGTCAGCAACTCAATCTTTTGTCATCAAGTGTGCTCAGAATTTTTACAGAAAGCCATATCTTCAAAGTTGTTCATCAGACAAAAAGGATTTGGCAGGAGCACCTTAAAAATAAAGCAATTTAAAAAAAAATAACAAATTTCTTCCGTACTTTTTGTGCATTTTTGCTGTTTTCATAGTAATTTGCAAGTTTTCGTATAGAAAGACTTGTTAATTCATCAGAAGAAATAATGAAGCCTTGAAGCAGTGTTAAAAGACCTGAGACAATGACGTTCTCTTAAAGAACACAGTTAGAAATTTCCTTCTCTGCCATCAAGGTCCAGCAAGAAAACAGCTGAAGACACTGACAAACAAATTGCTAAGGTCCTGTGTGCACAACTGCTGTAGTAAATAAATAACACAGGGATATCTACTTAACTTAGTTTAAGTATTGGAGGTGTTTTCCATAGTATGCAATCAAGTGCGTATTTTGTTGTCCAGAAATCAATCAATCAATCAATCAATAAATTAATTAATGGCACAATTCTTACTTAATAGTGCAAAAACATTTGGGATAGTAGGCTGGCTGGCCTGAAATTGAAGAGTCTGAGTTAAAGGTGAGCTTGACTTGAAATTTGGCCAAAGAACTTCCAACCCAAGGTTTTTCCCTGAGGGAAAAAAAAATAAATCATTAGAATTTGGATTTTGACTTCTGTTCAAGAGTTAACATCATCTCATGTAAATGACTGAACTCCCAGAACATATATTATTTCTGGATTAAAATTGTTGTGTCTTGTGAAATTGACACAGAACAAATTTATAAATAACAGTATGCAAGCAAATGTGATATATTCTCATACATTTATGACATCACAAATTTTAAAAATTACAGCTGAAGCAGTGGACACTAAACCAGTCATTTAATCCTGAATGCATAAAATAATCTTTTTAGTGAAAACTGTTTAAACATGCAGTTCAGCACTTTAGCAGTATACAGGTCATCCCTCTGGCTAAGGATCTGCCAGATCTTTAAACACTTTTTTTTTTTTTTCTTTCTTATTTTATTTATTTATTTATTCCATACATAAAGTTTATACTGAAAGCTAAGAAGAGCCTTTGGGCAAAAAGATATAGACAAAATAAAAAAAAATACATCTGAGCCAATTTTATTTTTGGATGTTTCTACCAGTGCTTATATCTCAACAGCATGTGATCTTAAAGTTCGCGCTGCCTATGTTACAGTCCCTGTAGGGGTAGGTAAGGTGAGGAGAGAGAAGCAATCTTAAATTTGAAATGCTCCTTTTTTTTTTTTTTTTTTTCCTGTTTAAGCTAGAGCTTTAATATTATCATATGCCAGCATTCGGTATTTATAGCTTTTATGAGCTTTTTATTTTTATGAGAACCTTCTTCTTGCTTCTATTAGTGTCAAGCAGGTTAAATGAGATGCATCAAACTGCATTGCTACTCTACTTGGAGCCTGAGTGGTGCAGCAAAACAATAGCGCAAAGAGAGTGAACGTTTATCAAGAGAAAGTTTACTTTCAGTGTTAAGAATTAATTTAGCTGAATTGGTGCAGTGAAAGTGGTAAACACAATCCCCCTCACTGTTGTTTGTCAGGGTGTATTATATCACCCTGGATTGCTTTGTCAATAATCTGCCTGGCCTGCAAGCAAGAAATCTAAGATTGCCAGGATGAGTGACAGGCTGGAGATAGCTGATAATTCTAAGGAATTGGAGGTGTAAAATCTTTAAGGACCATGTCTACAGTATAAATGCCAGGGTATCTCCACATCACTGTACTTACAAAGGCAACAGCATTGTTAATGGCAGCCTGTCTGTCCATCAAGTTTGCTACAGGAGGATTTATCCCTCTTTCACTCCTTATCTGCTGTTGCTGTGTTTATTTCTAAACCAGCTGCAGAATAAATTGCCTCTTGTCTTCACCTCCTACACTGAGTACAATGATACGTTCTGCAAAGCCTTAAACTATGGTGTTTTTCAAACATTTCTTTTTCAGAACAGTAACTTCTAATTTTGTTTGTATGTGACTACATGCAGGGCTTTCCATTTTAGGCACTGTAAACATAGGTTCTTTGGTTCTGGTGTTGTTTGTTGTTGTAGTTGTTTGTTTGTTTGTTTGTTTGTTCATTTGTTGTTTTGTTTTGTTTTTCCTTTCTATTTTACTCTTTTCAAGACTCATAAATCTATTCTGCATTGTTAAGGTTTTTGAAATACAAAAGGGAAGACATAATAGAACTGGCTCAGCTGATTAATACGATGTGGAAGTAATATGGCAAATACGGTTCTTTTGTACAACATGAAATATATTCTGGAAACTGACTATAAAGATACCATGACATTTCATGTTTGCTGTGTCTCAGCGACTTCTCTCTTAAGCAGGTACTTTGTAAATAAAGCAAATGTTTTTTTCTAGATGTCAGCCTTTGCAAAGTGAATCTGAAAGTCAAGTTACATAGCTGGTGGCCATATAATGATATCAAGGGTTCCAGATCTAGCTAATTAGTCCATTGAGTATGGCACAAGACAGAGTGTTAACACGCTCTCTCTTCCTTCTGTTTCAAAAAGTGCTGAAAAATGCTGCTATTATTGTAATACTGAGGGCACAGACTTAAGTAAGATGTCATTTTCAAAATCATTTTTAATAGAAGCTGGTGTTCACACTGACCTGGATAGTGCATAGATTACCTTAATATTTGCCTTAATATTTTCCTAAAATAAAACTTTTAAAATAATGATAATTTAAAAAAAATAACTAATTGAAAATGTTTGATTACATTATTTTTGACCCTTTTAAAATTATTTATTTATTTCTTCAGCCATTTAAGGCTTTCTATGTGTTATTCCAAGTTCAGAAAAAAAAATAGAAATAAAAGTTTCAGAACACCAAGAGGAGGTTATTGTCAAAACACTAATAATAATAATTATTATTATAATCTGGTCTCATCTGAAGCAAAGTTTATTTTACAACATTTAGCATATTTCCAGTCAATATTCAGTGTGGCTTGTTTATTCACTTAAAACCTTTAAATAGTAGCTCTCAGAAGAAATAGATCTTGGCATTCCAGTGCATTGCAGTGGTATTATTAAATTATATTTATTTGTTAAATCTGTTTGGCTAAGCTAAGTAATCATGAATAATATCTCTTTCATCTTAACTCTCATCCTCCCATGAACACCTGCAGATATCCTTCTGCTGCATTTTCTCATCAAATGAAAAGTCAGATCTGTCAATAAATCCCTTATTTACAGGTTCTCAGAATGAGAACAAGAGTTACTTGATAATTACTGAACGTTGAGGCCAAGATCTTATTAGCCAGACATTGTATTTAGAGGTGGGCCTATTATTTCCTCTGAAATTCATTACTGAACTCCATGGTAAGAATTTAATTCTGAGAAAATGCTCTCGCTGGGTAGCAAACAAGCCAACAGTTTCATGAGAGTTTAAGCCCATTCAAGTTATGACAGAAGCCACAAAATCAGCCCTGTCTTCCTGTTGCTCCTTATTACTGCTCTAATACAATGTGGGTTCTTGAACAGATATTCTGTAATCCTATAGTGAAATGAATTGGAGAAATTAAATGGATTACACTGATTATTAAAAATAGTAATAATATAATAGCAATAATAACAGTTGTCAGTGGTGGTGCTCTTCATTATTTACTTTATTTTTACACAGAACACTTCCCTAATCTGTTTTAGTAGTAGTCTGTATTACTCAAAGGAAACAGGTTCTGCAAGGCTGGCAGATCAGCCAGAGACAGTCAAAGGCAAAGATGGTCTCAGTTTATGCTGGTTTAAAATGCTTGTTGAACTGTATTCCAAAGTACTCATATCTCACTTATCTATTCCAATTATGGTAGTAGGTGGTACCACAGTAGTTAGGGTGGGAATAGCTGTCTTTCATGTTTCTGTTTCATGGAGACATGAAGTACATGTTTAACCCAAGGACATCGTACCTGAAGGCCTGTATCAAGAAAATACTGAACATCAATGTTTGATTTTGTACCTGTCAAACATTTATTTAGTATGATCTATTAGCAATGTCACAGCACAAAAAAAATCACCACATAGGTAACCATTATTCAAAGGCATGTTGGAAGCAAGAGTGCTGAATCTGTGAATCACATCCAAAATATATACTAATAGATGCTGATTGAAAAAAAAAAAAAAAGTTTTTATTTGCAACAGTCCAAGATATTTACCTATAGCAGTGGCTTAACGATTGCTGTTAAGAGTATGTCTGTTTCAGAATTCTAGTTGGAATAAAACATTTCAGTAATATTATTAAAAGGGGAAGTATTTATATCTGAAATGTATTTATATTTATTGACAAATTTGTATGTTTATGAAAACTTGCAGTCATATATAACATTAAAAATATCTAAAACACTTGGCATCCTTCAATTCAGGGATGGTCATAGTTACAATCACCAAGGCAAAAGTTGTTGTTTATTTATTTACTTTTTTGTTTATTTTTTTTCCTTTAGATCTGCTTTTATTTATATTGACCCTTGAAAAACCAACAAATTCTTTGAATAATTTTGTTTGTTTCTTTGTTTGTTTATTTCTAATGGGCATTTATCCCCTTCTTGAACAAGGTTACCTGTACTGATTTAATTGTATTGCTAGTGAGTTGAATATGCTCTCAGCAAAACCATTCAGCAGTACTTCTTGTTTATAACTCTTTACTATAACTTTTCCTTGTTATTTCCTTTACTATTGCACTTATCCTCCATCTGTCTCTCTGCAGAGGTTCATGCATTGTGCAGCAGCTGATACTCTTTTTCTTCAGAGGATGTATTTGTTACCTCTGCTGTGTGCCAGGACCTCTTCTTGATGGTGTGCCAATGACTGTAAGTCACATTCTCAAATGTAAAACTGTCTTGTCTTCAGATCACATCTCTTTCATCTTCTCCTTACTTACATCCTTACATGACGCACCATGTAAGACAGGAGATGAACTGCTCACAAGAATCACTGAAATTAAGCATGAGAGCTTCCCCAAAATGTTATGAACCCTTAATTCAAAATGTTGGATTCATAATCACATCAGTTACAAATAGTACAATTTACTTATTCTGTTCAAAATATGTGCTGCTGCTACAGCATGGAAATGTGCTCTGTGTCTTATTAGGTCAATTTTTTACCTGTGTTTTATCTAACTTCTAATATAAGACATGATCATCCATTGTCATAAGCGAGAAACTACAAGTGGAAGCAGCAAAAAGAAAGCCATCTGACAAAGGCCCCTTTAGCTAGTACCCAACTTAGTTGCTTAAGGTCATGTGTAGGTTTAGTTCCTACACATGACCTTAAAACATGACATAAACCTACACATTAGTATGTGTAGGTTTAGCTCCACTAAAAATGTTGAGGAACAATCCCAAAATCATAGCAGGATGGTGTGCTGGCACTAACTCCTTAACATCCAGCACTGCCTTTAGATGTACTGGGCTGAAATGGAGAGAGGGTATTTATAAACTGTATTACTTTCCCCCTTTATGCCTGGGAACACAAAAGAATAGTGTGTACCCAGAGTTTTCATGGACCTTGAGCTATGTGCACAATCCTCCCCAGGTCAGATGATGCCTCAGAGGAGATATATTCATGTCATTTTGCCCACCTATGTGAATCTGTAGGAAATGTTTTTGACCTATGTTTTCACTTCATTCAAAATTTAATGGATTACAGTGTTCAAGGAAAACTGCAAAAATGGCAACTATAAGGTTTATAGAAAGAAAAATGATGGTAATTTAGATAAAACTTCTGTATAACTGTTTTTATGTGAAATAAATTCCTCCAGCTGAGTAAGTCTTTTGTGAGACATTTGACTCCAAAGCAGAGCAACCATCATCAGTCTGAGAAAGGGGAGCTGCAGATGAGGGCATTTATATGTTGCTGAGATCCAGATACAAGATGGATTTGAAGTGACATGTCTTTGAGCAGGCAAGCTATTAACAAGATTGTTCTTCATCGAGGACATTCAATAACCAGATCATCTATAACAAGATAATCTTGCGTGAGAGATAAACTCAGTGTTTGTGCGATGATGAAACAGTCCAGAAAAATAAAATACAGAGGAAAGCTGTGAACAGATCAGATTGGGAGTATAGAATAAAAGCAGATTATGGCCCACTCTCTATATGAGCCCTTTTGCTTTGGTTTCCTCTTGTGCTTATTGCTCAGTCTTGTTCAGAGGGCAGATATTAATTTCACAGAAGTTCTAAAATCAACACATGCTACAGACCAGTCACCCACATTCACTGGCTGCCTCACAACCTGAATTAAAAGTTTTGATGATACCATAACACAGGAATGGGAGAAAGGGTGGTTAGGATCTGACCTAAGAGTACAATTTTATTCCCTCCTGACTGGAAACTTGTGTTAATTTGTCTTAAGATCTGGGACATTTTGGAGGGGGTCCTATTATTAATAATAAATGGAGACAGAAAATTTGATTTGCAAGAGGATAATGCTTGGAGATAATGCCAAAGGCTTTAATGGGCAAAAACACACCTTTGCATGTTTTTAGTATGTTTTTAGTATGTGTTCTCAAACAGTATAATTTGACTCTGCTGAAGGAACACCTTTTTTTGGTAAAACTACTCCATATCATATTCTATTACATTAATAATTTCAAAATGTCTGTTGTTATTTCTTGTAACAGGAGCACCTGTAATTGAAATTATCTGTAAATTTTGGGAAAACGTCTGATGCTTTGGAAGGAAATAAAATCTCTAAAATTAAATGTTTAAAGACATTAAGAAAATCAATGATTAGAAGAGACAAAAGAGCTAGTTAAACATTATTTCTGTTGATGGGAAGAATGAAGTGCCTTGCTGTGAAAGAAGTGATTGTCAGAACCAGAGTTACAGAGATCCAAATTCCGAATTTCTGATTTCCCAAGCTGTCTTTTTTTTTTCTTTTTTCTTTTCCCCAACAAGCATTTGAATTGTGTTCACTACTTCAGCAGGTAGTCAGTTTGTCATAAGCACAAATATTGGTATCCTTTGTAATTTTTTTCTAATCATACTCTTTATAGAAATAATATTTAAAAATCAGTATTTTTCACAATAGTATCCTGTAGCAGGGGATGCCACAAATGAATGATGTTTTTTTTATAAATTAATATTAGAGTAATGGGGAGATATCACTTGCATATTTACATGACTCTCTTTTTATTCAAAGAAACATATTACATTACAGTACTACAACTGCAACTACTGTGAAACAATATTTTTTTTACCTTGTAAATAACACTTTAAGTATTCTGTGTTTTCTGAAATATATGTAGAGAGATACATATATAAACTTATTTCTGTTTTTTGTTAAAACTGAGAATGAGTAGCATGATTGTGGCTAGAATTATGGCAGAGAACACCACCATTGCTAAAAGAGGAATATATGATTTGAGCAAAACTCATGATAAAGTTGATATCAAAATAGATGGACAACTTAACATGCTTTGCTCAGCTAGCCTTTTGTTGCATGTTGGTATGCACATATTGATTCAGAGTTTAAATGCAGTGCTTCAACATGGTGACTTGCAAGGGTGGAAGAGGAGGAGGAGAAAGGGGAAAGAGGAGGAAAAGGAAGGATCCTTCCTTCAACATGGTGCACAGGCATGGGTCCTCCTTCACTGGCCTCCCTGCAGACTGTACCTCAAAGCAGTGGGAGGTTGAAGACATCAAAGAAAAGCCAAAGCTGGTCAGCTCTAGAGGGAACAAGAACCAACAGTGATAATGACACTAACAAATGGAGATAAGAGAAATTTATGGTGGAAAAATTATTGTGCTGGAAAGTGCTGTTTTGACGAAATTCAGATGTTCTCTGGAAAGAGGCAGATTTCGCTGTATTTTCTGACAGAAACCCGGCAGAACTGTTGCCAGCTCACCCACCTCTCCAACAGCTTGCCTGGCAGCCCTGGGAGACCCAGCTCGCATCAGGGCTCCCAGCACTTCCCAGCACAAGCTGCAGATGCTAGAGGCTTTCAAGGGCCCTGACTGCAGGCACTGCCAAGCACCCAGTTGTATGGCAGGGAGCCTGGGAGCGGGATACCAGGTCTGTGGGCAGCTCAGGATGCCTCATCTTCTTCTGAAGCACTGTGGTGACAGTGTTGTGTTTAGATTGGGCTTTTTTTTTTTTTTTTTTTCCCCTCACCCTATATTCCCAGATAAGATCTCATAATTCTTGTTCTCTGGGAATTCTTGCAGTGCTGAAGTTTGACTCCACTTTAATGTTTCAGACTTTCCCACAGAGCTACAAATCCAGGCTGTGCTCTGCCCTGAGCTTCCCTCCCCCCTTGCCCCTGGGAGAGCCTGCTGCTATCCGCCTGGGGACAATCAGGCTCCTACTGAAAAAAAGAAATGGCTGCACCTCAGTACTGTGATTTATTTGAGAAGCTCAAAGGGGCAGGGGGAGAGTATCACTAACAAGCAAAATGCTTTGTGGGACTGTGATACATCAGGATGAGAAAGCTGCTTTGCTTTCTCTTTTGCCAAGGGTAAATATTTCTGTCACATTTTGGCTTTATCACTACGTGTATGTGGGTGGAAGGAAGCAGCTCAACAGTTTTGTTGCTGTCATATTTTCAAATTAATGTTTTTTTGTTTGCTTGTTTGTTTGCTTTTATTATTATTTATTCATTTAAAATGTTGGCATTGAGTTCAGAAGCCAGGAGGAAGAGACACCCAGGAGAAAGAGGCCCATTACACTGATCTTTTCAGTTTTTTTCTTTTTTTTTCTTTTTTTTTTCAGT
Organism: Aythya ferina; assembly: GCF_964211825.1. Taxonomy (NCBI): domain Eukaryota; kingdom Metazoa; phylum Chordata; class Aves; order Anseriformes; family Anatidae; genus Aythya; species Aythya ferina. The sequence continues at coordinate 82,359,859 of NC_140299.1, forward strand.
TTTTTTTTCTTTTGTTCTTTTTAGCTCATTTGTTGTTGGGTTGGTCGGGATAGGGGACAGTTGTTAGGAGCTGCTGGGATAAGTCACACATTTTTTGGATGTGGAAGTCAAGATTTTGTTTTCAGTTGTAAACTCATAATAAATGAGAGCCAGGTGTTTTTTCAGTCTTTGATTTAGATGCTGCATGGGGTTTGATGCATTTACTTTAGTTGTACAATGGTGAAACTGGCTTGGCTATGGAGCCTGTACAGTATTGTACACTGTATTTCCTATCTTTATTTCTTAACCATTAATAAACTCAAGAAATACAAGATAATATCTGCCAAGTGTGAGGCAGATAGATCTTAATTGAATGCAAAGTTATTCTAGTTTCAATGTCTTTTTTTTTTTTTTTTCACTTTCTCTCTATTTTATCCTTTTTACCTTATATTACCAGCCATCGGATTCCTCTAAAATGTTTTTGTAGTTGATTCAAGGCTCTCATCTTTCCTGCTGAAAAGGCTAATAGAATGATACCAGTCTCTGGTTCTTGGTGCTAAGTCATTAGAAGTTCCCAATGCTGGGCAGGATTTTTGTGAATTGGTTTGCACAACACATGTGAAGAGACATTCTGGAAGCTTTGTGTAGACATGAAGGAGTCTAGCCAAACAGCAAGTATTGTGTGAAATCTTAATAGTCCTCTGTGGGAGAAATGCAGTGTAATACTTTATTCACATTTGAATCATATTTTGTAAGTAGGATCCTGTGCATCCTTTAATTGACCTTTGGAGGTTTAGGAATTCTGGACTTTACTAGAGGATAGCTGAAGATTTGTCCTTTTCACTACCTTACCTTTGAGGGAGGCCTGAGAAGTTGTTCCTGTAAAGGGATACACCCAGATTCACTGAGGAGTAAGAAAATGGATCTGCCCAACCTTTTAGGATTCAGGAAGAGAGCCACAGATTTATTTTTCCAGTTCCATTCATCTTGCTTATATACCTGGGGACAGAACAGAGTCTGACAATATGTATAAGAGATCAAGAATGCAGGGAGAATAACTTTCAAATGTACATTAACCTCTGTTTGCCAGCCTCAGGTATGGTATTTGTATGTCAGTGAACTGTTCTTTTAATCCACAAATTTTATAAGAGCAATGCAGCTTTTGTGGCATGTGCAAAACAAAAGAAGCCTAAGCTTGGAATATTAGTAGGAGAGCTAACAATAAAGATTTAGTTGGTCTGGCATAGCCATATGGAAAAACTTGAACAATTACTGACTAAGCTTTATGTGGCTCTGGCTAATGTTATTAGTCTCCCACATACGTGAGCATTAAATTCATTAATGAATATTTAAAATAAAAATAAAAATAAAAATGTTGGCAGTTAAGTAGGAGAAATTATTTGTCATCTACACAATTTGCCATTAATCAAATAATAGAGAAGGAAAAGGTAAAAGAGCAACAGAAATATGCTAGCAGCTTTTTTCCTTTGTTTTTCATCCTCCAACAAATTCCAGAACTTGTTGAATCTGTCTTCTTCATGCACTCTTTAACTTCTCTCCTCCATTTATTTGTGTTAGCATTGACCAAACATATATAAACATTTTTTATACAGCATATACAAATATTTATGAGCAATTTCTCAATGATAGTCACTGTTTCTTAGGAATGAGGCTTATTTCTTTATGCCATCTGTCAGAAAAACCTCAGCATGAAAACACCAAAGAGAAGATCCATGCCATGGACTGGTGCTTAAAATTCCTGCATCTTTCAAGCATCCTTACCTGAGCAGCCAGAGATCAGAGTCTGTGCAGGAGATAAGACAAGAAGCAGTTCTCCCATTCATGGTCCACCAAAGGGATGATGAATCCACTTCACACCTGCTATCAATTCCAGTTTCCATGGTCTTGATACCACCACTCAAAAGATTAAGTTGGAAAATGATGAATAGACTCACAAGAAGCAAAATAACTTGCTTTTAATTTTGTTGCTGCTTGTTAGGCCTCCTATTCAGACAAAAAATTCTCACCAGTCATGTTCCAGGAAACATGGGATAAATGTCTCATGCAGAAGCAGAGAGCAGCTTTTCTTCCTTTCTTATAACGAGACTTCTGGGGGACACACTTGGTGTTGTCTGGTTGCTGGTTCTTCTGTCTTTCCATCCCACAACTCCCTGTTCTGCTTTCTAGGACAGAACTCATCCCTTCAGCTTTTTCTTGTTCCTTAACTAAGAATTACTAAATTTCACACTGGGCTCTTTGAAATTTTCAGTCCAATGTTGTGTTTTACACCAAGCAGTCATATGACCCTAAGTACATTACTATTTCAGGTGAGAGTTTGACTCGGACACCCATTCCAGTTCCTGCATCCTGCTCATGATCCCCTTTCACATGTGATGTTTTTGGGAATGGGGTATGAATGGAAGAAAAGATGGAGCAGGAGAAAAGGCTTAGTGAAAATACCTCCAGTTCACCAAAGTGCATTGAAAATGTAAAATAGAATAATAAATACTTAAGACACTTTTTTTTTTTTTTTTAAAAAAGTTTTGCTGCTTATACATTCCTTCAACAATGTGGAAATAAAATTTAGAAAATGTTGCCAAGTGAAATTCCTAATGGATGCCTAAGAGAAGAGTCTGTTCTTCCCTTTTTCTCAGCTTCATATGTTGCTAGGTGTTTCTGTGCTTAATACCACTTCCCCCTCTTCCTTTTTTCCCTTTCATTTTGATTTTCTGTTATTGATGCTGTACTGGCTAAGACGATAAAAGAGATAATTTACAAATCTACACCTGCAAAGTCAAAATCATTGGTTTTCCCTTGCAGAGGGTTCCCTAGGAAATATAAAACTGGGAATCATGGACAATTTACTAACAGTTGTGATATGTATCTCTCTAGAGTAAAAATAAATGAAAAATAAGCTAAATTAAAAAAAAAAAAAAATCAATATTTTATCCTTAAAAGAAGTAAAAAGAGAAAAGAAAAAAATATGTTTCCTTGAAGCCAAAGAGTGGAACCTTGTTTGCCTGGTTGGCTGGTTGTTCTCTGACGGCAAACAGTACTGTAAGTAATGGCTATTTAGTCCCTGCAAGATGCTTAGTCCTCTGTGTTTCACTTTATCGTCCACTACAATACCATAGTTTAGTAGTGTTTTTTTTTCTCTCTCTGAGGAAGAACAAAGGACTTCTAATGAAAATGCACTCCCTTGCCCCGTACATGCAACAACACCTATACTTGTAGACTAATAAAAACATGTACTGATTCATTTCCTTTTTAGCTGGAAACTACAATATGATTTTCCTGGGAAAGTAGTGAAGTTCATAAACAGCCAGTTTGCATTACTAAGCATAGTTCATCAGAAATTCTTGCTTCTCCTGAAAATGGATATAGAGGTGAAGAGTAAGTAATGCCAATCTCTCCAGTTTGGGTTCCACCTTCAAGCTCTCTTTGCTTCCAAGATTTTATCTCCATGCTAAAATAAATATCTCAGTTACATATTTGAATTAATTGTTCCCATTTTTTGAAAGAGCATTTACCATTCCTCTTAACTAAGATGAAGCTAAAGATCCTTTCTAGCTGGCAGTGGGGTCTGTGTGAAGAATGTTTTCTTTCTAATTTCTCTTTTTGTTTGCTTGTTTTTGTAATTTTTTGTTTATTTGTTTGTTAATTAAAATGTTTCTGTGGGAATATAGAAATGAAGATAGAAGGGAAGTTTTTAACAGTACACTTTCAGTGCCTTCACATATCAAAATTCATATATGTATGAAATAAAGAATGAATGTATGAAAAGATGAAAAAAAAACCTATAAGTTAAAACAATTTATATGTAAATATTTGCACAGATGAATGTATAAGCTGATAATGAGATGGCAGCACTATCTTTCATCTACTAGGGATATACAGAATCACAGAATAATTCAGATTCAAAGAGATCTCCGGAGGTCAACTGGTCCAACCCCCTTCTCATATCAGAGCCAACTTAGGTCACATTGCTTAGGGACTTGTCCAAACAAATTTTGATTAATGCAAAGAGTAGATATTAAACAACCTCTCTGGACAGCCTTATAAACAGATTAGCATTTTAGTTTGCATCAGAAGAATGCTTTAGAAACATATCTGCTAATCATCCCCAATTTCTGCACTTGTGTTTGCTTTGTGGAATGGTCTTGGTGCTACAGACTGGATTCCTTTTCATTGGAAATGAAGTGAAATATGTGCTTTAGGAGAACATCTAAAACATTTCCATCAGTAATGATAATTCAATCCACAAGTACAAGTAACAGTTACTCCATATTAATCTAGTCTCCATCAAAACACATAATCATGTGTAGCTTGGGTCTGCAGCTGCAGGAGTTTAATGTTATGGGTACCTCTTCTTATTAATTTGTATTGTATTAATGCAGATCAATCTGTGCAATAAATCCAGTGGAAGAGAAAAAAATAAAGGGGTGGGGGGGGTGGAGGCGGGGGGGGAGGGCAGAATGAGAGAGTGCAGGAGGGGAGAAAATTGATGTTACAGGTTGTATTACCCATTTGGTTCTTTGGCTCTCATGGTATAGCTTAGTGATTTCTGTGATGAATCCTGGTTCATGCTTACAGTTTCTAATTATGTGTCTATTTAAAACAGATAAGTATTATGCCATTAACTTTATTAGTTGGAAAATTAAATATATATGCAAACTCACATACCACTTGTGTCCAGTCTAGGAATTTTATTATCTAGGATACCTTATCTCCATATTGATGCTTTCTAAACAGTGGTACAAAACACAATTTAAATGTTTGAGTCTTCTCATGCACATATATAAAAATAATTTCATTTACACATCTAGTATTTTTGCATCTATTGATGGTTTGTGAAGTATTTGTTAAGTTAATTATATAAATGAGAACAAACATAAGAAATAGAAATTCTTCTTTAAGCTGTAAAGAAACAAAGCAGAAAAGGAACTTTGAGGTGTTCTTTTGCAGAAAACGAACTTTTTTCTGCCTCCAAATTCCCAGAAGCAGAGACTGCTCCATAATTTTTGATCTTTGTGTTAACTTATCAAGATGGATATAACAGCCATTATATGTCAGGTTGGATGGGGATCTAGACAATCTGCAATCTGATCTGAATGGGTGGCATCCCTTTCCCAAGGCAGGGGGTTTGGAACTAAATGATCTTTAAGGTCCCTTCCAAGCCACGCTGTTCTATGATCATTGCTAGATTAAATTATGGACTTATTTTTTTCAGAGGGAGAAATCTTTCTGGGGTGGGACAAAAAGATAATATTTTCTAAGATATATTTTCTTTTCAATGTAAGTATGTTCCACTAATGTTAATGGAAGATATGCATTCACTGAGACAAAATACTCTTTAAGGAAGCTGAGCAATTTCACTCTTAGTATATTTTATAGGACTGCTAGTAAAAGTGGAGTAGGAAATGTCACTATATGTATAAAGAGCCCTGTAAAAGAGCCAAATCTTTGATAAAGGGGGAAAATGATAACTAGGACTTTAAGGATTTGGGGGCAGGTATTATGAATTGAAGAGGCAAGTTGTAACAGCTTCCTTTTTCCAACTGGCATTAATTTTCCTGGGTTCAGCTTTAGCCAGCTGCTCTTCATCCAGGTGCTGATTTTGGCTGAAACATTTGGAGGATAAATGCTATATCCTGTAAAGCATGAAGGAGAATATTTGCATACTCTTTTATATCTCCCAGAGAATTCAGAATATATGGTGGAAAATAATGACGGTATCATGTCAATCAATGCACTAAGTGTCAGAAAATTTGCAGTGTCATTGACTTTCTTTGTCAACAGAAGAACTCTTGACATTATGATCCAGTTGGTTCTTTGTTTGGCTGAATTATTTAGGAATGTTGTTTTGTATCTAAATACCAACAGTAATGAACCTCACTAGACTTCCTGATCATCAGAAATTGACTGTGGTTTCCACATGAGTCTATCAAAAATTAAACATTACCTGAGAGTTAGTGCCTGACACACCAGAAAAAGGGGTTATTCATTAAAATATGTTTTCAGGAGAAATGCAATGCTGAGGTTTATAGCTCAGCCAGCTCTCTGCTAATCTCCACTTTATGATCCTTGTTGAATTTATATCATTTTGTAATATATATATATGATATCTCTTACAAAGAATTAAGTTTTCTCAGTGAAGATATAATTGAATTTAGACAGTCATTGGGAACATGGCTTCCTCATGATAAAAATTGTGTATATAGTTGTGGCGCAAGATCTTTTCCTGTGTACACTACATGGTAGACAGAACCAACTCTGAAGCTTTTCATGAGCACTTATTTACTGTTGTTGAAACATAACACAGCTGTTTTCAATAGTCAACACAGATTCACAAGGAGAAACTAACTAACAAACTTAATTTGCTTTTATAACAAGGTTACACACTGATTTGACCAAGGAAAGCCAGCACATGTCATCTTTTGAGGTTTTAGCAAAGTTTTCAGTACTTCTTCTCACAGTATCCTCCTGGACAAAATGTTCAACATACAGCTAAACAAGTACCCAATAAAATAGGGGAGTAGTTGGATGCTAGGGTTATAGCAAATAGGGTTACATCAGGCTGGTGGACAGTCACTAATGGGGTTCCCTAGGGCTCTGTTTCATGGCCAGTTTTCTTCAGGCTTTTGTAAAAGATCTGGATGCAGCAGTTGAATGTATACTGTCCGCAGATAATATTAAATTAGGGAGGGAGGGAGGGAGGGAGGGAGGGAGGGAGGGAGGGAGGGAGGGAGAGAGGGAGGAAGGAAGGAAGGAAGGAAGGAAGGAAGGAAGGAAGGAAGGAAGGAAGGAAGGAAGGAAGGAAGGAAGGAAGGAAGGAAGGAAGGAAGGAAGGAAGGAAGGAAGGAAGGAAGGAAGGAAGGAAGGAAGGAAGGAAGGAAGGAAAGAGGGAAGGAAGGAAGGAAGGAAGGAAGGAAGGAAGGAAGGAAGGAAGGAAGGAAGGAAGGAAGGAAGGAAGGAAGGAAAGAGGGAAGGAAGGAAGGAGGGAAGGAAGGAGGGAATCCTATGAAGGTGTTTAATTAGGTGAAAAAATAAAGTGTCACGCAATGTTTATTGGGGGGAGGAGGGGTGGGACCCAATAACACAGACTTGTAATTTAATGGCAAAATCTGGGAATTTAGACAGAATTATTTAATAATGCTGGATTAAGTAAGTATATGAAGAAGGTTGTCAAGCTTGATCATCACAGCAAATATTATAAATAAGTGTAATAGACAGCTAGATGCTTTTATGGAAGAGGAGGACACTGAAGGGTGCAGTGACAAAGCAACAAACATGCTTTTTTGAGCTAAGCATTTTCTTCCTGTCTGGCAAATTTTTATGCTCTTTACCATGAATTTTCATTATGATTCAGAGGCATATTACCTTCATTTTCCTCAGTCTGCTAAAGCTAACTGAATTTTTCTTCATTTTCCCAGTTACTGATGGAAGATATCTCCAAGCAATTATGTTATCTTAATATTTTTGTAAGAAAGCTGTCACCACTGCTGAGGACTCAAAATTTAGTTCCCATTAAAGAAAATATATCTTAGTCTGCGTCCTTCAAGATGCCTCTGATATACTGTTATATATATATATACATATATATATAAATTGATAAAACATTGTATTTTGATATACATGTATATATATAATGTATATATAATAAAGGAAACAGAGTGACATACGTTTGGTAGATGCTGCTGATAACTACTTCACACTGGGATAGAAATTTCTGGGTACATAATAAGCTGATAGAGCCCCTTTAGCTTTATAATGGAAAAGATGTCAGTTTGGAAGAGGATATACTAACCCAAATTTCAATGTGACTTAAGGAGTTTCATAGGTACTTTAAGACTTCATAACTTTCCATATCAATAGCCATAAACTGAAATGAATGAAATGAGCCTTCATCTCAGCCACTTTGATGAGGCTGACACCATGTTGAGTAGCTGATTAGGTCTGGCTCCTTACTCTGCAGTCTGTGTCCAGCCATACATTACCCAGCATACCTTAATGCAGCCCTGGAGTTTCCTTGTTTTTTGTTTCTGTCATGATCTGCACCATCAGCCCATACAAGAGCTCCTCACATATTCCATTCTTTGTGATTCTTGCTGCATTCATGGAAGTCATTTTTAGCATTTTACTGTCATTATAAATGATGTTACTTATAATCCAGGTAGTATTGAAGACCTTTGTTGAGGAAGATACTTCAGATCCAATAAAAAGCCCAATTCTTGCTGAAAACTTCTGCTCTGTCTAAACAAAGATTAGGTTTTATTCAAGAAATGTGGGGGGGAGGGAGGGAGAGTTTATGTATGCTTTTTTACTAGTTGTCCCAGATAGAATCACTCAACCTGTCTGTAAGTTACATAAGAAATCAAGAAGAGACTTTTTCTTTGCTATGAGCTTGACAGAAACCAGAAAAAACAGTACAACAATATTGGTCTTTTATTTATTTATTTATCTATCTATCTATTTATTTATTTATTTTTACCTGACATAGAAATCTGTAAAACAGTCAAAAAGAGGTTCAGATTAAGAGATGTATTTTACCCATCTTCAAGCACCATGACAGAAAAGTGTTTCAAAACACAGGAAATTTCAGTTAGAAACTTCTCATGGTCATCACACCAACAACAACACCACATTTCTGTGCTTTAGCTCAGGTAATTTGCAAGTTGGCTTTTAACTTATTTTACTGCTTTCTCTGCTTTGTCCTACACAAGTTTATAAGAAATATGCATAAAACTGAACTAAAATCAATGTTTTAAGGATTTCCTACATAACAGAGGTGTTTGGAAATAAGAGTACCATATAATAACTAAGTAGATTTTGCAAAATTGCCTGCTGTTGTGGAAGCCTTTATCTGTTAATTGTCTAATGATGGGAGGCTAAAAAACTCAGTAGTCTTCTCCTTCCAGAATGTCATTGTTTCTTCTTTGGTAGTATTGCAAAAACTAATACCGTTTCTGAATAATAGACAAGGATATGTTTGGTCATGTTAGTAAAGGCAGACTCCAGTGATGATCACGTAGGTATTCCAATGGCTCTAACAAAATTAAATGACATGATTGTTTATAAGCTTTGGAAAAGTGGGCAGGCCACTAAGGAGGACTTTAAAGAAGTAGCGAGGCTGTGCAGGGACAAAATTAGGAAGGCCAAAGCTCATCTGGAGCTCAATCTGGCTACTGCCGTTAAAGATAACAAAAAACGTTTCTATAAATACATCAACACAAAAAGGAGGACTAAGGAGAATCTCCATCCTTTACTGGATGCGGGGGGAAACTTAGTTACAAGAGATGAGGAAAAGGCGGAGGTGCTCAATGCCTTCTTTGCCTCAGTCTTTAGCGGCAATACCGGATGTTCTCTGGATACCCAGTACCCTGAGCTGGTGGAAGGGGATGGGGAGCAGGATGTGGCCCTCATTATCCATGAAGAACTGGTTGGTGACCTACTACGGCACTTAGATGTGCACAAGTCGATGGGGCCGGATGGGATCCACCCAAGGGTACTGAGGGAACTGGCAGAGGAGCTGGCCAAGCCACTGTCCATCATTTATCAACAGTCCTGGCTATCGGGGGAGGTCCCAATCGACTGGCGGCTAGCAAACGTGACGCCCATCTACAAGAAGGGCCGGAGGGCAGACCCAGGAAACTACAGGCCTGTCAGTTTGACCTCAGTGCCAGGAAAGCTCATGGAGCAGATCCTCCTGAGAGTCATCATGCAGCACTTGAAGGGGAAGCAGGCGATCAGGCCCAGTCAGCATGGCTTTATGAAAGGCAGGTCATGCCTGACGAACCTGATCTCCTTCTATGACAGAGTGACGCGCTGGGTGGATGAGGGAAAGGCTGTGGATGTGGTCTACCTTGACTTCAGCAAGGCTTTTGACACCGTCTCCCACAGCATTCTCCTCAAGAAACTGGCTGCTCTTGGCTTGGACTGGCGCACGCTTCGTTGGGTTAGAAACTGGCTGGATAGCCGGGCCCAAAGAGTCGTGGTGAATGGAGCCAAGTCCAGTTGGAGGCCAGTCACTAGTGGCGTCCCCCAGGGCTCGGTGCTGGGGCCGGTCCTCTTTAATATCTTCATCGATGATCTGGACGAGGGCATCGAGTGCACCCTCAGTAAGTTCACAGATGACACCAAGTTAGGTGCGTGTGTCGATCTGCTTGAGGGTAGGAAAGCTCTGCAGGAGGATCTGGATAGGCTGGACCGATGGGCTGAGGTCAACTGCATGAAGTTTAACAAGGCCAAGTGCCGGATCCTGCACCTGGGGCGCAATAACCCCAAGCAGAGCTACAGGCTGGGAGAGGAATGGTTGGAAAGCTGCCAGGCAGAGAAGGACCTGGGAGTGATGGTGGACAGTCGGCTGAATATGAGCCAGCAGTGTGCTCAGGTGGCCAAGAAGGCCAACGGCATCCTGGCTTGTATTAGGAACAGCGTGACCAGCAGGGCTAGGGAGGTGATCGTCCCCCTGTACTCAGCTCTGGTGAGGCCGCACCTCGAGTACTGTGTTCAGTTTTGGGCCCCTCGCTACAAGAAGGACATCGAGGTGCTTGAGCGGGTGCAGAGAAGGGCGACGAAGCTGGTGAGGGGCCTGGAGAACAAGTCCTACGAGGAGCGGCTGAGGGAGCTGGGCTTGTTCAGCCTGGAGAAGAGGAGGCTCAGGGGTGACCTTATTGCTCTTTACAGATACCTTAAAGGAGGCTGTAGAGAGGTGGGGGTTGGCCTGTTCTCCCACGTGCCTGGTGACAGGACGAGGGGGAATGGGCTTAAGTTGAGCCAGGGGAGTTTTAGGTTAGATGTTAGGAAGAACTTCTTTACAGAAAGGGTTGTGAGGCATTGGAACAGGCTGCCCAGGGAAGTGGTGGAGTCACCATCCCTGGAAGTCTTCAAAAGACGCTTAGATGTACAGCTTAGGGATATGGTTTAGTGGAGGGCTGTTAGCGTTAGGTTGGAGGTTGGACTCGATGACCTTGAGGTCTCTTCCAACCTAGAAAATTCTGTGATTCTGTGATTCTGTGACAAATATGCTTCCTAAAATAAGTGAGCAGATACAGTACAAGCCAGTATTCATGTCCTATTATCAACTTTTTGTGCTTCTTATTAAACCCATGTGTATATCATGAAGAAATATGACAGATTTCACAGATTAGTCATGGTAAAATGGTAAATTTCACAATTAGTCATAGTCTATTAGAAAATGATCTAGAAATCTAGTTTAAGTCTTCTTTTTATCATTAGAGAGCTTAAGATTGTCTTTGCTTCATAATGATCTTGAATTTCACCTCATAATCAACACTTGAATTTTTAAATTAAGTATCAAAAAAAAAAAGTATCTTTTTCAAATACTTCAGATATTTATTTCTGAAAACCAATTTAAATTTGTCCTATATAAATGCCAGTTTGCATCAGGGCCAGAAGCCCAATTGCTGTACTAAAATTTGCACTCTTTCATCTCATAGAAATAATACTAAATTTGGAATCTTAATGCAGTTTTGTTAAAATATTAATAATAATTAAAAAAAGACAAATGTTACACATATATCATAGTAGTTTTTAATTACCCCAAATTTATAGCTATTTAATCCATTCTGTATAGAAACAACAATTTTCTAGCCTGTAATTTACTTTGCTCTTTGTGTCACTAGATCATTTATTGTCCAATTTACAATTTGGAAACATTAAAAACTACTGACCTTCAGCGTCTTTTATTCACTGCCTTGACTGTGCCAATGGCTTGCATTGAAAGATGTACCAGAAGATTTCTTTAGCCTCCTCATTTATCTTGGATCATGGGGACATTTTTTCAGTTCGTCCATCTTGACAATTTAGATCTGTGACATCCATATCTGCACAACTTTAGTTAGTGACATTAGGTGTATGTAAGCTCAATTTAAAACAAAACACGGAGTAATTTTGTTTGATTCAGTTTTCATACAACTTACAACATCTTAAAAGGATTTTCTTTTCTTTTTTTTTTTAATTTTTGTTTTTTTTTTTTTAAAGAAAAAAAAAAAAAGTGAAGCAATGTTCTCTTAATATGACTGAAGATAAGAAACAAAAAGTTGAATTTCTGATACACGCCCCTCTGCTCTTTCCTCTTTCAGAGACATTGTGATGGCAGATACTACTGGGGCATAGTCATGGTTTTGAAAATGGTATTGCTAATGTTGTAACAACCACACAAGGTTCCAAACACTGCTTCTGGGGGTGTTTAAGGGAAGGCTGGATGTGACACTTAGGGACATGGTTTAGTGGGTGATACTGGTGGTAGGGAACCAACAATCGTTGGTTCAGATGATCTTGGTCTTTTCCAATCTTTATGATTCCTTTTGTATTGATTTATGATACCATTTGCATTTATGATAACTTTGCATTCCAGCTGAGTAAAGCTAGTGTATCATAGATTAATGTACACAGGATCACAAAAGCAAACTTGAGTCATTTAGTTTGGTCTATTATAAAAACAATGGACTCAATTTGATAACATTTTTTAGTATGTGTCTAAATATGTGAAGAAGCCATGAATTTCCAAAAAGTTCCCCTTGAAGTTATCTTTAGTTTTGTTTGCAAGTATATCTAAAGAGCATCACAACATTGTTTTCATAGACCCTAAAAAGTCTTAATATTGCATGTCAGTTTCAGTGCAGATTTATTTGTGTTATGTAGAACTGTCAATAAAAGTAGTAGATCATTTGAATAAGTTATAAACAAACACAATGATGTTTTGATAAGACTTGATGTGACAAATATTACTGATGGCTCAGACATCCTCCCACTCAAATTAAAAAATTTCACAGATGTGAAGACCAAGATATTTTAGAGATTTATATTATTTTCCATTGCACTTGTGTAGCAAAGCTAAGTTCTTCATATAACATGAGTTTTAAAATTGCCTTAGACTGAGAAAACAAACAAACAAACAAACAAACAAACAAAACAGGTATGAGGTTGTTCTATTTTGCCTTCTTAAACACACAACCTTGTATGTTCTACTTGTACGATAAGACTTTGCCATAGTTTTCTAAAAGCGATGGATCTGGAAGTCTGATATACTCTTTAAAGACAAATTTATAGAATAGGAAGAACTAACACATCCTTAGGTCATGATGTCCAGTACTTCTGATAGAATTTGAATTGAGTGACCAGTAATGAAAATCAGATATGGTATACAAACATTCATGATTTTGGTAAGACTTTAACATACACAAGTTAATAAATTACAATTTAATATCAGTTAAATAAAAGCTTTAAGAAGAGCATGGAGAAGGCAGATGTCAGTTAGAGATTATTATTTTTAAAGAAAATTTAAGAATGTAATTAAAAGATCTACTTCTAATTTTCTCTCTGGCACTGAAATATGTCCTAGCAGAATACAAGAGCCTTGAACACAATATAGGCAATTCATCACTGAATCAGTTATGATATGGAAACTTTTCTTTTACATTTTAATCCTTTAAATATCACATAATCCTTTTATATCACATGTTGTACAGACAAGGCCTATCAATAACTTCTTGAAACTAGACTGTGTAGATTCAAAGATTTACTGGAATCAATCTGTGAGCCTTTTAATAATACCATGTAAGTCATGAGACAAGGGTCAGAGCAGTCATAGTTCTTTGGTTTGAAATGAAGCTCTCAGAGAGGGAGCTAAAAAATATGTACTTGTACAGAACCATTTGAAATTGAATTATTTGCATGCACACACTTTTAAAACTCAGGTAGTTTAACACTTCATGAAAATATCATACATATTTGTAAAGACAAGGTTTACGTTGCAACATGTTCTGCTTCTACTGATCACTTGTGCAGTGCTTGTCCATAAAAATTCAATGCTGCCTGGGAAAATAAGAATCACTGTGCCAAGTAGTTAACATGCACTTGTATTACTGAAATATATGGTATTTCCATGTTTAGAAGTATGCCAGCACACATAGCTGCAAGTATGTCATACATCAGGAAATCCACACCAAATTCAGGCAGGCTTCAGATTCTCCCACCAGAAAATTTTACATGGGAAAAGGTTATCCTCAAGGAAGCCTTGGAGTCACCTATTGCTAAGTAATTAAAAGAAAGTTTAAGCAAATCTGTGAAACTCTTTGATTTAGGAAACTAAATTGCGACATAAAATATCCTCCTTTCACCTGTTAATTTATTTTGCGATAGAATTTTCAATGTTTGAAGTCTATTCTCCAAACAGACTGCAGGATCTTCACTGAAGTATTCAAACTGCTGTTCATTAATGTTATTGGGTCAAGAAATAATAATAATAATAATAATTAATAATAATAATAATAATAATAATAATAATAATAATAATAATAATAATGAATAGCAGTCTCAATGATCCTAAGGTGTAAATAACAACCTGTAAAAATACAGCAAAAAAATCCCTTATGCAAATTGATTTTCTTTCTATTTTTCTTTGCAATGGCTTCAGGTTAGAGGAAGGGAACATCTCTCTATTTCCAGTTTCATTCAAAACTAATAAATCCCTTTGGTCTTTTAATTCTGGTTCACCTCTGACCATACTTGTCCATTATCTCATCTCTGTTTTGTGTGAGTTTTTCCTTTAACATTTTTTGTGTGGTGTTTTTTTTTTTGTTTGTTTGTTTGTTTGTTTGTTGGTGGTGGTGGTGTTTTTTTTTTTCCTTTAACATTTTCCAAAGAATTGATCAGCAGTCACGGCTGCAAAAGGAAGTTGCTCATGATGGAGGGCGGGGTTCCATACATGCAAATCCAGAAAGTATTAATCCATGTAGTCATCGATATATTATATTAAAAAAATATATAAATCAATAATAGAAAACAAACAAGAAAAAAAATAGACTGTGTTAAATACAAATTCATGTTTCAACAGCAGTGGCAGACATAGCCCACTCACTAACACTTTCCACCTTTCTGTCATTGATCTTATAAACAAATGAGAAAATAATGTTCATTATTATTATACACTGCTAACAGTGTAAATTTTCTACTTTTATCCAAGGTGTTACAGGTTTCTCCGTTACAGGTTCTTTAATTTCTGTTGATAATTCTGTTTTAGACTGAGCTTAAATGATTCCATGGGTTAAAAATTATTTTTAAAAGTTCTCTGAGAAGATAAATAAAGTTATATTTTCTTGAGAGATGAGTAAAAGAGATGACAATTAATTGAATGTAAATGTATGTAACCTAATGTGAAGCACTGTAGTTTCAGGAAACCACTTTTCCCATTGATTTGAATTTAATTTGCTACATGGTGTATTTTCAGTGCAGTGGCATTCTCTGATCAGTTGCAGATGATAAATTCACAAATTGAAAAGAAAAAAAAAAAAAGCATTTTTGCATTTTAAGAATGAAATCATCTAAATCATGCAAGTATGTCTAATGATGGCAGTTCTAAGGTCACAGTAGGGTAGTTTTTGTCCTTATAATCAAGGGTGATTATTATGCAGCATTTTCTATATAGAAAACTGTATATGTATGTCCATCATCTCTACAATTCTTTTGAGATTCTGCTTTTTTCATATGACCTAAAAGCAATTAACATTAAATATGTGTTGTGGTTTGTAGTTTGTTCAGAAGCTTCTTATCTACCAATGTTTACATTTAAAAAAAAAAAAAAGTTCCGCAAATAAGATTCTCTTTTGGTGCATTTGTTCTGATCTGAACATTTTTCACTTTCTCTAGATACTTTATATATCCACTTTTACTTGTTATTTGCCAGCACTTCATAAGAAAATATTTTGAGGAGGGGTGAAAAGAAATAAAAATATCTCATAAAACAAAACTGCATTTATTTCATAGATGACCTTCAGATTTTCCACTGGATCAAGTTTACCAGACAAGGCCTCTAGTTGGAGTACCAGAAAGTCAATGTGTTTGACATGCTTGGATCATCTGTTGTCCAGTGCAGAAGACATATTTTTCTTCTAAATTGTTCATGACTTACACAGAGGTTTTTTGGGCTGTGATGAGGTATCTCCAGTTCAGTTTAGCAGTGATCTAAAATGTCTTATTTTGTTATCATAAAGAAAAAAAAAAAATATATATATATATATATACATATAGGTATTTAAAGCTTTACAAGAAAAAATTAAATGATACAAGTGTGTGCATATTCAATTAAAACAGCAAATAAACAAGCATCCTCCCTGTGAAACCTTCTACATTTCTCCTTCTCTGTATTGGAGAGCTAATTTTTTTAACTGGAGGAATCAAGCCTAGCAATCTGAAAAAAAAAAAAAAAAAAAAAAAAAAAAAAAAAAAAAAAAGAGAGAGAGAGAAAGAGAGTGAAAGAGAACTTGCCCATACCAAGACTGCAAAAGGCCTTACTACCTTAGGGCATTAATTACTGCTTTAAGAGATGGTCTTTGCAGAGGAGGTGCAGCAGTAGCAATAATTATTATTGGCAATATCTTCATAATCAAAAGTTTCTACACCAGCTTAACCACAGGGGGGTTACCCTTATAAACTAAATTCAACTGAAAGGAACAGTAAGAACCCCAGAAAATCTGCTTTAAAAAGATGAGAGGCAGAAGCACAGCTTTGCTTGAACTCAGACAAATCCTCATCTCCCTGAGCAGATTTCTCCTTCTTCCAAAATAACAGACTTGTTTAAAAAAAATATATATATAAGCAAAGCACAAGAAGTACCTGTGGCTGATGGAACTTGACCCTAACACAAATCCATCTGCTCTTCACTTGCCCCTGAAGGTCAGAGTTGAGGTGGGGAGCAGTGTTTGCTGTTGCTGTCTAGCCTCTACCTGGTATGTGGATAAATATATTCTCCAGAGCTGTCAATCAGGAATTTCTCATGCACTCTGAATTCACTCAGAAACAGTCAAGCAGTACTGAAGCACACAGGAGGAATGATGCTTTTGTTCAGCTGTGCTACTTTCAGATGCACCTCTAAATGCATAAAGGAGAGTGCATATTAAATCATGAGAGATCATAGATTATTATTGCTGAATCACTTGATTGCTCTGTTTTCTCTATAGACTAATAGACAGTATTAACTGCTATGTTTATAGTGATCTTTTTTGTTTGTTTGTTTGTTTGTTTGTTTGTTGTTGTTGTTGTTGTTGTTTTTCAGTAAAATGATGGTGGCATTATCAGCTCATGCCCAGAGAGAGTGTCCTTTCCACAAGCAAGAGTTGCTCTGTGCTGTAGAAGCCTGTTGATCTGAATTCCCTTGTTTTTTTACTTCCTGTTTGCACACGAATGGAAGCAAAATATCCCAGTGCGTGTTTGAACAGCTTGAGCGTTGTTGACCTGGGAACTATTTTTCAGTGATCTAAGGATTAGCTAGGGGTTTAAGCATTTTTTGTAATTTCAGATTCAACATCCCTTGTAGACCTCCAAGGCTTTGTTTCCATCAGTTACACTTGTTATATACTCAGCTACTGAAGGGGCAGTTGGATTTATTTTTCTTTTTCTAGATTGCTGGTGATAAAAATTAAAGGAGAAGAGACAACTAATGTTTTGAACTATACAGTGACATAAGGCAGCCCATGCTTAAGTATTTACTCCACAATATATGATAATAGTTCTACTGTGAACATTACATCAAATAGTGGTAATTCAAACATTTTTGAATGATCACAATTGCATCTATTTCTATAGCATATAGTAGAGTAGAATATATTTTAGTTTTGCCATGAACTTACACAAGGATTTTAGTAATCTTAAAATTAAAGTGGCATGATGAACTAGTATTACTAAATTATGATTTACCGTACCATGTCAAGAGTGATAAATGACATAAATTCAGACTTTTCCTACACAAGAATGGGTGTCAGTTAGCCACTGAAAAAAATGGTAAATTATTAAGTGATATGCTATTTAAAATGTTAAATCAAAATATGTTTTAATCCTTCTGGGAGTTCAGAAATTTTTTTGGGGGGG
The DNA here is from genome assembly GCF_964211825.1 of Aythya ferina. Classification (NCBI taxonomy): domain Eukaryota; kingdom Metazoa; phylum Chordata; class Aves; order Anseriformes; family Anatidae; genus Aythya; species Aythya ferina. The sequence continues at coordinate 82,377,727 of NC_140299.1, forward strand.
GGTTGGGGAGGAGGGGGGGAGGAGGGAGGGTCTCACTTTTTTGTGTGACATGTAAACCTTTTATTCAGACAAGGCTACTTTTTTTTTGTTTGTTTGTTTGTTTTTGTTTTTTTTTGTTTTTTCTTCAGCCAGGTCCCACAGGGTTGGCTATGCTGAGACCAGAAAGTACTGGGGCAGTACAAGAACCTTCTGTTTTCCGGTTCAGTTTTCACTCTCATTATTCTCTCTATATTATATGTGTGTAATAAGCTTCAAAAAGTTGGCTATTCATAATAGTATTCATTAATTTTCCTGTAATGCCAAATGGAAGAAGCGTAGCCAGCTAGCCTGCTTCTGTTTGACTGATACCTGATGCCACAACTGAACAAGAAAGACAGGAAGTTATTCTTCAGGATCAGACATAGCATTGAAGCTCAGAGATGGAAAACTCGTCAGAGAGATGAAGAGCATATGTGCAATTTTCTTGGCCTTCTGTGGCAAATCTGGCTAAAGACCTTGTCACTCCTTTGCCTTTCCTTCTCATCCCTCTGCCACACAGAGACATAGAGAAGACCGAATATTATAAATCACACTATTCACATGCAGTGAGTAAAGAAAAATGGATGTTTTTAGAGGGGGCCATTAACCTGGTTCCATTCCAGTTACATGACTCAGAGAGCGGCCATGCACAGCTGAGTCAGCACAGTCCAGAGGCTGATGTATGGAAGGGAATGAAGGGTGTAGCGTGGAAGTTTCTAGATTTGTGTTTACTGCTGAAGACTCTGTGTGGTTTTTGATCACAGGAACCAGCATAATCATGGTGGGCACAGTTCCTCTAGCTGTGCGTGTGAGGAATCAGAGAAGGAAGAGGAGCACAAGGCAAACAAAAGATGTTGAAAGGATGAGAGAAAGAGTTGGCAAATCTTTTGCTCATGATTCTGCTGGGATTTTCTCACATGAACTTTGGGAAATCTCTCGAACTCTTCATAAGTAGCTTTCACCTTTGTGAAATATGGGATTGGGAGGGGGGAAAGAGGAGGATGTTACCCTTATTCAATTTATCTATTTAAGGGGGAGTGCGGCTGGTACTGCTTAGTGATTGTGATTGGGTGCTATTCATAAAATTATTATACATAATATAATATACATATTATTATACATAATATACATTATTATACATAAAATAATAATAATAATAATAATAATAATAATAATAATAATAATAATAATAATAATAATAATAAAGTGATGACAAATTAGAAATAGGCCAAAGTTGCTACTGTTAAATGATTAACACAAAACTCGAAGGGCTTGAGCATGTGCACACCTTCTGTGTATCAAAAGTTCTCACCTCAGAAATTTAGTTATAAGTGCCTTTTGCATCTCTAAATGGGGAGAAAGACCAGTTCTTCCTATTAGTTTTTGAAAATGTTCTTGGAGGTAAGGGTAGCTCAGATTAACAATGGAAAAAAATACTACTAGACTACTTTGAAATCATTTGAACATTGCTGGCTTAATATCCAGACCTACTCACTCAATATACCTACCCACAAAAATATCAAAAACATTTCATATGTTTTTAATCAACATAATGTTGACAATGAAACATCAATTCCTGTTTTGTATTTCTCTTAAGAGTAAAACAAAATAAATAAATAAATAAATTTATATATATATATATATATATATATACATATATATAAGCAAGCAGTGGGTGAATAAAGAAAAAAAGGTTAAGCCTGTGGCAAAAATAGGATCAGACAAAAATGAGACAGAAATATTCTAATGAAAATGTAGATACCATACATATGCATGCCACCTAGTTGTGCCAGTTTAGATTTGGTTTGTTGTTTCTTTAGCCTTACATATATTATGGACTTCCTTTAAGCCAGAAAAACAAAAAAACACAAACACACATGCACACACACACATGCACACACACACAAAACACTTATAATTGAATCTCTCTTAAGTAACAAAACAGTATTTTTAATTAGAAGAAAAAAAAAAAAAAAAAAGAACCACAAACAAACAAAGACAAAAGTATAGTGGAGATGTTCTAAAAAACATCGTTATAATTTGGAAAAGGAGGACTAGAATTTAAATCTATATACTACTTCGTTGTATGAAATGAATTTCAGATTGTGAGCTGCATAGATATTGCTTTATTTATTTCATGGATCATATTGAAAGGAATGTCAATCATGGAGTCTAGCTGTCCCTTAAAAGTCACAGAACTTGAGGTTTCAAAAAAAAAAAGTTACGTGTTTTTTATTATCTAGGAAGGTAATCAGGGTATTGAGACTATGGACATTAGTGCGCATGCTAACCTATGCAGTTCTCATGCAATTCTCATGCCTTGTCATGCCTTGAAATTTCCCACTTACACGTGTTTTCTGATCCTGATTTCAAGTCTTGGATTTATGTGGGTTTTTTTTGTTAATATATACTGAAAGAGATGTTTACTTTATGTAGATTATTGACTTTTTACACAGCAGGAATGTAGTTTGCCCTTCTGCTTGAATATCTGAATCCCAGCCCATGTGAATCAGCTATTAGTTTGTCAACTGCTAAATATAAACATATAAACATTTAATGTTTGTGAATTTTCCTAAAAGTCTTCTATCTTCGATTCATGTTATTAGAGGAAGGGAACAGCCTCTGTGTAATAAACAAATAAATGAACTAATTAAAAAAACCCTTTGGCTAAGTCAAACTTGCAATTTTAAAGTGTTGCAAATACTGTATGTCTTCTGTAAGTGGCATTATGCAACTTTTGGTTTTCTTCAGCTTCTATTTTTTGAAATAGTTCAACAAGTAGTTTAGAGTACTTCAGAATGTTTTAACAAAGTGCAGATTGTCTCATGTATTATTTAGAATAATTCAGGCTCTAACATATATATATATATTAAATTCATAGGTTAATATTCTTCTAAATAAAACATTAGAAGCATGTGATAATTGGCATTTTACCTTGACATGTCAAGGTCATAACTAATTCCCCAAATAAAATTATGAGATCAGTTTCTTATGTCTAAACAGAGTACCACCACTTTCTGGAGTAAAACTACATATAAGGATTTTTCTTCTCAAATCTTCATTTATGAGATTCCATGTTCTTTCTGATTCTCCTCACTTTTGTTTTCTTTGACATGAGCCTAGGAACTCTTACACCAGCATTGAGGTAAGTAATTGTTATCTCTTGCAAACGAGGCTTACTACATTTAAAACAGAATCAGCTAAGATTAATTCTGCACTAAGTACTACAAATCTGAGATCTCTGAGTATGTCAACTCTGATTACAAAACATTATCTTTAGAATAATATCTCATCACTAGATTTATTTTTTGTTGGCTGTAAGAGTTGTGTAGATTTCCAAGAGTTCACATACTTCAAGGTTAACTTGTGGTCATGCTGTTTCTTTTTAGGCAAATAAGATGTAGTATATATAACCCAAACTGTTTGGAAAAAAAAAAAAAAAAAAAAAAAAAAAAAAAGTGAGATTGCTGCTCCATTATTTTTATTTATTTATTTATTTTATTTTTTATCAACACAATTGTTTCTGCTTATTGGTGTCTCCCTCCCACTCTTTTTAGCAGCTGCTTTACTGTGACAAGTTACCTCCAGCAAAGTGGGAAGATGAGCAGCTGCTTGCAGAACCAAAGCCAATCTTCTGCCTGGGATCAGTTGGCAAGAGTTTCTGTGAAAGAAGCGAGGATGCAGTAAATGATATGTACTGAATTAATTGTACCTACTATCAGCCTGTCTCCAAAACTTGCTGGGAAATCTATCTATCCATTTGAGCAACAAAAACAACAAAAAATGACTTCCTAATCATCTTTGAAGGTTAAAAAGACTTAAGTCAGATTAGTCTATTCACAGGAACTATCGCAGAGCTGATGCATTTTTTTTGTTTGTTTGTTTGTTTGTTTGTTTATCAAATTGCATTTATTTTTTTTTCAAATTGCTTTCAATCAGATTTTTCAGTAAGGATGTATGTCTGTGTGTGATTTTTTGGTGTGAAGGGATGACTTTATTTATTTATTTATTGTTGTGGTGTTTTGGAGGTTGCAAATACTGACAGAGGACTAAGCTGTCATCCTATAACATTTGTTCCTTTAGACTACCAGGCATTGTAAGGTTGATTCAAGTACCTTACTTTCTATGGCACTAATGGTTTGTATTATTGCTTCCACCCACAAAGTAAGAATGTAAAGATCCTCTTCCATGATACTCTTACATTTGGTATGAACTTAAATACTGTGTTTGACAAATACATACATATGTATATACATATATATATAATATACATATTATATATACATATATAATACATATATGATATATATTAATTATAATTATATATAATTATATTAAATAATATATTATGTAATATATTATAATAATATATATAATATTATATAATATATATATTATATATATATAATGCACTATTTTATGCAGGGTTACTATGAAGGGTCGAGGCTTTAGATGGAACTTAGATACACACAGAGTTCAACATCTTTGTTTTGAAAATAACATTGAACTTCCTAGAATAACATTTAAAAGGATTATGGGGGAAGATAAGAGACCACCTGTGGAAAGGTGGTCAAATTGAGGATCATGGAAGAGATTTTCTAGCAGATGAAAGGAACCTATTTGTTTTGTGAGGAATGATAATAATAATGATATCTACATGGACACAGACATTGTTTTACTGTTATTGTTGCCCTTTCTCATTCAGAAATTTGGTATTTTATCAACATATGAAAATGTAATACGTTATGTACTCCTGAGGTAGGAGGTTTTGCATCTGATGGTTCAGGAGATTCTTCTTGATAGTGTTTTCCTCATTTTACCTCCCATTTCCATCCAAAGTGTTGAGATGGATCAGTAGAAGAAAATTATGTCATCAGAGTAAGGACAGATAAGCAGAATGTGAATATTTGACACTTCTAATACAACTAGAAAATCATTGATTCTAAACCTGAGAGCATAGAAACTCTGAATAAATCAAACCTATTTGATTTCTTCTAGCATAAGGTGGACTGAATTCTTTACCAGGCCAAGTCCTGGGGCCATCCCTCTCTTACTGTTATGGGATTTTTTGATTTCTATTACTGCATGATAGATAAAATGTCTTTTTTCCCCATGATCTTAACCTGCAGAAGCAGAGTGTTTAAGCTTCCATTACACCTGTTGTATGAAAGAGCAGGGAAGGCATTTATCCTTGAAGATTTGGTGAGAGATTAAGCAGTGGAGAGCTATCAGATCATCAAAACAAAATCTTAAGTTAGATTCAAATAAATGTGAAGAGCCTGGAGCTTGTTACAGCAAGACAAGGAGTAAATCATGTGGAGAAAGTGTTTTGTTTGTTTTGTCCATCCTGTCATGTCCCATGTCCCCCCCACATCCCAAAAAACATAGGGGTTGTGAAATGTATTTGCATCATTGGCATTCCAGGGTTGTATTCTGTCACCTCAGGAAGACAAAGTGTTTTGCCAACTGTTGGAGGAAACTTTTATCTATCCCTGTGACTTGTGCTTGGTAACAGGAGAAGAGGCTGGTCTGGAGGCCAGGCAGAGCAGCTGCTACAGAAGCAGCTGGCGGCAGTCAGGATGGGTGATTTACATGTTCAACCATTCAAAATCAGCTGAAAATTATTTAGCTGTATTCAGATGGTCAAATAATGTTAGTGTTTGCATTGCTCAGCATTTTCCTTTCATTCCTTTCCTTACCATCTAGCTGCAAAATATCCTGTGGGTTAAAGGATGGCACATGGAACACAGGGTTTCAAAAACAACAAAAAGGGCTGTCTTTTTAATGCTGTACTATAAGTCATTTTTCACTAAGGGATTTTAAATTAGTTTTCAAGGGGGGTTGTATTCTAGCATTCCTTCAATGATTCTGACAGAGATGCACGGACAAGACAAATATCTCAAGACAAAAATATTTTGTAATTCTAAAGTCTTAGGGAAAAAGAAGGAAATTTGGAATTCATTTAACCACACTGGCAATTTGGTCAAAATTATATATATTTTTTTGTTTCATTGTCAAACATAATGTTATCTTTGTATCCGCTTATAATATAACCCTTTCAAAAGAAATGTAATGTGGAAGTGCCATGTTGTTTTTAAGTCTTTGTGACTATGTCAGCCTTGAGACTGGGTAGGCATGCCACTTTCCACTGTGTGACCACTATTCTTGACAGTAGAATGAGTTATCACTGAATGTTAATGCCTCTCATGTTCTCTTCATTATACATACTCATTTTCATGACAAAGAGTGTAAAAGAAACAGAATATGGTGCAAAATTAATATCTTCTCCTGAAAATCTGGAAACAGTATTCCATGATCTTACACTGAAGGCACAGCTGAGGACTTTGACAACTGCAATACACAGCTGCTTCTTCTACTAAATTCAAAAGAATTTCCATGTAGTTTTGTTCATATGTAAGCATGCGTGTGCATGAGAGCATGTGAGAGTGTGTATGAGCAGCCTGTGTAAAGTAACCAGGATAATATTATAAGCCTAAATTACATTTGATTTTAAACATAAACTAGATTTCTCTTCTGCAGGTTTTGGCTTGTAAAAACTTATTGCACATATCTGAGAGAAGAGGTAAGATCAAACAATATATAGACAAATAGACAATTTCTGAAATTTGTGTTTAATATTCTATTGATTTATATTTTTATTATCAATATCTTATTCCTCCGTGGACACCTGATATTGATATTGTTAATATATTTTTATTTAGCTTTTAAGCTCCCAAGAATGGTCATGGCTTGATGGCTAACATGTTATACTATACCATCACCTTTGAGTCCTCAAATTCTGTACAAAAATTCTGTTCAAACAGTACAAAAATGTATATGGGAGAAAGCCAAGAATAAAAGAAATTGTACAGTATTGTACTTACCCTTTGGAGATAAATAATCTGCCTTGCAGATACACTTCTGATCTGTAACTCTTGCCCTGGCATGTATCAGTGAATAAATTACTCAAAAAAAATTACTAGAGTTAGTGTGCAAACATATGTTTGTGTTTCAGAAATTTCCTGGTCTGTATCCTTCTGAAAGAAAAAACAAACAAACAAACAAACAAACACTAAAATCCATAGCAGTCCCAGGTTTTCATTTTCCCGTCTGAGCTGAGATCTGTGGGTTGAAGTTCTCTTGCCCTAGGGAAGTATTGATGGGGGGGGGGGGGTGAGGAGGAGAAACGGAGGAGAGGTGGAGAGGGTTTTTTTTTCAGACCCCTTTCTATTGCAAATCAACAAGTCTAGCTAATCTAGAACAGCTGAATGAATGTTTGCATTCCCCAGAAGAGCCTGCTGTATGCATTTTTAAGGGTGATTTTATGGCTGAATGTGTAGATAATGCCAACCCTCAAAAATACTTACTGGAAAAACAAACATATGTTCTGCATTTTAAGGAATGATCATTTAGGGTGCTTGAGAAAATGTAGATATCAAAGTCCTCCAAAGACTGCTGATATTGCCTGTTTTTTCTAGAGAAACTGAACAAGACAGAATTCTAGAATGTAGACTGTTGTTTCATAATTATGGAAAATTATCAACTTGAGAGAAGAGAACATTTCAACATGTATACAGTCATCTAGAAAAATGAAAAACAGCTTTAACAGGAGTAGATGGGAAACAACTGAAAAATTGAAATCCAGTTTTATAAGGAAGTTATTCTGTTACTATAAAGGACTGTGCTTTAATTTCTTTGTGTTACCTAGTGCTATGACACATGGTGATGACCTTAGAGTACTGGAAAAATAGCACATTCATAATGTCAGAGGGAAATGAGTAGGTTGTATTATGCTCAAGACCATAGTGGAATGGTGTTCGTGCTTCCGAAACACAGAATCTTTTCCACTAAAGAAAAAAAAAAATGTGTCAGAACTCATTCTGATATATAATTATATATAATATGAGAATCATTCTGATTCTCATATAGAGTAACATGAAAAAATTTTATGGGGTGTATTAGGACTTTGCAAGAAATTTTCAAGGGAAAATTTACATTAAAACATTAGGGAAAGTATTTCTAATTTAGACAAATATTCAGCTTTGACACAAGAATTTTCTGGGCTATGTAGAGTCAGTAGTAATTACACTCCCCTTTTTTAAAAAAGATAGTCAGCTGATCTGTTGCAGTGTGTTTTGCTTCCTCCAGCAAAAGGTGAATTTGTTAAATAGTAAAGCAATAAACAACACACATTTTGAAGTACTTCAGAACCCAATGAAGACAACACAAAATGTTCTCTTTGTGGCTTGAAAGGACAAGCAGTAGATCAAAGATGGTTTTTCAGCATAGAATTGAAGGGAAAGAGGATAGCTGGCTTAGATCTTATAATCAATATAACAGCTGATTCAAAATGCCACAGTAGACTTCAGATGATGATACCTTCAGAAAATGAAAGCCAAGGAGAAAAATTGCAAGAAAAGATAAGGAACTGTGACACAAAGTGATAACTCTGAAGAGAGGAGTGTTACAGAAGGACCTTATACAACTTGGAGAATAAAAGGTGAAGATGAGTTATAGTAATATAGCACATTACAAAATACATCTGCAGTGTATTTAGTAAATCAGAAAAACACATGAAGAGTCTAAGAGTCCTTTTAAGAGTCTAATAAAAATATATACTTTGATTTTGCAAACCCTATTCTGAATTTTTTCTAGCAACACTTGGATTTATGGTTAGTGGCAGGCAGAGACAGAGTTGTGTGTGTGTTTGGTTTTCTGTCTGTTTATTTATTTATTTATTTTTAATAGTCTAATCATTGCCTTGGACTTTCTGAGTGAATGTGTTACCACAGAAATGTAATATACGTCCTCCTTATGGTTTCATGCATTATATGTGTGGGTGGTGGTTGTTGCTTGAGTTCCCATGATTATTTAGTGAGGAAGTTGCGTATAATTCCTGGCAGCCGAGTAGTTTATCCATTTGGTCAAAGAACAGCTCATATTTCAAAATATTTTCTAAGATAATTTCAAAAATAAAAAACAAATGACAAAGTTATCAGCCCGTTATCAATTGCCCAGCAAATGTAAAACCACTAAAAATAGCCACAGGAAGCAATAATTTCAATGACAAATTATAGAACTGTTTACTTAATGTGCTAAGTAATATATTTTTGATCAAAGATCATAGAATCATAGAATCATAGAATATCCTGAGTTGGAAGGGACCCTTAAGGATCATCAAGTCCAACTCTTGACACCGCACAGGTCTACCCAAAAGTTCAGACCATGTGACTAAGTGCATAGTCCAATCTCTTCTTAAATTCAGACAGGCTCGGTGCAGTGACCACTTCCCTGGGGAGCCTGTTCCAGTGTGCAACCACCCTCTCTGTGAAGAACCCCCTCCTGATGTCAAGCCTAAATTTCCCCTGCCTCAGTTTAACCCCGTTCCCGCGGGTCCTGTCACTGGTGTTAATGGAGAAAAGGTCTCCTGCCTCTCAACACCCCCTTACGAGGAAGTTGTAGACTGTGATGAGGTCTCCCCTCAGCCTCCTCTTCTCCAGGCTGAACAGGCCCAGTGACCTCAGCCGTTCTTCGTACGTCTTCCCCTCCAGGCCTTTCACCATCTTCGTAGCCCTCCTCTGGACACTTTCCAACAGTTTCATGTCCTTTTTATACTGTGGTGCCCAGAACTGCACACAGTACTCGAGGTGAGGCCGCACCAGCGCAGAGTAGAGTGGGACAATCACCTCCCTTGACCTACTAGTGATGCCGTGCTTGATGCACCCCAGGACACGGCTGGCCCTCCTGGCTGCCAGGGCACACTGCTGGCTCATATTCAACTTGCTGTCTACCACGACCCCCAGATCCCTCTCTTCTAGGCTGCTCTCCAGCGTCTCATCGCCCAGTCTGTACGTGCAGCCAGGGTTTCCCCGTCCCAGGTGCAGGACCCGGCACTTGCTCTTATTGAACTTCATGCGGTTGGTGATCGCCCAGCTCTCCAACCTATCCAGATCCCTCTGCAAGGCCTTTCCACCCTCATTTGAGTCCACAACTCCTCCAAGTTTGGTGTCATCAGCAAACTTGCTCAAATAAGATAAACAGTTTTAAAAGTTAAATTTGTTTTGTTGCAGAGGGAAAAAGAAAATGCTATTCCCTGCAGGCTGATGTACCTTGTAAAGCAATCTGTCTTCAAATCCAGAATGAAAGAGAGCCAAAATAATAAAATAAATAAATAAATACAAATAATAATAAAAAAAAATCTGAATTACATGACAAGGCCCTTGAGATGTTGCTAGTTGCTTTCTGCTGTTGAGGACCACGGATGATATTGTGAATTGTATTGAACATTTTCCTTTTTTTTTTTTTTTTTTAGAAACATATTATGAAGCAGTTTAGATTTACAGGTGGTTACAGTTTAAACACACAATACCATCCATTCACTGAAGCTTAATTTCAATTAAAGGTATGTCTTAAAATCTTAAAATCCAGTCTTAAGCTTGTGCCTGAGCTCCTTACTGAATGGCCACAGATAGATATTAGAAAACATAAAGAATAGATCTGTCTTCACTGAAGTCTGGAATTGGAATTGCTAGGAAAAAAAAAAAAAATAACAGCTGAATTTGAAACTCCAGAAACAAATTAGCATTTACGTTTCACTGGAGACAGCAAGATAATTGCCATTCCCATTTTAATACGGGGGGAAGATTTGGTAGTACTGTTTGGATGCATGGCACAGAACTTGCAGAACGGAGAGAGGAAGGACAAAGGTGACTTTGTTCCTTCTTTGGTCTCAACCTTCTTATTACTCGGGGTTGCTGAAGAACAAACTCATTGTACAAAATTTGTGTACCCCATATATATGAAGGTCCTATCATAATATCCTTCCCTTATCCACTCAACCTGTTGAAGGTCCTATGTATATCCTATATATATCCTATATTATATATATATCCTGAAGGTCCTATATATATCCTATACATATACATATACAGTCCTTCCTTTATCCACTCAACCCATTCTATGGAAATAAACTTTACAGAATATGTGTTAGAAGTATTTTTATAGATGTTTTTCACTCCAATGGTGAGTGGTGGTGCTATGTCACATGAGAAGGACTCAGGGCTTTTTTCTAGTTTTCTCCTTTTGAAACATGTTTAAAGAGTTTTTGTTTTCCCAAGCTACAAACCTGGTGAATGAAAAATATTCTTATATAAGGACTATTGACTATAAAAATATAGCATAAGGAATTCAAGGTTTTTGAAAGCACATGACAAGATATATAATGTGCATTATACCTATAGTGAATGCTTAGACTAAAAAAATTAGAAGGTTCTTTAAAACAAAATTAATCCTTGTGAGGCAGTGGTTTCTTCAACATTCCAGGGAAAAGTTGGATTTGTAGTTTAGGCTGAGGTCATACATTATAGCAACAAAGAAGAAAAGTATTCTGTTTTCTTAATTTTGAAAACGATGTCATTATGCCTTGGGAAGTGTTAAAGTATTTTAGTAATCAACTGCAATGCTCATTAGTCTGCCTATTATATTTGAAGCACTTGTATTTGTTGAAGTAGCAGCAGCTGAGATAAAAGAAATTTGAAAGTGAAATCATTACAAATTTGAGTCAGTGCTTTTTTCAAACCAGAAGCTTGTGATATTTCCCTTAATGAGCTGATGCCCCAAACTCTGAAATATTTTCTAACCTCTTTTGAACTTCTTATTAGAAATTAATTTATAATCTGAATTTATGAAGAGGTAGTATTTTCTGTTTTCTGACTTATTTCTTCTAACAGGGGGGGGGGGGGGGGGGAGGATGAAGGTTGCTAACTAGTTCATGGATCAAACTTCACTTCTCAAAGTAGAACACAAATCTTTTCACAGAGGAGAAAGTAAGCTGAGGTATATTTACATTGTTATGAACAGACCCATAGTTTTATGGACAAATACATTTAAATTAAAATCTGTTATCCTAAGTGTCATAAATATATATATCCTCAAATTGCTGAACTTTGAAATGAACTAGAAAGTTGTTAATTTCAAAACAGCAATTGAAAATGAAAAGTTGGATGCCTGCATATCATATAAACTAACCCTGGAGGATGAAAACCCTGGTAGATGAAAGACCTTTTAAAGCAAAGCAGTTCATATGCATGTAGCAGATTTAAGGTATTGAGCCTAGATAAGTCAAGGCCAAAAGTGGAAGGAATTCATCTAGAAATTGATTATATTTACACAGTTTCAAGTTTTCTTCCAAATAAATTGAGCAAGACATTTTAGAAAGGAGACTGTTATTGGTTTAATTATGAACTTAATAGATTTTATTTTTTTTATTTATAAGCTAACTGATTCCACATGTGTATGTAATGAACAGAAATATGTGGCAGGCAAATTATTTCATTTTAGAACCACAATAGGAGGAAAGCATCACTCTTAATTAGGGTATTCAAAAGTGATATGTAGTGCTGTAGGAAAAGTACCAGATCACAAGAAATGAAAACATTTATGTTTTAATAGTTTCCTTTTGGTGACCTTAACTATGCTAACTCGTATTTGATGAAGTATGACAGATACTGTCAAGTTAAATAATCAACATATTCATAATTTAAAGAATAACATTTTTCCAGCAAAGATCTTGAATGTGTTCAAGAAATAAACTTCACGTAAGCCTTGTAGCTTTTGTGTATTACCTATTAGTTCTTAAGCAAGCAAGGGTACTAGACTAAGTGCTAGGATGAAATAGGGATAATTCCAGCATGAGTATTTTTCAGCTTGTTCTGAACAGATATTTCTATGTGTATAAATACTTCAGAAGGTAAATCTGTATTTTTTAATTACTTTGTTATTTATTTCTGAAAAAAAAAAAAAAAAAAAAAAAAAAAGAAAAGAAAACAAACAAACAAACAAAACAAAACAAAAAAAGTGGTACCTAGTCCTTGGAGCAGACTGCCTTTTTGTCCTGGGTAGAAACCTGAACAGATGAAAGACACAAATAGTAGTTGACAGATGTCATGTTACAAGAATACATGTTTTTTCACCATAGTACTGAAACAATTGCATTTCATTCATAGGTTCAATAGAAAGTAGACAAGACTCTGGAAGGCCTATGTTGTTGGGAATCATCTGTTTAGGGCTGTTAATCTGACATTCTCAATGAAAATGATTTATTTTTTCTTTTTAATGAGGAGAATTCTAACTGTTCTTTGTAAACACAGAATACTTACTTTAAATAAATAAATAAATAAAAGTAAAGTAAAAATAAAAATCCAAAACAAAGTTTGTCTTTGGAGATGAGAGACATGGAAAGTCTGTGCTAGCATAAGACTGATATCATTTATACATCATGACATTTATGATGCCATTTATAGACATGAGTCTATTCAGGTGGACTTTGTCTTATTAAGCTTTAGCTAAAAGCACGGCATTTAGTTGATGATCTCAGTTCCTGAGTGAAAAGTGGAGAAAAGTCAGGCCTCAAAGACCTAAAGTACTTACCCTACCTGCCTAGAGGTGCCCATTTCTTCATCAGCTGTAAAGCTGAAATAACAAATTTAGATTAAATACAGGCAAAATGAATCCTATTGCAGATCAGACTCATTTGTTTGGATTACTGATGAAATTTCATTTTTCACTTTGTATTTACTTCTGTATTTAGAAGATGTGGCACACTTTCCTAAAAATATTTTGCTTGTTAGGATAGAATGAATGACTCAACTTTAAAATTTGGCAGACTACAATCAAAATCTTTATTTTGACATGTATGTCCACATCGACAGACTCAGGTAGTCACCCAAAGCCTCCTCAAATTTAGATAACAACATTTGACAGAAACATCACAAACAGACTTTTTATAAGTTTAGAAAAAGGGTTTCCTGTTTATATATTTATATATTGTAGGAAGAGGGTTTTTTTGTTTGGTTGGTTGGTTGTTTTTTTTTTGGTGGTGGCACCTGACTGATTCTGTCAAGGCAAAACAAGAATGAAGCATAAAGACTTAAAAACTTACAGTCTGCTTTCTCATCTTCCTACAAAATTCACTTAACAAACCACACATGAGAAATTAAATATCTTCCCATGACTGATATAACCCCAAGCCTGACAGTTTCTTATCTACATTGACATCTGTAATGTTTATAGGAATATGATAAATACTGTACTGTGGTGTTTAACATACTGCCCATATTTCCTGTTCTACATAGAGTTACCAAAGTATCCCCACAGGTAATTTTCAGTAATTACTGTCTCCTCGATAATATGTACCATATAATAACAAATGTTTCTACTAATGAAAAAAATTATCCAAGCTCTGTTCCCATCTATCTGCAACATCAGATTAACTAAGTTTGCTTATTTTTTCTCTCACATGGCTGTTCCTGTTATGTTTGAAGACATATCTTTGGCCAGCATCGGTTATGTATTTTAATGTTTATATCCAGTTCTAACCCAAGTGTTTTCTGGGTGGAAAATATTTTTTGATTTAATTTAAGTGACTTTGATTTTATTAAAATTGTTCCTTCTGAAGGAATCCAGAATTACAGGTGTTCTTCAGTTATTGCACTCTCTTTTCTTGCTGCTGTCTTTGTCATGGATTTTTCTCCAAAATGTAATACCTGTCAGGCAGATCACATGAGAGAAGGTTTTTACAATACTCTTTCCCGTTTCCTTCCCCTTCCCTTTCTCTCCTCCTCCCCCTTCCTCTCCCCTCCTTCTCTGCTCCTCAATGAGAACCAAAGATGAAATGGTTCATGGCTTCCTTGTATTTGAAGGTTTACAATAAACTATAAAATCAGGAATATTTACTACCACAGCATTAGAGCCTTTTTTTTTTTTTTTTTTTTCATAGTATCTTGTGTGAGGAAATGTAGCCAGATACTAATAGTAGGCTTTTCTAACCAATAATTGGTGTTGGTAATAAGGTCTGAGCTGATAACCAGCTGTGATACTGCCCTCAGTCCTGCAGGGAGGAAGGGGTAAGGAGCCTGCAAATGATTACCAACTTCAAGTATTTCTGGCAGTCATGGTTTCATTAAAAAAAAAAAAAAGTAAAATACCTTTTTACTTTTAGAAATATTTCCAACGTTTGAAAAAGTGGATCTATATGAAGAATGTAGAAGAGAACTGCTGAGAACTGCACAAATCAAGGGTATTGCCCAGTCAGGCTGCCAGCCTACATTGTAGACTTCGTCTTTAGTAAAAACTCTTCTCTACCCAATTAAAGAAAAAAGGTTGAGGAACCTGCAGGCCTTTCCAGTATGTTTGGTGTGACTTTTAACCCCTCATTTTACCCTCTTTATATGCTTCTCCTTTATACCACACTCTGATATATTGGTAGCACCTAGTAGTGCTGTTGTGGGTCAGACTGGGTTAGCACTTTTGCTACAGAATTTACTCCCTGGTGTCAGCTATAGAACTTAATCACAAATTAAATGCAGAAATAAATTACATGCAATTGTTATATGCAGACCATTTTCCACCTTTTTCCCACCTTTTTTTCTGTAATTATCTTCCAGGTATGGCATACCTGGAAGTTGGGATGGTTGGACCAGGTACCTTGGAGATCTTTTCCAACCCTAATGATTCTATGATTCACTCATTCTCAATAATCATGGGACTCTTGATTTTCACATTAGTATTGGTGAATAAGCAAAATATAAGGAGGTCTACCCATCTTGTCTACCCATGTACTGTCATTAAGTAGAAGACATTTAGTATTACTGTCACTGACTTTTTCAATAAATTACATTTCTCATTTTGTATAGAGCAACTAAGACAAGTGGAATTTTGGGAAGTTCTCTGGTATTCTTGAAGATAAGCCACTGGTTTGAAGTATACTTTATATTTATTTATTAGGAAATGTGTCTGATAAGCTATTACTGTGTGTACAGGAAATAATGGATTTTTTTATTTTGGTTTTACTGACTCTTAATTACACAATGAGAGAAGCTATTATAATCTGTTAGGAAAACAGATGACATTTTATATCTGTTTAGATTAAATATCTACTTAACCTGTTATTTGTTGCTGAGTAGGGAAACTTATGTACAGACTAGCCCAATGGTGCTTTCTGCAATACAAATCTAGTCCTCTCTTTTGTGGCTATGGAGGTTCCTTGGACACTAAAAACTGGTGCAAGTCAATAGAGGAATAAAGAGCTGAATATGATGTTACTGTCCTTCAGGGAATGCACAGGTCACGGCTGAAATGAAATCTGAAATTCATCTCCCTTTCACAACAGAGACAGATGAGTACAAAAAGTCCAATGGCATTTCAGCCTTTCAATTTGGTTTGGTTGAAACCACAATTTCAACATTGTGTTTTTGTTGTAGTTGTTTTGTTGTTTTTAGTTGTTTATTTTATTTTTTTGTTTGTTTGTTTGTTTTGGTTGGTTTGTTGATTTATTATTTTTTTTTTACACCAAACTGTTGATTTGTTTGCCTAGAGCCTCCTTCCCAGTTCTAGGTTTACAATCTGGCTAGTCATGCAGTGACAGATTTCCTCTAAACAGCAGTTTTCGAGATATAGTCAAAACGTTTTTTGAGAAGAAGCCTTTGTGACTGGAGGGTAAGAGTAACCACCATATTTGGATTGTGAAGCTATAGAGGGTTTTTTGTTTTGTTTTATTTTTGTTTTGTTTTGTGTGTGTGTGTGTGTTGTTTTTTTTTTTTTTTTCCTAGAACAAAGAAAAAGAATTTACACATGCAGACTTTACAATGCAGAATTTACACATAAACATATCTATATACATAAATACTGGGGAATGAAGGATAACTGAACAACTGATTTTTGCTAGAGATAGAGAAACTCCCTTGATGGAGAATCAGATACTAAACTGATTCCACCACTTAGCTTAAAAGCTTGGAAACATTAAAAATAATAATGTGAAAATAATGAAAACATTGAAAACTTATAAGAGGAGTCTGCTAACATTATTTATAGCATGTACTTTGATAATAATTTCTTGGAGCCACATCTCCAACCTGAAAGAGTATTGCAGAGAAAGCCTAGGAAAAGAATAACAGAAACATTATTTTAAAGGGCGTTTACATAAACTTTGATGTTACTGGAAACAGAAGTAATAAGCAGCAGCTCACAACCACAGCAATGAACTAAAATTAGAATGAGAAATTACAGTAAGACTAACGAATACAAATCCTAAATCTATAAAGTATTTTTTATGATGTATATAAATAACAATTTTGTTAGATATCATAAAAGTGAGAAAATATTTTTATTTGGAATAAATTTGTTGTTGCTGTTGTTTGTTTTTCCTAAAAGATATAGCCAGTGCACATGATATATTTCAGGAAAAAAAAAAAAAAATGGAAAAGAAAGGCTTGCACTGCTCTCACTAGATCAGTAAGTGAAGAAAAGAGTAAAAAAAAATTACATCAAATGGATACCAAAATGAGAGTATAAACAGATTATATATTATACCCATTTTGTATGTTTTTTGTTTTTATTTTAGAAATTTTGAGTATTTGAAAATAATTCTTTTGGCAATTAATAAATTAGCAGTTTATCCAGATGGAAAAAAAAAAAAAGTCTTCAAGTTTCTGGGTTACGAAGTGAATTGTTCTGCAGCTGCAAAATCAAGTGCCTTAGCTGAGTTAATGCTTTTCATTTCTTTTGCATGTGTCAGCATTAATGGAGGCAGGCTTCTATAAAACCTTGCATGTGAAGATGGTGCTGAGCAGACTAGATTCAGTTCTGTTGAATGCTTTTTACTTTTTTTTTTTGGAATAACGCACAAAGGGAGACTTCAAATCAGGCTGAACTTCAAGCAAAAGTTAATGCTATTCTCTTTTGGGTTCAACCACCCACTTTGCTTAAGGTCACTAGTTGAGGCTAATGCTGCACAGAGGGGCTGCAGCAAACTTGGCATCTCCTTGATTAGGCTCCCTGCTGATCTAATACACATACCAGCTCACTTGCCAAGTCAAATAACACATTTAGTGAATTGGAAATAAGATTTAAGTGAGCCAGCACAATGCGGCTTGCCCTCTCATCTTTTTACCGAATCCTTCTTTTTGTATGCTAGGCTGTGAAAACTGCTCTTGTTAGAGGACTTAATCTTCATTTTTTCCTGTAGATTATTTGGAAACAGGTCAATTGAATGTTGGAGCTGCTAACTCCTCCTACCAAAGAAAGAAACTGCTTGTGGCATACTGATTGCATCATTTAAATGAAAGGATGTTATTATTAAAAAGAAAATACTGTAGTATAAGGATCTCTTAAGGAAAAAAATCTAGTATTAAATGCAACCCATTTTTAAATAATGTGTTTATTCCTTTGTCTTCAAGCCTTCTTTCTTGAGAATGTTTTGCATTAATGGCTGGTGAGTAGTAATTGATGGGGTTGATCACATCAGTACATATATTCATCTCTTGTGGCTGTACTACAGTAGTTAATTCTTAAATACAGTAAAATACAATAGAGTGACATTTCTATAGAACATTCCTATAATGTCTTTCATAAAAGCAAAGTAAATCATATCACATGATGTTTGACTTTTAACTAATCTGCATTTTAATGAAGGAAAAAAAATAATAACAGGACTAAAGTTAAGCCTAAGCCTTCATGGTTTGTTTTTAAATTGTTTTTATTGTTTTTAGAAAGAGAGGGGTCACTATATGTAGTATAATTAGAAATTTAGCATAGATTTTTATGCCACTTATGTTGCAATAATCTGTCCAATATCTTTCTGTTAGGTGGTCAGGGTTATGATGCATATTGACTTTTTATGATCTTCTTATCTGTTCTAGTCATAGAGATTTATGTGCATCTCTTCCTTGTCTAACTCCTGAAATAAGAGTTTGCTTTCTGAGCTGCTCTTGTTATTTTCCTTTCTCTCTCTCTCTCTTTTTTTTTTTTTTTTTTAAGCAAATATGAAAGTACTACAATACAGAGTACAAAATGGAGAAAAATGACATTTATAACTTCTCAGAAAAGACAAGAGATTTTATGTACTACATTAAAAAGCAAAAAATTATCTGTATGACCTACATCAGTACAGCAGCAAGTTAAAATGATTTATTTATTTATTTATTTATTTATTTATTTTCCAGAACCATGACTATTGCTGTTGACTTCTGATGAATTCACTTACAACACTCGAGGATTTCAAGGTATTGGCAAAACATCTTAGCAGATTTTTTGTGACCATCAGAAACTACTACTACTACAAAAAAGACTACTTTGAGTTGAGATTTTAAAGGCCAAGAAGTTGTTGACTCTGTAGCAGAGGTTTATTTGGAGCTCAAGCAAGCAGATTTTGTCTCATTCAAGTGAGGTAACAGATCTCCTCTCAGATTCTCCTATGTTTTTGCAATGCAGTAGCTCTTCCTTGCAGAGGAGAAGGTACTTACTGGTATGGGATCCACAGAGAATTGGAACAACAAATAAAACCATCTTCATTATGGTTATTGGAGTATGGTATTACTCAGCTCTAGATTTAGTGACAAAAAGGAAAGGCTAGGAAAAATAATAATTTCTCTGTTGCTTTCAGAATCATTCACAAATGAGAGTAATATTTCCATCTAGTAATATTTCCACATTATTTTTCACATTTGTATTAGTCTTTCCAACCTCAACAAGAAAAGAGGCAAATTGTGTCTCTCAGGTCTCATACTAAATACTTTAGAAGTTTCTGTTAAATATTGTAGTATTTTCCAAGCTCAGACATGGGACAAAAAAAAAAAAAAAAAAAAGAAAACATAGTGTTTTGTGAGTAGCTAAACATTTAATTAGAAAGATCCATCCTTCATTATTTGAGAACAGAGCTTGAATATATTTGAAAATAATCCTGCACTCAGAGATATCTCCTGTTTCCAGTAAGAAAATCTTCCAGCAGGAAATCAAGACATTTTGCATCTGAAAAAGTGAGGATGCACCTGCTCAGCAAAAGAATGGTAGAAAGGGCAGCCAAATCCTTTGAAGACTGTATATGCAAGAGCAAAACCTACTGAAGATAAACAAGATTTCCTTGCATCTATTCCTTCTGAAAAAATAGTTGTCCCAGCGTCCCAGGCACAGCCACGAAAAGAAAAGATGACGTTATCTGGTCATAGTATAGTCTGCCCTCTACAAATACATGTGCAGGTCTTAAGGTCTCTGTAATATTGTGTGTACAGTTTGGAAAATAGAAAAGGAAGAAGAAAGTGGTTTTCAGGAAGAAAGCTATTCTGAAGCTGTTTTCCAGATGTTTTTGTGATGCTGAGCAAGTCACTGTTAACTGTGATTCCTCCAAGTTCACTGAGTTTTTTCCTCTCCAAATGAGCACAGGTGGACACTGTGGATTGAATCACCTTGAATCACCTTTCTGACTGCCTTTGTAGAAACATGGAAGTACTTTCTGGAAGTAGTCATGGGTATTTGTAATAGTGGGTGGGATTTCCATCGGGGTCTTAATTCTGTATTCAGTCTGAGGTTAGCACAGCTTGCAGTAGACCAGGATCACCAGTTCCCCTGGTATAATGATTTCTGGTATGTCCTTAACTTTTAGGTATTTAAGTTTTTGTTTTACATCATTTCCTATATTTTGTAAAATGCAAGTGTGTAAAAACACCTCCCCCTTTCAGGTAGGTGAATGCTTCAAATTAGCTTTAGTAAATAAAGGAAAGGAAATGTTAAAGTTCAGATTCTGCATTTTCCTTGCCTCTGTCATGGCACAGTTTAAACCCATAAGTCTAATCTTTTACTGGTTCAAGAATCCACATATATCTGTGCTTCCCTCTTTTTTCTTTTGATAGATGTTAATATATTTTTGTACTCATCTATCTTGTTATATTACTCCATTATTATTACTTAATTGCACTGTTATGAAGCCCAGAATCATTAACATCTAACCCTTCACAGTAAAAGCAAAGTTGAACGGTTTGCAAGGTACATGGAGGTGACTGACCCAAATGTCCAATCTAGTTTCTCAGAAACTCATGTCTTGTTTGTTCCTTAATGGCATGCCACAGCTAACTCGAATGTTAGGTGTTAGAGCAGTGAAGCATTTTCATCTTGCTGGAGTCTGTCAGCAGAGGAACATAAAAGCAGCACATTAACGCTTCTCCAGTTACAGAGTGTAATTTCTCTATGATGGTGGCTTTCCTCTCATTTTCTTGCAACAGTATAGAGCAACTCCTACTGCATCAAGACATTAATAACAGACAAATTTTGTTATTAATGGTCTTAAAAAGACCTACTGCTTTTCAAATTCATTGAACTACTCATCAAAGGATAGCATGTGAGGAGCTGATGTTCAAGATGCAGATGATGAGATGAAGATGTAAAATAAAAGACATTGGTACTGGGAGATCATGACTTTTTTTTTTTTTTTTTTTTTTTTTTTTTTTTTTTTTGTAGTTGGATCATTTCATTCCATCTGCCAAAATTCCCACAGTAGTTTTAGACTGCTGTTACTTCTTCTTCCAAACTATACATCTATATTGTGCATATATCTGCTGCAGACACTTACTTACATGATTTCCACAGGGTTTCTGATATGGGAGTTAATGCAGATTCATATTACCACTAGTGAAGACAATAATGCAGTATATGCTCAAAAGTAAAGCCTGTTGTAACTGAAGCCATAAAATTGTTTCTCCTATTTTATTTTATTTATATTTTTTTCGATATTTATGTCTGCTTTTCCTTTTTCAAATAGAGTTATTGAAAAATTATTTTTTATTTCCAAATTTCATGTGAAAATCTGGAATATCACAAAATGTTATATATTTCTAATATACAAAATATGCTAATTTGGTGTTTCTTGCCCTTGACTGAAAAAGATTTATGTCCCTAGCATGTTGAAATAGTTTTTAAGCAAGATTATAAAATTAACTGTGGATTATCAAAATTAGGATTTTTATGAGAATTCAAGAAAAAAAAATAATACTTATTTCTATCTGTCTTGAGTGCAAAACTTTCATTAACTCATAAAATGTACAACTTAGATTACAGAAATTCCTTGGTGAATTATTCATTAAACTAGACATATTTTAATATAACAAATATAGGCTTTATATCCACAATAGATCTATACATATATACTTAGATCAAAGTAGAAAAACATGATTTTATATTAGTTTGACACACGAATGATTTTTATAAATTATCATTTTTCTCCATTAAGCACATGTTGCTACAACTGAGCAACCAATTATTTTCAAATTGAAGGAAATAAGTCTGAAACACATTTAGACACAAATTAGTTTGTTCTTTGGTCAAGACTAAAAATTGCTGTATGGACAAATTAGTTTTAACATATTGTTCCACCTCACCAAGGTCAAAGAAAAGAGCAACAGATAATATAATCTCAATACATCCATACCATCTTTGCTTTCTGAGATATGCATATCCAGTAGGAAAGTCAGTATAGTAGTCAGTGCATTATTGCCAAAAATAAAAGTCATTCTTATTGAGTCATTACATTTAAATCAATAATCATGGGATATTTCAAAGATGTTATAATTTGAATTCTTTTAGTTTTTGACCTTCTAAAGGCTTTCGAGGTCATTCCACCTGACACAAAATAGTACTACCTCATCCAGTAGAAAAAGTGGTGCAGGGTGCATTATTAATTAGTTCTGAAGAACTTCTGTAATACGGTTATATTTCCATTGATGAAAAATCTCATCATATGTTTATAGAGTACACTTCCATCTCTCAGATATCAACTATTCAACTTTTTTTTTTTTTTCCTGCAGTTTAGGGGAGTACATTTCACAAGCTAGGGATAATATAAAAAAAAAAATAATAAAAATATTATTATAATTTAATAAATTATTGGATAAATATTAATAAATAATAAATAATTTATTATTATTAATAATAATAACTCTAGGGATCAATAGTTATTGAGATTTAGGTCTATAAGTCACTTTAATATATTTGAAAGGTTTGACCTAAAAATTGTAATTGTAAAAATAAAATGTTTGATAATTTGAACAATCATATGACACTAATAGTTGGCTAAACATTGCACATAGAACAATTTGTGGCTAAAAAGGATGAAATTTGCTATATTGGGAAGTAAAGCTCCCCTGTTTGTTCTTAGTGGAGTTAAGAACTCGTGGCTCATTTTTCTACTCTATGTTCCACT
Organism: Aythya ferina; assembly: GCF_964211825.1. Taxonomy (NCBI): domain Eukaryota; kingdom Metazoa; phylum Chordata; class Aves; order Anseriformes; family Anatidae; genus Aythya; species Aythya ferina. The sequence continues at coordinate 82,400,768 of NC_140299.1, forward strand.
GTTTCTATAGTACGTTATAGTTACATAGGGGTTAACATATATAAGTAACATATATAGTTACAAGATGGGTCTCTACAGAAAAGGTAGATGACAGTAGAACTTTCAGAATTGTTTCCTACTGTGTAAGCATGTAGTTCAAGTAAATTGAATTTTAAAAAAGATTGCACAAAAATGTTAAGTTTAAGTTTGAGCTTCACTATAAATATTTCCTTTATGTTCAGCATAAAAATTCTTGTTTGAAGAAGTAGGTAAAATTCAACACAAATGTTGAATCATTATGTTGAATCATCATGTCCTTAATCATCATTAAGGACAACACATTCTACTCCTGTGACAACTAATGAATTTTTCCTGTCCAATAACCTTTTATTAAATTAAATTAACAATAGAGCTATGTTGAAGATAGGGAAGATCTGCATTTTGAAAAGTTTCCCATACTCTAGGGCTATAATCACTAAATAAATAAGTAAAAATAACCATCCACATGGAAATAATAGAAGATTCAGAAACAGCTCCATGAAACTCTAATTCCGTAACACCTCTTCTGAATTCATTACACTTTTCTGATATGAAAGAAACAGAATGACACTGCAAGAGAAAATTTAAGATTCTTAACATAGGAATCGGGGTGGAACAGAAAATGCGGGATTGTATCTTATTTTATTTACTTTCTGCTGTAGTGGATAAATTGTGTGCTAGTCCCATGTTTGCCTTTGACTTTCATATCTGAAATTGAAAATTCCGTTAAATATGGCAGTAAGCAAAAAAGACAGGAAAATATTTTTTGTGAGCTCACAATTCAGAACTTTTGCAAACTTAATATTTCAAAGTTTTTCCAATAATTTTTCTAACAATTTATTGATATTCTTCATCTAAAAATAAGATTGGTTACATTTCAAAAAGAAGTGCATAATTAAAACACTAAATATGTAATTTTAATTGTAGGAATACAATGTTTTTAATGCTTCTAATACTGCTTAAAGAAGTTATTTTGTATTGGTTTTACAGTCCATTTGTTTCATGCTCTTTCACTATGCTTTCCTACAACACACATACAACAGCATTGAACTCATTTCAATTTTTACAACACTGTAAAATTGTTCCTGCATTTTCTTATTATCTGAGATGATGGACTAATTAGAAGCAGTCAAGGTTACGTCTAGGTGTTCAAGTAAAAAATGGTTCTAATTGCCCCGAGACTGAGGATAATTCAATTACAAATCTTTTCAATTTGATTCATTCCTTTCTTCCTAACGAAGGATTATGTTGATGGGTTTCAGGTAATGGAACTGGGTGGCTTAGGAAGGGCATTAAAACATCCTTCCAGCTTTAACTAATGTGATTAAGATTTATGAAGTTTGTTTTTCTTCTTAAAATCTTATAGAGGTCAAGTACTCATGTGATTCCTTTGGAGCAGTAGTTGAGAAGTTGGTTAAGTTAAGGACAGGGTAATAATCTCTTGAAATGTGCTCATTAGCTCTAAAAAAGATTTGAAAAAGTTGTTTCCCACATCACAAAACCTTAGTTAATAATTGAAAAGAGAAAAAAAAAATGGCATAATACTTTCCAAGTCCTTAATTACTGATTCTTGGTGTAGGATTGCTTATTGGATAACACCTTGTTATCTGTTCACAATTCCATGATCATTACTGGATAGAGTCAGGTTTGACAAATATTTTGAAGTTGAGTTCAAACCTTTGCCCTGTCAGTAATCTAAACTGAACTAGATACCTACTGAGCTTGCAAGAAAAGTTACCGTTACAAATGAGGAGAGGAAATAATTTATTTTTAAGTAATAATAATTTAAAAATCTCTCCTTTATTATTAGAAAATTTTATCTGTTGTATGTTTTACTCATTTTATATTTATATACTAATTTGTGTCCTTATGCTTTACACAATCAAATTTGATTGTAATTTGTAATAGAAAATGCAGTAACTTACACCTTTAAAATACTTCTATGATATGGTTCTTAGCAGTAATCTTGGGTTTGACATTTTTGAGAAAGTGTCAATCAAACTCTCAGTGTCCACATAAATCAGATCATGTCAGAAAATGTGCCTACACACTTTGGAACATGGGAAACATCCTTGAGAATATCCATAAACATAATGGATAGATTGTTAGGTCCATTTTTAGTTTTGGATATACCTTTACCACCACTGAAGCTGGAGACACACTAGAAGAGCAGGGGATTCCTGCAGAGATCTCTGCCATTTTAACAGATGCAACCATGTTCAAATTTGTAATTCATTTATGTGTTCATGTTTGCTTGTTTACTGCCATGCAATTTATTAAATGTCTCAGCAGCCAAAAGGTTTATGGAGCAAAATTTTCACTAATGAATGAGAATATATTGCTGAAAATATATGGCTAAACACCTGGTAAGTACTGATTTTAAATGCTTAGATAAATGGACAATATTTTTAAAATCTGTTGAGGTTTCACATATAGGAAAAAAGCAACAAAAAGCAGAGAGAGAGCGAAAGAGAGACCACTCCAATTTCTGCCAAGTAAAAATAAATAAATAAATAAATAAATAAATAAATAAGAAATTATACCAGATTTGCCTCTCGTAATGTATTCAGTATTGGAGCCCGTTTTATTTGTAGAGTATTTGAAAATATAAAAGAAAAATAATCATTTGATTCACACTCTAGTACAAGGAAATGGTTGCAACCAGTTCATCTTTGTTCTTTAATTTGATACATTCTGCCTGCCAAGAGGTTAACATGTATTTATATATATATATATATACATACATATATATTACAATTACACAACATTTGTAGATGTTAAGTAGGTGCAACTTATTTGTTTGGGGTGATTAGTTTGCCTCTCAGCTGCTTGCTGAGAGTACACAGCACATATTGGTAACACTTTTCTTAAGTATTGTGCAATGGTGAGAGTGGCCATAACACCTATGTGTAGTATGATATTTTTCAGTCACTACTTTGAAATTTAATATATCTACTTATGAGGCATTTGCATTTTTGTATTGCTAATTTTATTCAGGAAGAGAATATTAAAAAGTAGTGCAACTACCTCCCTTACAAAGGCATTTCTGCTGTGAGAATTCTCTTGATGTAAGATCTCCAAGTAGGACTTTTCAGAGCCCTTTACTTTGTTGTGTGGCTTTGTGGAAGAGAGAGCTTTAAGAGCTTAATCTCATTTAAAACTTATGCTCATTCAAAATTTCTATCAAAATAAAGCATTTACAGGAGTATTTCACCAGTCAAAGTCTTACTTCTGGTCACAGGGTTAAATCTTGGACCCAGTAAAGAGCATGGAAATGATAAAACTTCCAGTAAAAATTCTGGACTTCAGATAACACACATCTTACAGTGCTGCTCTGAGTAGGTTTTTCCCATCTTCCCATGCACTTGTTCATTTTTATCTAAAAATTAGCCAGCTCATTGTAAGCCAAACCAGTCAAGTACTGATATCTTTGCTTAATTATTCCTATCTAAGGAATTCATGCTTATGATCCATTTTGACTTATATAGAGTCTTTGCATTAATTAAATTCACTTCAAACTAAAGTTATTCTACTTGACTGTATAAATGTGCCTTAATTACATGAATAGAACTATAGCCAGATCCTTGAATCAGTGTGGATTAAAACATCATTTCACAGCCAAACAGAAACATGTTCCCAATCACTGCACTTGAATTATTGTTATGTAGCTTGGGGCTTGTATTAAAATCACTGAATAATTGCAATCAGATTATTATAATCAAGTACAGGAGCAGTAATTACAGGTTACAGTCATTTTAAGCTGCCCTGGAAGTCCCATATACTGATCATATGCATATTAAAAGTTTATGTTAGTGATAAAATTAATGAACAGGATTGTAAGCTCCTGTCTTTGAGATAGGTGTCAAGTATCTTACTGTGGAGGGAGTTGTATTTTGCATAGCAAGGACATCCATCTGATTTACATGATTTTTGTGCTCACATCAGAAAGCTATCAACAAAAAGGGGGGAGGAGACAACATCATCTACTTTAAGAATAATCTGCTACTATACTCAATCTAAATTTAAGATTACTGCTTAAAGATTTTATCATTTCCTGTTGTAAGATTTTGCCAGGAGCATCATTTATACTTTTTTCACCAATAACACAAGTAGAATTGTGAAAAATAAATAGATAAATAAATATTAAACTTTGTCAACATGAGGGCATTACAGACATAAAGATTTATTTCTATGTGTTTTTGGAGGACAGCATGGAAGGGAAATTAATTTAGGACAGGGAAGAATGAGTATTAAAAGATAACTTTTCCAACCTGCTTCATATGGTCTTGTCTTGGAAAGGACATAACATAAAAGGTATTTTCAGAGACCTATATTAAAAACAAAAATCTGTGCCATCTCAATCTTCTGATTAAAAGGCAAAAACCTTATGTGTTTATGTGTTTAACTGTAAAAATCTTTTACTTGAACAATGAATATGGAATATTAGATATGAATTGGATTGTGATGGTCTGGGTCTGAAATTGGACCCTGAATCTGAAAGAAGCATGAGCAATCTAAGGGTTTCTCATCACAGAAAGATGTCTTATGAAGTTGTTTTCCAACCACAGAATTACTTTATTATAGTTTTGCAAGAAAATGGGATCATAAATGCAAGAAGAATAGCAAGTGTAAACACAGAGAACATTCATATGGAGCATGGTAAGAAACACAATGGTAAAGGTATCATGCACAGATCTCAAAGGAGAATTTTCTGAGGGCCTTTTTTCAGACACAGCACAGGGGACAAATTTATGACAGTTAAATGTGAATGAACAAGAAAATTACATTTGAAAGCACTAGACAGACCACCAAACTACTCCATTGCCAGCCTCACAGACTTTCTACAGCCACCACCACAGCCAGATAAAAGATCAACCAGACACACAAATGCTTCTGGAAAACTGCATGCTATGGCTCAGCATCTGGGCTGAAAAGCTGTCAGGTTCACTCTCTGGGTACCCAAAGTGGCTGGATCAGATGCTAGACCAGGTAGAAAGAGAGTGGGCAGCATGACAGGGGTTGCTCAACAGTCTTCGGCAGAAGGAAGTGTGGTGCCAAGTGTACAGAGAAACTGCAGACCAACCACTGAGGATTAGAAAAGATAGCCACTAAAGACAGTCACTGAAGATAGCCACTGAAGAAAGCCACTGAAGATAACCATTGAAGTCTGTAAGCACCAATTCTGCAGGTTTGCTAAGCAAGAAATATACATCTGTTCAATTACTGAGATCTAGGAGCTTAATGAAAATCCAGCAACCTTACCTTCTAGAATCTCAGGAGAGGTTCAGGAGTCCTGGAAGCCCAGCTTTCACCAGCTTAAAAGTGTATTGTTTACAGCTGTGGCCACTACTAGATGTTTCCCTGGGAAATGTGAGAATGGTTGACAACTGTTGTTTGCTCTGCTCATCATGGATGATTTTCCCAACCTCCATGAGTAAATGGGTTGTCCTGAATAGCAGGAAGGATTATGCACTTTCTGTGTGGTATTTGAAGAGGGATAAAAATGGATAAATGAACAACGAAAAAAAAAATGAACAACACACTTCACAGAATTCTTCTCTAACAAAGCTGCCCAGCAAAAGCATCATCACATGGTAGTGTACAGCATCACCATTCATGAAACATACCCCAGTGAAAAGGACAGACGGGCTTTCGCTTGCAAAGTATAATAAGATCAATTATTTACACAAAAAATGTTGACACTTCACTTCATCCCTATAGCACAAATACAAATGTTATGTTTATCTCCAAGAAACTCACTCTGGAAAAATTATGTCTGTAAGAAGTTGGTTTGGGAAAAAAAAAATAATAAAGGATAAGCCTAAAAGTTTAAGCTATCAGGAATGTTCCCATAGTGTAAATAATCATAGTTTTAATAGTGTTGATGTACACATACAGCTGCAGAGAAAAAGTATTGCTTTCATCTCATGCAGCATCAACATCTATCTAGAAAAAGTTGATGCACACACACACTGCTGGGCAGATCATCTGATGGTGGGTTTGGCAGAGACCTGAAAGCTTCTAGCAACAGGAAAGGAAGGTTTGGGTTTGTTCTCTGTTGTGGAGTTGCTGCTTGTTTCCTTCTAAAAGAAAAATGGTTTGCAAACCATTTGGTGAAATTCTTAGAAAGCGATATTTTGATAAGCAAACTTTTGAACATGAATGCCTCATTCATAGATATTGGGCTTATCATTTTTGAGCTTATCAATTTTGCCCACAGACAGGTCTTCTTTTCTACCTTTCCATTTCTACTTCCCTTGCACACATTTTACAGGTACTTGCAGTCCTCAAAAAGTGGATGTCTGAAATTTTCCTGCCTCTGTCAGACAGAAGCAGAGTTGGTGATTTGGTTTTGTACCATCATTAGGGTGCCTGCTCAACAGTGCCACTTTTCTTTGCAGTTGCTTGAGGCTTCATGGATCATGCTTGTACTTTAAGGCAAAAACGGGTGAAGACAGACATGCAAAGAACAATTGTTTTCAGAAGCAGGAAAAAAAATATAACTCCAGTTAACCCATTCAAAATATGTTGGTGGGAGAAAAATCTCTCTGACACTCCATATTTTTTTAGAAGAAAATAAAAGATAAATTTCCAAGAATAAATCACAGATAATACATTTCAATATTTTTAAGGAAATTTTATATGTGCACTTTCCTGAATATCAATTTTGGGAAAATGTTGGGTGCTGCACAACCAATATTACATGGGTACTACATTTTGTATATGTGCATGTAATTTGAGTTGCTTTTTGGCCAAATATATGCAAAGTAACCATGATCACATGCATTTAGAAAACAATTAAAATATAGCTCCACTGGAGGTGTGAAAAAATCTGAAGAAAACCTCAGTACAATGGGCACCATGAGAAAAGAGCCCTAGTAAAATTCATCACTAATTTTATACATTTTATACAAATGTATATAAACATTTGTTTATATTGTATATACATATTTTTATATCATTTTATAGAAATTTTAAAAATCCTCAAGCAGTTCCTCTTTAAACTAGCTGAAGATAAAATGATAATTTTTTTGATCAAATTATGGCATCATATTATGACGACAAAAGAGATTTTACTAGTGATATAGAACTTTGGTCCTAATAAATTTTGTAAGAATAAAATGAGTTAAACTGGAACTAATTTCTAGAGAACACAAAGGTATCAGAGGGTCCTGGTCCTGGAAATTATGTATATCTATTATATTTAAGAAAAGATTATGAAATTGTACTAAAGTATGTCTACAACTGTCTAGTGATGGGATTTCTTTGGCTTCTGAAAAATAGTTTAGGTCTAGGATGCATTCATAATGCCTTTACTTCCTTTGAAACAATGTTGATTAATAACCAAGTAAATAACAGGGAAAAAAACAAAAAACAAAAAACACGGATATTTAATTGCAAGGTACTGACATCCTTTTGTGGGGTGTTTTCATTGAGGATCCCACAAGGATGTTGAGAGGCTGCCTTGTGATACAGTTGAATCAGTGATACAACAGAGTTCAATATGATATTATAGAACTTCCAAATTTAAACTGAATACTGAAACCAAATTCAATGAACATGACTTATTTTTCACCAGATGTCCATGTAAATCCTTAGGCTTACTGCCTATGCAATAACATTTTGTTTATGGATCATTATGCAGACAGGGTGCCATAAGAATTAGAGATTCTAAGTTTAAAGAACTGAAAGTTAAAACTGTATGGTTAATGGAAAGCATGTGAATGACATGACTATGCCTAAGTGAAACCCGGAATTCAGAGCTATTAAGAATATCAGGCTAACTTGAAGCCAGAATGACGAACACATTCTCCAATGTTACCCTTCTCCCCACAGTCTCCCTCCTGGCCATCAGCCACAATTCCAGCATCTCGCAAGCATAGAAGGTGCTCTTTCACCTGACACAGTCCTTCCGGAGCTGTTCTACTCACACACTGAGCTTTAGCTCTCCCAGCCTATGAGCATCACAGAAACGGTTAAAAATAAATAAGTAAATGGGATGGCATGGTCCAATATTTATGTACTCCTTGGCTTTGTAGCAGAAAAATGTTAATTACCTCTGAATTTGGTAAATCTTTTTAATCTTTTTTTTTTTTTTTTTTTTTTTGACAGCTTCTTTTTCTCCTTAATGTTACCTCAATCCTATTGCTTTAAACTCCACTTGTATTCACTGTAAAATTATTGATTTATTTACTTTTAAGCTTGTAGCAATGATGCTTTTGAAGAAGCTGACCATCAGATTTCATGTTTTAGGTGTGAATTCCTGAAACCTGAGTAAATATAAGATCCTTTCCTCACAGTACCTTTTTGTCCATAGCAGCACAATAAGGACATGCTCCATCCTCTCCAGCCTCAACTTTGTGAAAACAGACTACAGAAATCAGCTGTGTTGTCACCTCCACTTTGGGTGCTTGTAATGTTAAAAGGATACATTCTCCAAATGCACACACATTTGTGCGCATTTATACTCCACTGGCACCTTTCTTCAACACTTTCTTCATTTTTGACCAATACCTAGTTCTCATCCTAACATTGACACCTTGATCATGAAAACATGGTTTTGTATTTATGACGCTTACATGTAGTACAAGATGTCAGTAGTTCTTCACTATGTTCTATTTCAGCAGGAGCTAGAGCACTTTCATGTCTAGACCACAAAATAATGCATCTTAGAGTTTACATTCAAGAGCAGGCCTAAGCAACCTGCTGTCTTTAGATTAGAAAATTGCCCCCAGTTATATAGAAAATTATGATGATGATTCCACTTTAAAAATTGAAATTGCATATCTAGCAAGTAAACCTTGTATTTTATTTTATTTTATTTTATTTATTTTATTTTATTATTTATTTTATTTTGTTTTAAACATAAAGAATCATATTGATAGATCTTTTTTTATCAGGGAACTAATTAAATGTTGACAGCATTCTTCTTATAGACTGTGGTGATCAGTTGTTATATTAAATATAAAGTGTCCTTTAACACAACAATAAAATCGACTAAGAATTAGCTCTGCCACTCAAAACAATGATGGGGGAGGGAAGGAAAGATCACCAGAATATAGACAAGATTTTAGGGAAAATATTAAAAACCATACCACTGGTGTATCTCTAACAACTTTGGTCTTCTAATGTTTCAGTGTTTTCAGTGCAGTAAACAACAACTAAAATTAGCACAATAATTTGGTTATGTATAAAGATGGTGTAAAAAGAACAAGCGGAAAAACTCAGCAGAACGAGGTTCACAATGAATCTGAGTACTACTGATTAACATTAGTTTTTGAAATGTTAATTAGTTTTACACTTAACAGCTTGTCATTGTCTAAAAGGGCATAGGAGCAAACCTTCCAGAATGAAGGCTGAGGAGTTTTTAACTCCTTGGTGACAGGAATTAGCACACATTCCTTTGCTATCAATAGCATTAAGAACAGACAAAAATTAATTAGCTTTGGTGATCAGTAAGATAAAAGAATGTAAGTATATGAATTATATGAAGAATATGAAGTTAGAAATAACAAGAATGAAGGAAATATTAAGTAAATTAAGATGTATGAAGTACTTACTGTCCATAAGCTACTACCATTTCCCTTATCAGGACTGAGAACTTTCCAAAATTATGAAATTATCTCCCTATAAGAATGATGCCTAACAATGTCTACAATTGCTTTACTCATTTAAGTGTGACTTTATGGCACATTAAAAACTGAGATATATGTAAAATTGAAGGACGTAGAAGGGATTAGATAATAGTGATGCAGAAATATGTTTATTCATTATATTTTTAATTGCTTAAGACTTTTGGGTGAAGGGGAGAAGGCACTAAACATATTTTTTTCATATTTTTCTACTTTTTCAATGAACACACCACAAAAGAAAAAGGTTGGGGACTCAGTAACATTTACTGTTGAGCATCATACACAGCCCCCAAGGTAGCTAATAATGCCTCAGATTTTAGTTTAGAGATTTGTGGGCCAAATGTGAACAATCGCAGATCTGGGAAGCACAGACAGCCCAGCTGGCTGTTCACAAAGACCAGTGATGATGCAGAGTGTGTAGTGCTGATCTATCTTCATTGCCCCAAAAGTTACTCGCCTTGGCCAGTCTGTTGCATCCCTGGAGCATGCTGTGTTGCTGCCAATTTCTCATGTGTTTCTGAAGGCTTGCTTCTCCCAGCCTGTAAGTAGAGCAAAATTCCTGTGCTTCAAGTTCATGTATATCTTTTCAGCTACCAGAGAAGTGCAAAAATGCAATGCTAAATTTGAATTAGACAAACCCATAAACACCCCATTTAGATTTCAGGTTGGCCACCAAGCTCCGAGAACTTGGCAAAGCAACACAGCATCCTCCCACTGTGCTATGGGAGTGATATCCTGTCATGTGGAAGTAGTCTTGGCTTGTCCCTGTAGTTTGCTGAACACCTTTCTAGATTATTGCAATTTGCAGCATTTGACAGATTTAAGCAAAAATAGAAATTCTTTTACTGGTGCAAGTTTCTGTGTGAAGACTTCAACTAGTTTCACTTTGCAGACAGGCCAAATTGTTTCTAAATGTAGAGTTTGGATAGGAAAGGATTTTCTATTTTCTTTCATTTTGATGTTTTTATGAGGGGGATGTTCTGGTAGTGGCTATACTTTAATGAAAAATACTGTCTATCCCATTATTTTTATTCAATCATTTATTTATTTATTGTTAGATGTCTTCCCACCTCCCATAAGGTTTTGCAATTAGTAAGTTGCAAGTGAACTTTTGCTAAATTTAAAATACTTAATTATGGAACTTGGTGTCCCTGCAAATACTCTCATCTCAATTCCTTCTTTTCCCAGAAAAATTAATCTAAGAGAAAAGTGACACATAATCTAAATTATATCAGGATATGAAATATTTTTATTTAAAATATGAAATGAAGAAAAAGTTAACTGTACTCTGTTTACAAGCCTTAAAAATTTCAAGTCTTTTTTCTGCTGCATGCACATCGTCAAAAAAAAAAAAAAAAAAAAAAAGGAAAAGTCTTTAGAAAGTGCAGAAGCTGCATTATCTATGTACAATGTGGTTATAATACCACATTGGTCAGCAACTATAATGTAAAAGGTAAGAGTTTTATATGCTTCTCAGAACTATAAAGGAAGTGTGAGTGGATTTTAAACATTTTGATTAGCACCACAAAGATTTTAATGCTTTATTTAAACAGTTTGCTATAGGGCAAACACATTTGGTAGACAAGTAAAATGAAAGCATGGGCATCAGTTTCCCTGTTTTCTATTAAGTAATGTTGCGAAGTAAGCAGAAGTTGGACTCAGATATCAGATAATTATCTCCACACTATGTGTCACAGTAAATAATTTTAATTGGTTTAACTTCAGGGACCATTACTGGCCTAATTAGAAACATGAAAAGGCTACAAGTATTAGGAAATATCCTGAAGGAATGAGAACATTAGCAATTCTGTCAAGCCATTTTTAAAATAGTACACAGTAGCAGGCACATTTCAGTAAAAGGCAGATTACTTGAAAGGTGCCTTTATGAAAACAGTACTTGTGGGTTTGTAATAAGAGAAGTCGATGGGTAAGCACAGAGATTTTGTAGTGCTTGACATCTATTACTACTGTTAGAGATACACTGGTCTTATTCTGATTACTGTTTTTGAAGACACAGGTTCCTTTTGTGCTGTGCAAGAGTTCTGAGAGCTTGGGGGATGTGGGGAAGCAGGAAGACTCCCCATGGCATGCAAGCTCAGTTGGTTAAGAGGAGAAAAATAAAAATGGGGAAAATAAATAAATAAATAAATAGAAAGCAGGTTGTGTGGAGTTTGGAAGTGTAGGAAGTTTGGAGGATTTTAATCAAAAATATCTGTCAGCTTCTTCAGTGCCTCAGTAGAGGTATATAAGTATGACTTTGGGGCTTTTCAATCTCCATCTCTCTCTCAAGTTTTTGGATCTTCCATGAGTGTTCACACTCCAAATCTTCAAATGATATCATGAGGTAGCGATTGTGCCTGCTTGTTTACGCACTTCAGAGCTTCGTGTGCCTGAAGCAAGTTTTAAAATGTCCTAGCCTCTGTGTGAAGTCCTTATAGCTCTTTAACTCATTTGTCACTGAAAGCCAATGAACAAACACTGGTACGCGCAAGAGGAATTATTTAATAGATCTCAGATCTCAGTACTATATCCACTCCTGCAAGAGCCCAGATGGAGAACTTTACTCCATCAGCACTGAATGGGGCTTCTGTAAAGGTTACAAAATAAAATTGGGTCATTGCCCATTGTTTTGCCAAACTTTGGATTTGCTCAGCCACTTCACTTGATTTCACAGAATCATAGAATCACAGAATGGTTTGAGTTGGAGGGGACCTTAAAGCTTATCTCATTCCACCACCCTGCCATGGTGGCGGGGCAGGGACACCTCCCACCAGATCAGGTTGCCCAAAGCCCCATCCAGCCTGGCCTTAGGCACCTCCAGGGGTGAGGCATCATTTGCCTAGTTGTCCTGCTTCCTTAGTGTTTATTAGTCACTTAGAGTATTTCTGGGGCTTACTTGCTTTTCAGATGTGACAGAGTCACCGAATGAATTGCAATTGTACATTTTGGAGTCTGGACTAGGTAAATGAGGGAAAACATGCTAATGAATAAAATTGAATACAGAAGTTGCTGCCTAATCCAGACAAATTATTCATTCTGGTCCCCTTTCCTGCAATATTTCGTACAATACGCCTGAGGTGGTGCAAGAAATAATACAGGGGAAATTTTTTTATGACAACCTTAGGGAAAATCAGTGTTATGCTCCTTGTTTACCAAATGAGGAAGGGTTGGGAAGGAGGCACAGAGGTGGGGACAGCCGACCACCTAGGGTGTTTTACTTCTGGAGAACAAGGTAAAGGATTTAAACAGCCCATGCTGTTTGAAGGGTTGATCAACACTTGCCACCACTACAGCAAAGGGTGCTTTTATTGATATTTATATGAATATCTCAAGGTATGCAGATGTAAAATATACATATAATCTTTTCTCTGTTAATCTCTATTCTACTGTTAACCTGTGGGAATTCACAAACATAGCTGAAAATAAGTTTCCAGTGTTGCTCGTCTAAATCTTAATAATATTCAATGTCAATTTGTTCTATAAGCTGTGTACCACCTAATGAGATAACTCCTTTTGTATTTTTATCTAGTTTCAGTGAGCTTTATTTTGTTCTCATAGAAAAAGAGCTTAGTCTACCTCTTTTGTAACTTTGCTTTGTCAGGTTTTTCCTGTCCCCTGCTAAACCTACCAATTTAAATTCTCACAGACTGTCTGCACAATATAGCTTTGTTCTGCCCAAGCTCTTCTTTGCCTACCTCTAAATCATACATTAGAGAGCCATCATCACGACACCAAATGTATTATATTAAAGTACATCCTTTTCCACTGAACATTATTTTTATTTTATATTCTGTTCCTTCTGTAGTATCATTTGGTTTATGTTTTTTGAGGAGCATTGCTTATTGAACAAAAGCTGGCATTGATTCAGTCAGTGTTTTTCTGGTGGAAGAGCTCTTACTGCGCTTAAAATGTGAAAAAGGCCAATAGATAATGCATACAATACAAACATAACTTGATCTAGTACTTTGGTGTGGACGTGATGAAACTCATGAAACTGCTGAAATTGTGAGTTGCTTTAGGTAGTGAATGCATGAGCACTGTAACGAGTGCCAATTTTCTCAAAATATTATCTCGAATATACCAGCATTGTCACATAAGACAGAGTAAAGAATTTCAGCAAAAAATGGCTTTTTGCTACTGATTAGTTTTCTAGCTCTGTTTTCTGAAATGTTTAAATGCTACCTGATATGTTTTTGTTACTTAACCTAAAAAGTTACTGTAACAGCAGAGGTTAGAAGTACACAATAAGGTAATTTTGGATATATAATAAAAGCATCAGAAGAGTTTCTCAGTGGCAACACAGTCATCTTCTAAGAAGGAAGGTGTTTTAATGGCAAGGTCAGGATCCGGCCTTAGCTAGTATTTTCAAGTGAGACCAAATTTCCCTTCATTTTGCCAATCCAGTGCTTCACTGTCAAGAATTCAGTTTTCATTCTGTGTATCCTTAATAGTTGAGGATAACATTGCTCATAAAAGAAGGTTCATCTGGGGACCATTCCCTAGGACATTATTTAAATTCAAAGTTTAGCCTCTGCTCTGTCTTTGTCTTAAGAAACTGTTTGCCATTTTGAAATCTTTGCTAAAGTATGGAAAAAAAGAAAAAAGAAAGAAAAAAAAAAGTTGTATCTTGGGAGGAATTATCTTTCTGCCAAATCAGAGTAATTCTTGGAGTCCACTGTAGACCATATCATGCCTATGTGTTAGGACTTGTTAAAGTATGATGAAACATAGAAGGGATTAAATAAATAAATAAATATAAATAAAGCATGAGTGAATGTGATATCTATCTTTTTCCTCTTAAGAAACTTTGTCACGTATCCTAGATTATACTCTTCCCCACCTTGAATTTCACCATATCTTTCAGAGATGCTGCTGAATAAATGAAGATTAATAATAATAATAATAAATAATAATTATTAATAATAATTAATGATATTGTTAATAATTATTACTTTATTATTATTAATTATTATTATTATTATTATTTTATTATATAGTCTTGATGGCAAAAAAGAAAATATGTTTTCACCACCTTTATAAGTTTAGAATTGTATTTGAACTTTTTCTCCTTTCCAAAAAATGCACTAAGAATTTGCAGTGATTATTTTATTCTCTACCTTCTTGTCTAAGTTTCATTAATGTGGGATTGTTTATTTCATTTATATTTTACTGGCTTGCATCTGTGAGTAATTCTGCATTTTCAGTCTATTTTTTTTCAAATAATGTAGAGCTGAATCAGAGTTTATATCTTTGACTATCTCCAAGTTTCTTTATCTGTCCAAGGCAGCAGGTTTCTTATTTGACAGCCTTATAATTACAGAAGAAGCTGCATACTAATGATTCAGTGCTTACATAAACAACTGGCCTTGGAGAAATCTAATGAACTAACTTGCAGGATTTGATTTTGCCTAATTAAATGTATATAATGTTTAATGTTGTATGTGACAGGATTTCTGTGGAAACTTATGGAGTTTTTATGTAACCCAAGTGCTGATATGAATTCAGAGTGAGGGCCATGAGGAATGTTATGAAATTGCACGTCATGTTTTGTTTTCAATAGTTATACACCTACTGTGCATAAGCATGTGGCAAACTGAACTTTCTCAAATCTGGCAATCTATGAGCATATCATTTGAATCAGAATCACCTGGGTATCAATTAAAAACATTTATTCAACGTTTATCTTCCTTCAGCCTTTCAACAATATTATGTTTCAGCAACCTGAAATGTATTTGATCATTAGATACAATAGATTCAAAACAGGTGAAGTTAGATCATCAGTTGCTGGGACTCAGTTCCATTGTAAATGGACATTTCATAAGTACAATTCACAGTAACATGTAATTTGCTTTTGTCACCAACAGTGGTAAGTTGATTTATCTGAGACAATTAATCCACTTTAAAACTACTATTTACAATATGTGTGTGCATATACCTGTTTGTGAATGTGTATATATGAATTCATTAGAGTGTTGCTAATGTGTGCTGATATTCTGAACATCCCTTTAAAATAAATTTTAATAGTTCTACATGAGGATTTAAAACCCTATGAAACATGTTTTTTCAATTGAAATGGAAACAGTTTTATAACATAGGTGGTATAAGTTTTCACATGTCATATGAACTTGTTTGTAATACAAGTTAGTAATCCAGAAGGATGGAACTAGTAACCTCTTGGAAAAGAAAACAGCAGATATTTTTATTCCAGTCTGGACTGCTCCATGTGGTGTCTGTGTAATTTGGGTAATTACATCATAACTGACCTGCCAGACTGTCTAGGAATATATACACCTCAAATTCCTTATTTCTATAAATACTTTTTTAGAGGAATAAAACAGTTAAGGTTTTTGTCTGGAATCATAGCCTAGAGAAGGCTAGTCTTCATTCAGCCAACTGAATGACCTATCAATAATAGAATAAGGCCATTACTTGAGGAAGATACCTTGGAATAGATCATGGGAAATGGCATCCAGTGGCCATTATCTTTTACCATTATCTTTTTCCCCTCCTTACCTTTCCACTCTTTGGGAATCTTCTAATGAAACCACACAACTAAATCATGACAAGATACTGAATGGGAGAACAAGCATTGTCAACCAGAGAAGAATAAGGGTAAGATGGGTAGCACATGAACATGAATGCGTTTGTCCTACATATATATATATATATATGTAGGACATATATATATGGGTGTATACATATATAGTATATATATGTATATACATATATACATATATATAGTATATATATATACGTATATATACACATATATATGTGTGTATATATATATATACATATATATATGTATGTGTATGTATATGTATGTGTATATATATATATATATATGTATGTAAATCCTAATAAACGCAGAGCGTTTTTGAATGCATTAATCCACATCTGTAAAATTGTCAGGGTTTCCCTTACAATGGTACAATGGTAAGTGTTCATATATCTGTCTGTGATAGCAAACATTTAAACGAATATGCTGTCATTCCATGGACAAGTTTTAGTGGTTAAAAACAAGAAAAAAAGCCTTCAAAAATTGGTCCTCACACAAGAATCTAAACAAGACCAAGTTTTGAGTGTTGCTTCAGGAATGTCTGCAAGTATTACTGTTAAAAGAAAAACCTTGACTATTTCAAAACCATGCTGCTTCTCAGTCAGGCTCAACACAGAACACATACTTTGTATTTTAGTCCTGTGTTCTGCTTTATGCCAATGTAGTCCAAGCAGATGTTCTCAAATATATGGAATTTATTTTCATTGGGTGTACTATTGAAATTGTTGGATTAAAATAGATTTTACGGTATTGTTATACATACATGAGGTCAAAGACAGGTTCAATGCATCTTCATTTTTTTGATTAATCCCAACTTGATTATTTTTAAGGATGAGTTCAGGGGAGTCACTGCTAGCATATTTTGTATCTTTTGGTTGCTCTGGTTGCTTTGTGTTCTTGAAGGCAGGTCAGGCAGGTAAAAATTAGTAGAAAAACCTTTACCTAAATGGTATTAATGATATAATATTTTTGAATGAAACTAATATTTGTTGTTCAAAAAGGAAAACTGATAACTTACATGGAGTGTGTTCAGCTCCCATCTTCATTTTTCCTGTACAGTAATTACTTTTTTTTTTTTTTTTTAATGGGGTAGTGCTATCACAATAGTTCTATTGCCCTCAGTTTTAAGACTGCATTTTGACTTTTTTAATCATTTTGTTATTTATTCCATATAATAAGATTTATTTATTTATTTTAATTTTATTGTTTATATATTAATTTCTACTTGAACTTTCTTTCAGAAAGAGAGCTAAAATCTACTCTTAGTTATGGAGATTTGGTTTTATTTATTTTTGCATTTTCCTCCTTACTCTCACTTCACTGCACTGAGTTTCCATTAACTTTCCATTCTAAGTACAAGTGCTGATGAGTGCATGAGTAAAACTGAGTTACAGACCCAATGATATGGAAAGCTGAATTAGATCTTCAGTAATACCTTCAAAGATGTACGCAGTAAGACACATTTGCTTTGTGGGCAATAATCCTGGAAAGCCACAGAGAACTGAGTTTCCCCTTCCCCTTCCCCTTCCCCTTCCCCTTCCCCTTCCCCTTCCCCTTCCCCTTCCCCTTCCCCTTCCCCTTCCCCTTCCCCTTCCCCTTCCCCTTCCCCTTCCCCTTCCCCTTCCCCTTCCCCTTCCCCTTCCCCTTCCCCTTCCCCTTCCCCTTCCCCTTCCCCTTAGAATCATAGAATCATAGAATATCCTGAGTTGGAAGGGACCCTTAAGGATCATCAAGTCCAACTCTTGACACCGCACAGGTCTACCCAAAAGTTCAGACCATGTGCCTAAGTTCACAGTCCAATCTCTTCTTAAATTCAGACAGGCTCGGTGCAGTGAGCTCCCTGGGGAGCCTGTTCCAGTGTGCAACCACCCTCTCTGTGAAGAACCCCCTCCTGACGTCCAGCCTAAATTTCCCCTGCCTCAGCTTAACCCCGTTCCCGCGGGTCCTGTCACTAGTGTTAATGGAGAAAAGGTCTCCTGCCTCTTGACAACCCCTTACGAGGAAGTTGTAGACTGCGATGAGGTCTCCCCTCAGCCTCCTCTTCTCCAGGCTGAACAGGCCCAGTGACCTCAGCCGTTCCTCGTACGTCTTCCCCTCCAGGCCTTTCACCATCTTCGTAGCCCTCCTCTGGACACTTTCCAACAGTTTCATGTCCTTTTTATACTGTGGTGCCCAGAACTGCACACAGTACTCGAGGTGAGGCCGCACCAGCGCAGAGTAGAGCGGGACAATCACCTCCCTTGACCTACTAGCGATGCCGTTCTTGATGCACCCCAGGATACGATTGGCCCTCCTGGCTGCCAGGGCACACTGCTGGCTCATATTCAACTTGCTGTCTACCGCGACCCCCAGATCCCTCTCTTCTAGGCTGCTCTCCAGCGTCTCATCGCCCAGTCTGTACATGCAGCCAGGGTTTCCCCGTCCCAGGTGCAGGACCCGGCACTTGCTCTTATTGAACTTCATGCGGT